>NC_064642.1:333402124-333747957 GCF_023864345.2 Schistocerca serialis cubense
TGGGACATTGACATTTGCGTCTGTAGTAGGAGACATTTCTTGAATTGGTGCGGGAATAAGTGCTGTTTGTTTCTAACTTACGACTTTTAATTACACCATGAACTGAAAGGACAGAACTGTGGGTAATAGTAGTTGTAGGGCCATTTCTGGACGACCAGATTCGTGTGGATGGTACGCTGAGAGTGACTATGACATTTGTGTTTAATGTGAGATACAGTTTACTGTTCAGTGCGTGTTCAAAATGCCGGTTTGAGTGACTTAAAGACTTTCTTTCGGGTAACCATGGGAGAGCTTTGACACCGAGACAGTGTTTCTAGGAAAACTATCAGCGACTTTTTGACCCCAAGAAAATCACAGAATGAAATGTTTCCGTGTGACTCGCAAGATAGGGAATAATGTATTTGTAATTGTGTAAAATTTTTTTTTTATATGTTTCATTCCTGAAGGGACAGCAAGTGTAATTGTATTTCATTAACATTTGTGTTTAGAATAGTTAGTGTGTTTTTGTTTGTTTGTTCTGGGTTATCAAGTTCACGTAGCATGTTTATTAGAATATTTGGTACAATGATGCTTTAATTATTAGCCAGTGGCGTAATACTGACGTAGCGGCTCTTGTAGCATTGATCAGTAAGGTTGTCACAGGGGAGAAGAGTTTGCATTGCACAACAAATATCGGAATTAATTGATGCATTTTGATGTCGTGAACAGTAATGATCTTGTTGGTGTGTTGACTGAAGCCACTTATTTTATTATCACAGTGGTGATATTTCACATTAAAGTGTAACGAAGGCTAGTTGAAATGCAAGTTCTTGTCGTCTAAATGTGTGACAACAGAGAAATGAGCAGTAGAGTAAGATACGAGAGCTACTGGTGGATTCAAGCACTTATTGCTCAACTATTTACTGCGTGTATTTATATGGAGGCTGACTTTTACGTGTAACTAGTGTACACAATTTTTTTTTCCTTTTGTTGATTTTGTTTTGTATTTAGACATTGCCGTGTAAAGATTATTACAACGCAATTTATGAATGTCAGATTACTTGTTCTGTGTTTGGACGGTGAGCTATTTAGAATTTCACGAGTACAATTAGTATTTTTTTTATTTCTTTTAGAATTATTGAAGTTTGGATTACTCCTAAAAATAGCGGAGATCCCGGTAGCTAAGCCAATTTTTATCTCACCATTATTTTTTATTTGTATGATGTGATGTTTTATTTGTCATTTGGATTGTTGTAAATATGTGTGTGTACATTACTCCGGATTGTGGAGAGTACAATAATGCAACAACTGTGTCAATAATTTGGTAAAGTAACAGCGTTTGGTCGTCTATTTGAGGTCACCAGGGGCTAAGGTCTCCTCCTGGTTATTTTGATGACTTGCTACGTTTGTTCTAATACAGCTTTCTTAAAAAAAAAAATTCGGAACTACCCTCGCATTGCAAGGATAGTACCGTGCCATTTTTTTCTGCATGAGTAGCCGGTGGTGAAAGGGTACAGTACCGACCAACATTGAAAATAGGTACAACATACTTCATTATTTTTGTCAGAAGACACTTTTTATTTTGTAAAATAACTCAATTTCAATTAATACAGCGAAGCCGGATACCAGTGTGGGAAAGAATAACAATTTATTTATTTAATTGATCACATGTGCACTCTCACAAAGTAAATCCCTACATCCAGTTTGGTGAGATCTGTGAAATGAATGAATGTATGGTCGTCTGTTAACCGCAGATAGTGAATGTGAATATATGATCATCTTTGAGTCGATCCTTTGGCCACCTTTGGTGGGACCAAAGAGATGAAATTTACCAGAGCTTTGAGCGCCTGAAATGTGGCTGACCAATACGATAACAAGGTGCTTCCCCCACCTCGACAGAGATGGGAGAGGACCTCGGGAACGGCCATGTTTCAGCACTCTGCCACTGGATCTTGTGCTGTTAAGACCTGTTTTAGTTGTGCTCCGTAATGACGAAAGAGTGGAGACATGGTATGCATGTGGAATATTTAAGAGTAGTTTGAAATAATAATTTCTCTATTTCAGGAACTTTTGTGGGGAGAATTAAATGTCAGGCAGGTAATATTAAAGGGATTGTAGTAATCTTCGGATGTGACCAACGGTCACAGTGAAACCACGTGTAGCAATAAGTTGAAATACTTTCGTGTGCTTAAGTTAAGCTGAATTACTAGCGTGTGTACAATAAGTTGAAAAATTTAAGAAATAGCGTGTGTACCATAAGTTGAAATATTTAAGAAATGGCGTGTGCAGGACTTGAAATTAGAGACAAGTACTGTGAGTACTGTGTGAGTCTCAATCTGTGTATGAGACAAAGGATAAAGAGAAGTACTCGTCCATGGTATCAGTTGAGGACTCGCGTGTGTGATGTTCTTAATATTACTTTGCATGATATGATTCCGTGTGACGCTTGATTCAAACTCTGAGAGAGAAGCAAGGTGAGTCGGCCGTCTATCCAGCAACGCCACTTGGCTTGCACAGGAAGACGGGCATATATCTCCAGGGTTCATAGTAGGAAAGTAGAATTACGAAGTGGGGCAGTGTCGTGTGAAACTGGGATAAATATTAATTGAAGTGGGAAAGCTGAAAGTGATAGTGTTGTGACTATTTAGTGTTTTATATTTCTTATTGCAGTGTGATGTATGTCATGTAATTTGGGTATGTGTGGTTTGCAAGGGAGAGTAGCAAGGTAGTTTCAAAAGATTAGTGGGTTATGCTTGTTCCTTCTGTACCGCTCGGCCTGGACGAAAGTTTAGTAATGATGATTCTGAGAGTCGAAGTGTGAGGTACAATAAAAGATCCACCATCCTATCCAGAAAGTGCACTGTAGCGTTAAAAATAATTACGAGACCATAATATAGAGATTCACCATTGTAAAGCCATGCCCACTGGGCGGAATTTCTCATGTGTTATTGTTGTAGGTTATAGAATTTGTGTGTTTAGGTTAGAGAATTTATCGGAATAAGTAAGATAGTGAAAAGAAAAATATTGGTGACCTTTCCTTCGAATTGTATGTTGTAATAATGTCCCGAATTTATAATGTGTGCGCCATTCATATTCAGTGCGGTGGTCACATGTCGATAAAAGCCGTTATATAAAAGACAAAAAGAAAATGTGGTATTGCCAGTGCATAGTGTCCAGTCAGAGTTCTGTAAATTACTGATAGTCAGATGCGTGTTTCCGTTGCGTATTAATCAAATAGGAGGATAACTTGTAACTTAAGTGTGAGTACTAGAGTTCATGTTACTCGATAAATAAGAATGAATCCACTCGCTTGGCAGACCACTCATCTTGCAGGCCTGACTGCTTGATGCCACAGTATGAGCAAGGCATGTGGGTGCCTCTCATTGTGTTCAAAAACATCGATGCCTTGCGCAACATGACTGCAAACAATTGGCAATGCGACTTACAGCGAGAGGGAGTTGTCTTTATACACTGTCTGATAAGATGCGTCTCGACCCTCTCTGTAAAGCGGAACTGACCACCAGATGTCAGGGGAGGCTGACACGCCACTACACAAGGAGGTGCGGTGTACTGTGTTGGCAACAGAGAAGCAATTGGCCGGTCAGGACAGCTCAACATTTCGAACGTGGACTAAGCCTTGGATGTCATCTGAGCAACACATACGTCAGGGATATCTTAATCATGCTAAACCAGCCGAAGTCGACTGTTGGTGATGTGATTGTGAGCTGGAAACGCGAACGAACAAAGACAGCTAAACCAAAACCCGGCAGACTCACGTACTGACGAATAGGGACCGTCGAGCCCTTCGGAGAGTGAGTATAAAACCGCATTACACTATGTGACGAAAAGTATCCGGACACCTGGCTGAAAATGACTTACAAATTCGCGACGCCATCCATCAGTAATGCTGGAATTCAATGTGGTGTTGGTCCACCCTTAGCGTTGATGACAGCTGCCACTCTTACAGGCATACTCTCAATCATGTGCTGAAAGATATCTTGGGGAGTGGCAGCCCATTCTTCACGGAGTGCAGCACTGAGGAGAGGTATCGATGTCGCTCGGTGAGGCCTGGCATGAAGTCGGTGTTCCAAATCATCTCAAAGGTGTTCTATAGGATTCAGGTCAGGGCTCTGTGCAGGCCAGTCCATTACAGGGATGTTATTGTCGTGTGACAACTCCGGCAGAAGCCGTGCATTATGAACAGGTGCTCGATCGTGTTGAAAGATGCAGCTGCCATCCTCTAATTGCTCTTCAACAGTGGGAAGCAAGAAGGTGCTTAAAATATCAATGTAGGCCTGTGCTGTGACAGCGCCACGCGAAACAACAAGGGCTGGAAGCCCCCTCCATGAAAAACACAACCACACCATAACACCACCGCCTCCGAGTTTTAATTTTGGTGCTACACACGCAGTCATTCACCATACCAACACCCTGCCATCGGATCAGCACATTTTGTACCGTGATTAGTTAGTCCACACAACGTTTTACCACTTTTCAATCGTTCAATGTTTACGCCTCTTACACCAAGCGTGGCGTCGTTTGGCATTTACCGGCGTGATGTGTGGCTCATGAGCAGCCGCTCGACCATGAAATCCAAGTTTTCTCACCTCCCGCCTAACTCTTATAATACTTGCAATGGATCCTAATGCAGTTTGGAGTTCCTACATTACGACCTTCTTCAACTGTCAGCAGTCTCTGTCAGTCAACAGACGAGGTCGGCCTGTACGCTTTTGTGCTGTACGTGTACCTTCACGTTTCCACTTCACTATCACATCGGAAACAGTGGATCTAGGTATGTTTAGGAGTGTGGAAATTTCACGTACAGACGTATGACATAAGTGACCCCCAATCACCTGTCCACGTTCGAAGTCTGTGAGTTCCGCGGAGCGCCCCATTCTGCCCTCTCACGATGGCTAATGACTAATGAGGTCACTGATATGGAGTACCGGCAGTAGGTGGCAGCATAATGCACCTAATATGAAATACGTATGTTTTTGGGGGTATCCAGATACTTTTGATCATATAGTGTAAATCATCGGAAGGGATCACTCGTGAGTTCCACGGTGCTACGACCGGTCTAGCTAGCACAGTGAATCAGCGCAGGTAGTTTACAAGACCGATGTAGAGTGGTCGAGGAGCTCCTCATGAGCCACACATCTCTGTAGTCAGTGCTGAGAGTCGCCCGTGGTGATGTAATGAGCGACGCCACTGGACGGAACATGACTGGAAACGAGTGATTTCGAAGGATGAACCATTCGCGAAGCTCTTACAAGAAAATAATGGTTTATTTCTTAGATTACACTGTGCATGTTGGAACTATTGCTTCAGACGGTCAAAGAACAGTTAACATGTGATCGTATACAGTAATTTGTTTGCCACAACTAATGGATGAAAATCAAGCAAAACATTCGCATATTCGTCATAATGACAAGGGCAGTTCTCACTCAGTACGTCCAAGAATTGATTATTTGATGGAGAAAAACATAGAACTGAAGTTTAATTGCCTTTATTCGCTTGATTTATCAATTAACTACTTCTTTTTGTGTCCTCGCTACTGTGTGGACATTTAGCCTCATAATCCAGAACATTATGATCACTGCCCACCGTGACCTTAGATGCCGCCTGGTGGAATTGGGGGAGGGGATCACACTAGCGAAGCTATGGGCTGCAAACCGATAAATCCATTGAGGTAAACGACTTTGACAAAGGGCAGATCATTATCACGCAGAGTCTGTGAACGAGTATCTCGTAAACGACGAAGCTGGTTCACATGCTACTGTCGTGAGCATATAAGGGCAAGAGGACAGATAGTAATCTGTGGCATCTGTGACGAAAGCTCACAATGCTGGTGCACGTACAAGTGTTTTGGGGCACACCGTTCATCATATATTGTTGAACATGGGGTTCCGCTGCAGACCACCCCTACGTGTTCACATGTTGACCCAACGACATCGTCAACTATGATTGCAGTGGGCACAGAACCATCGGAATTCGTCCGTTGATCTAAGGATACGTGCCAGCTCTTCGGGTGAATCACATTTTTGCTACACTAGGTCGATGGTCGTCACCACGAACGCCGTCATCGAGGTGAACGACAGCCTGAAACGTGCAGCGCACCACGGATTCAAGTTGGATGGAGCAGCACTATGCTGGGAGACATTCTCCTGCTCTTGGGTGGGACCTTGTTAGTAACAGAAGACAGTCTGACGGCTGCGAACCACATGCATCCCCTCATGGCTGATGTCTTCCCCTACGGGGCTGCTATCTTTCAGCACTATAATAGTCCGTGTCTCGGAGCCAGAACCGTGCTACAGTGGTCTGAGAAGCATTATAGTGGACTCATGTTGACCAAATTCGTCCGATATAAAACCTATGGAACCCATCTAGAACGCTATCGGTCGCCATCACTACGAATGCAAATCAGCGGCCCACTATTACGCTAATTACATAACCCGTGCGTAAACATCTAATCTCACAAACCCCCACGAACCTACCAGCAAACTGTCAGATCCCTAATGGGCAGAATCAGTGACGTCTTTCGTTTCAAAGAGAGACAAACAAGCTATTAAGCAAGTGGTCATAATGTTTTGGCTCATCGGAGTATTTTCTTCAAGTCGCGAAGCTGCTGAAGCCTTCCAAAGCCACGTTTCGAGATACCAACATCGAAGCGTTTTTTTTTTTTCGTAACTATAAACGCAGTGATCTAATTCGTATTTTCAACAGCGTTTTCATTATGCGAATGTACATTTCAGAGGTACAGTTTCATCATCAGTGTTTTAGTTTTATGTTGTGACTTTCATCGCGATGTTATCACGCCAAAACCAGAATTCACAGGTACGTATTTGCGGGCATATGCCTACATTACAACCGTAGCTCTGAAGATGAAGCATCGACTTAGAATTGTACACTGGTGTAGTAAAACCTCTATTGAAAAGAAATTAGAAGGATTTTACTATGAAGTTTTGCATTTATTCAGTTTCTTACTTTGCCTACGAATAGCGAGTATGGTTACTATGAAAAGTAATACGATTTGTTAGGTTTCATCTCGTGTCAATGTGTCTCGGATGCCTCTGCCTCAGTGGAACTTTTGCGAACTGAAGTGTGTTTTATAAGACGTATCGTCGAGACTTCGTTCCAGTTTAAAATACCTTTTTAAATGTCTCCGCTGAGTGCATGTAAATACGTGCACACACCACGTCTTAATTTTTATTAATGGTATATTATTTGGCGGTGGGAGTAGAGGCGATATCGTAGGAATAATTCTAGGCATAAATTTTCATGTAATTATTCGTAATGCCGTTGTTGATTTCTGCATTGGTTAGACAACGAGCGATGTTATGCCACTTACATGAATATGGAGGTAGTATAACTTGAATAAGAACACGAAGCAACTTGTATTGCTCTCTGGGTACAGAATAAATAATTTCATATACATTGAAATTACTATTATTTTAAGGTTCTCTCTCATTATCGTCACCTTCCGGATAATTAAGCATCGTACATTTCATTAACGGACAACATATTGCACTTTTACTTTCAGAAATATTAACATTGTGTGGCACACATTTACTCCGTCGTAATATTTCAATACCAGTAATGTTATTAGTTTACACTGTCTGTAATATTCAAATTCCTATCCTTACCTCTTTGAAATCAGCAATTGTCATTTAAGTGATCATGAAATGAAATGGAAGTTAAGTTTATCAGTGTTACCTACTTTCAAAAATGCACAACACCAGAAATATATTTATCCTCAGAATAAAACTTCAAGCAGGTTTGTTATTAGCAAAAGAAAATTAAAATGTTATTAATGTAAATGCCATTAGCATACATGCACATAACGATATTGTACAACGTACTCTAGCATACATCGTGGAGGCGGAAAAACTCTACAGTGGTAGAGCCCCAATTCTGTATCACTCCACAATGTTTCAGTTTTTCAGTGCCTACCAATTTGTCACATCTGCTCGGTAGCAAAGACCAGGCCCTGACCGTTACAGTTGGTCCTCTGACCCATCCCCCCTTTTTCCACCCTCTTCTGCTGCTGAACACACCAACTTCGCTGCTGTTGTTATAGCATTTTTTTCCCTCCTTCCCTTCACTCCCTGTACACATTAATTTTTTCGTCGAGTGATCAATCATAGGCCGGGACGAGGAAGAGCTGTTTGTGCAGAGGCCCGCCTGTGTATTTATAACGTGTGGTTATTATATGTCGGAGAGCGGGGAGGCCACGTATGACATTGATTAATTGCCCTCATCCGACAGGCGAATAGCAGGGCGCGCGCGTCACTTTTCATCGCATCACGCGACCACAAAGACACGGAGAGGAGGACGCGGCGCGTGGAGGCCGTCCGCTCCCCTCGACGACGGGGGAGCCGCCGCAGAGTGCGTTCCCAGCCGGCGAGCGCATCATCAGCTCGCCCCGTGAAGACGGGGTACGTGTTAAGTGCGACGCCGGCCGCGCCTGAGTGGATACGTCATCGCACTCATCGCAGCCCCCCCTCCGTATAAGGCTCTTCGCTTATACACTACACGTTCGATGACATGAACGTGCGTATGGTTTACTCTTGAGCGCTGCTTGACTGTACGAGGAACTTACGAAGCCCATCTGACGAAAGAGACAGAGACAAGCAGAAAATGAATGTCAAAACTGACAGCAAATGTTACAGAATATAGTGAAGTTAAAATCTTCTGGATTGTTGGGGTGCGTCATATATCTCCTAAATGATCGAAGTTTCGACTCCTCTGCTGGGATCGTGTTCAGGATCTTGATGTGTCCACTGTTGTTTGAACACTCAGAGACCAGTGTCGCGTTCCGTTGCAAACGAGAGTTTTCCCGCCCTATTTAATGCAGAAGTGCGATTATTGGGTACAATTCCTGTGGCTAACATTAGTGGGCCATCGTCATTCGTTAGAAAATAATTCCCCCCCGCATTTATGTTGGAGAAGAGTTATTGGTTAAATTTCCTCTTGCTGCTGTTGGTGGGGCATTATCATTGGCTATAAGCGAAACGGGCAGAGCAAGAGAAGGGGAATGTTCACCCAAAGTAATATTGTCTACAGAGATGGCTTTCGGGTCGTTGTTTGTATTGCTCGCACCCACAGAGACGTGTTCACTTCCTCGACGGTGGGGACTTATAGCCGTCCTCTCTGCTCAAGTAACATGCATTCTTAGAGATTTCAATCAGTTCTAGGACTTTTCTTCTACAACTATTGGCTTCCTTAAGTTACTGTAGTCAATATCAGGGCCACAGTTCTCGTGACGTTCCGCAACACCGATTAAAATATTGTTTCAGTCGCGTGTGGCGTCTATGTTCCTTGTTGTTGTGGTCTTCAGTCCTGAGACTGGTTTGATGCAGCTCTCCATGCTACTCTATCCTGTGCAAGCTTAAATATTGTTTCAGTCGCGTGTGGCGTCTATGTTCCTTGTTGTTGTGGTCTTCAGTCCTGAGACTGGTTTGATGCAGCTCTCCATGCTACTCTATCCTGTGCAAGCTTCCCAGTACCTACTGCAGCCTACATCCTTCTGAATCTGCTTAGTATATTCATCTCTTGGTCTCCTTCTACGATTTTTACCCTCCACGCTGCCCTCCAATGCTAAATTGGTGATCCCTCGATGTCTCAGAACATGTCCTACCAACCGATCCCTTCTCCTATTCGAGTTGTGCCACAAGCTCCTCTTCTCACCAATTCTATTCAATACCTCTTCATTAGTTATGTGATCTACCCATCTAATCTTCAGCATTCTTCTGTAGCACCACATTTCGAAAGCTTCTATTCTCTTCTTGTCTAAACAATTTATCGTCCATGTTTCACTTCCATACATGGCTACACTCCATACAAATACTTTCAGAAACGACTTCCTGACATTTTAATCTATACTCGATGTTAAAAAAATTTTCTTCTTCAGAAACGCTTTCCTTGCCATTGTCAGTCTACATTTTATATACTCTCTACTTCGACCATCGTCAGTTACTTTGTCACCAAATAGCAAAACTCCTTTACTACTTTAAGGGTCTCATTTCCTTATCTAATTCCCTCAGCATCAACTGAAGTAACTCGACTACATTCCATTATCCTCCTTTTGCTTTTGTTGATGTTCATCTTATACCCTCCTTTCAAGACACTGTCCATTCCGTTCAGCTGCTCTTCCAAGTCCTTTGATGTCTCTGACAGAATTACAATGTCATCGGCGAACCTCAAGGTTTTATTTCTTCTCATTGGATTTTAATACCTACTCCAAACTTTTCTTTTGTTTCCTTTATTGCTTGCACCATATATAGATTGAATAACATCGGGGATAGGCTACAACCCTGTCTCACTCCTTTCCCAACCACTGCTTCCCTTTCATACACCTCGACTCTTATAACTCCCATCATGTTTCTGTACAAATTGTAAATAGCCTTTCGCTCCCTGTATTTTAACCCTGCCACCTTCAGAATTTGAAGGAGAATATTTCAGTCAACATTGTTAAAAGCTTACTCTAAGTCTACAAATGCGAGAAACGTAGGTTTGTCTTTCCTTAATCTTTCTTCTAAGATAAGTCGTAGGGTCAGTATTGCCTCACGTGTTCCAACATTTCTACGGAATCCAAACTGATCTTCCCCGAGGTCGGCTTCTACCAGTTTTTCCATTCGTCTGTAAAGAATTCGCGTTAGTATTTTGCACCCATGACTTATTTAACTGATTGTTCCGTAATTTTCACATCTGTCAACACCTGCTTTCTTTGGGATTGGAATTATTATATTTTTCGTGAAGTCTGAGGGTATTTCGCCTGTCTCATACATCTTGCTCACCAGATAGTAAAGTTTTGTCAGGACTGGCTTCCCCAAGGCTGTCAGTAGTTCTGATGGAATGTTGTCTACTCCGGGGGCCTAAGTCGAAACAAGGCCCCCATGTTCCTTATTGCGTTCTTTAACCGTCCTTCCCTTTCCGTCTATATAAACTGTTCCGAAGCTACACGTCATTTCATAGACCCGCGCAGTGTGACTGTGACAAGGTGTATGTGGGTCAAACTACGATTTTTGTAGATGACCGTCCTACTGCTCGGTCCAGAGAGTTAAGCTGATGGTATATGTGAGAAAAAGTACCACCACAGCTGTATCTCGAGACTGTCGTTTTTGTCTCGTACGACTGCTTTCGGTGGCACATTAACGCAATCCTTAGGCTCCACCACTGCCAAAAGAGTGCCAATATTCCTTAGCGCATTTATTGTGGACTTCCCGTTGCTAGTACAGTGAGTCTCTACTCGACACCGTGTTGTTTGTGGAGACCGTTAGTGTCGAGTAGAGACTGCTGAGGAAAGCTAGCCCACGTGTACTACTAACGAGGTGTCCACAATAAATGCGCCAAGGAATTCTAGCAGTCTGAGGATGGCATTAATTTGCCGCTGAAACTAGTCGTTTGAGACAATAAAGAAATTCTCAAGATGCATTTGTGATGGTACTTTTTCTCATATACCTGCTGATTTAAATTAGAGAATATTCATTATTTCATACGGGTTGTGGCCACCTTTCCCGTTTATGACAGCTCGAAATGTAGTGGAGACACTTTCAGCGAAGTATCTGAATGTATGTGGGGGAATGCCTACCCATGCTTCCCCAAGAGCCGAAAGCGGAGAGGGTAGAGACGTTGAACGCTGGGGTCTGATGTGAGGTCGACTTTCTGACTCAAATCAAAGGTGTTCCACTGGGTTCACATCGGGGTTCTGTGGAATCCAGTACATTTCAGGAATTTTACTGTCCACAAACCATACGTTTTAGGAATTTTACTGTCTACTAACCATTGCCAGACAGACGCTGCTTTACGATGGGATGCACTGTCATGCTCATACAGCTATCGTCTCCGAACCGTTCCTCTACTGCACGCAGTACACAGTGATGCAAAATGTGTTCATACCCTTCCGCATTTTACGTTTTCACATGCGCAGTAAGGGGACCACACCCCAAGCACGAAAGACACCCCCATGTCGTAACACCATCACCCCCGCACTACTTCACTGTTGGCACTACACGTGATGGCATTTGCCAAACACATACCCTTACATAGGATTGCTAGGTCGTATAGGGTGACTCATGACTGCAAATCACTCATTTACAGTTATCCTCTGTCCAGTGGCGTTGCTCTTTATACCAACTAACTGTAGGTGGTGTAAAGAGCAACCCTGCTGTATATATATATATATATATATATATATATCCACTGTCCAGTGGCGTTGCTCCTTATACCACCTAACTGTAGGTGGTGTAAATAGCAACCCTATATGCATCTTGAGAATATATATATATATATATATATATATATATATATATATATATATATATATATATATATATAGGGTGGTCCATCTGAAGTTACAGATAAGATTATCTGGAAAACTATACATTGTGTAAAAATAGATCTTAAATGGAAACGCCCATTTTTATTGCAGATTCTGATTCTCGATGAAGAAAGTAATCAAGTTTTGTGTGAAACATTTTTTTAAAACATTGAAAGATGGTGCTGAAATAGAGAAAAAAGTAAAATTGGAAAAGAACTCTGATTTATTTAGAATTATCCGAGAAAGACGCATCAAATCGTTAAAAAATGGGCACCAATTCTTTCGTTACGACAAATTAAGCTATTTTTGTGCAAAATGTACTGTATCCTACTTTTAGTGTTGTCCAGGAACAACGACATGGACATAGTAGAATGATGTTCCCATGGGGTGCTTCATTAGTGTGAGTCCCCTTGCACGTCACATGTTGGGGTGCTTCATTAGTGTTAGTTCCCTTGCCTCTCACAATTTGGGGTGCTTAATTAATGAAATTAGCCACGAAGAAATTGTTCAAAATTATCCCCATTTGCTTCAATGCAATCGTCTGCGAAAGTTGTGCACAGTTTTGAGCAGCACATCCCGTGGTATGGCTGCACATGCTCCTCGAATGCGTTGCTCCATATCGTTTCGGTTGTGGGCTGTCTGTAATAAACAATATTTTTAAAAAAAAGCACAATAAAAAATCAGGAGATGTTAGGTCTGGTGAACGTGGAGACCACTGAATTGGTCCTCCGCGTCCTATCCACCGACTAGGGTACCGTAAATTCAAAATGTTCCGCACATTTTTAGCATAATGGGGATCTGCTCCGTCCTATTGGAACCACATTCGTTGCCTAGTTTCTAAATCAACATCTTCCATTATCTCCAACAAATCATCGCGGAGAAGTGGTAAATAAGATTCCCCAGTAACATTTCGGTCAAAAAAATACAGTCCCATCAAGTAACCGTTTAAAATTCCACTCCAGACCATTAAAACCATTTGTGTTGATTGTCAACAGGTCTGTGCCAGTCGATTCTCAGGGGACCAATAATGACAACCATGACGATTTAATTCGCCATTGTTCTTGAATGTGGCTTCATCGGTGAACATAAAGTATCTAAAAATATCATTGTCACCTCCTATCATTTCCAAGGCCCATTGGCAGAAATGCACGCGTATTTGCATGTCTTTCGACGTTAATGCCTGTGTCAGTGTGACACGATACACATGATCTTTGTGTGCTTTCAAAGTCCTCAAAACGGTTGATTTCTGTATTCCAATTTGTCTCTAGCACGACTACTCATTTCGGAATCCAGTTGAACACAGGCGCGAATGGTAAGGGTAAGAGTGTCATTTTCATTGTATTCGCGATGATGATGTGGACGGTGCATGTATCCATTTCGAGCTCGTTGAGTGCAATTTCGAATAATGTTTTCGCCTGGATGACGTCTGTTTGGGAAACCATCCGCACACAACTGCGCAACTGCAGCGTAATTGTTATGGCATTCACCTCTGTGGGAGGATAGTGAGCCATATTTCGCTAAAGAATAATTTACTTTCGTCAGTTAATGTTTACGGTTCACGATCTGAAAGTGAAGTGACGTCTGATCGCATTGCACCGACCATTATACTGAGCCATAGTTCGTAGTTTGGCCACGGTAGGGCCCCAGTCGCGTGAGTAATGCAATTGTGAAGAGTTCCCTAACGAGATTTTAATACCATTCCACCTCCCTCCATCAAAAACTGTGGCGGGTAGCATGCACTTTGTAACAAAATAGCTTAATTTGGCGTAATGAAGGAATTGGTGCACATTTTGTATCGATTTGATGCGTTCTTCTCGGATTATTCTAAATAAATCGGAGTACTTCCCCAATTTTAATGTTTCTCGATTTCAGCGCCATCTGTCAATGGTTTAAAATATGTTTCGGACAAAACTTGATTACTTTTTTTATGGAGAATCCGAATCTGCAATAAAAATGGGGGTTTCATTTAAGATTTAAAAGTTGGCCCCCCGACCCACCCAAGGGGGCGGAGGCTGGGAGTCACGTGTAGTGTCATTTGATGTTCCTCTTTGAGCTTACGAACTTGTCTTACCCAGTGAAGTTTGTGTGTGTGTGTGTGTGTGTGTGTGTGTGTCTCATGTCGTTCTCCTTACCGTACTTTTTCTGTTACAGTCCCATAGGCGTGAATTTTATCCCTTGCGATTAAATGGCCTGCCTGCAAAACCCCTGACTGAACGATTCATTGGATGGCACCTGATGATGATGGAGCTATGAAGTCTCCGAAACTAGTCGGGCAATAAACAGGAATAATAACTATAATTGAAGCACCTATCGTTATCCTCCGTTGCTGATGTTCTCCTAATCAGACTTTGGTGACTTAGTTTTGTCACACTACGTTACCCTTGTTGTACTTTTGCTTACCTTCATCTTCTGACCTATTGTCAAAACACTATCTATTCCGTTAAACTGATCTTCCGAGATATTTGCCTTCTCTGATACAATTAATTACAATGTCATCTGCAAACCTCAAAGTTTTTTTTTTTTTTTAATTTCTTCTCTCTGTACATTAATACCTTATCCAGATTTCTCCTTGGTTTCCTTTAATGCATCAGAATGCTGCAGCTGCAGCCGGCGCTGCCGCTATTAGCACAGGTGACCGAGGGGGCAGCAGTTGTTTGTCAGCCCTGTGAGCCGGTCTTTTAACGGCCACGCTGCGCCTGTGGCAGCTGAGGCGGCGAGTCCTGCTACCCAACTGGCGCAGTGTTCTACTGTTTGAACTGCGTGCTGCTCGTTGTTTATGACCGGTAGCAACGATGGTCCATCTGAAGAGGAGAGTCAACCTGGGAACCGATACGCATCATAAGTAGCAGAGACAACAGCCACGCACTCCACAAAGCTCAAGGAACTGGCAGGGTGTGCACACGGACAGGGAAGCGATGGAGTGCGTTGTGGAATATGGTAGACAAGAACTTGTGTTAATACTATTCATAATCTGTTTCAATTACATATAGCGTATGCTACTGACAGCTAGGAGAGAAACAAGATGTAGGGCAATAATAGTGGTAGACATAATTAGATTTGGGAGCAGGTGTAGTTTTACTAATAGTAGGAGAATTATGGTGATGGGAAGCAGTATTGAGTAGGGTGTAACAATAAATATTATATCATGAGTTGCTGCTGTATAAGAAAATACTTGCTGTTGATGATAATAATTTGTGTAAGCCTATATTTAAATGGATAGGTAAAGGACAATGTAGTAAATAAATAAGTTCTTAATTACTTGTTTTCTGTAGTTGCGCAGTTAAACTACTGTGTCTAGAGCCTATATTTGGTCGCATAATAACGATTGAATTTATAAGCTGTCACCAAAACAGCACTGTCAAAGTAAACCAGATGTGCAAGCATTCAACTCACAAGTCGAAGTTTAGCGGTACGTACCAAGCGTGATTGCTATCATGTTTGTTCGTTGTACATTCGTGTTATAGGAAAGGGTTAACTGTGGTTCCCTTTCCACCGTTGTGCTTCTCGCTTTATATTAAACGACCATACACTATGTAGAAATCTCTAGCAGTACTTGCACCACAACAAAGTGTAGGTTTAATGTTATAGAAAAAGAATAGCAATAGGGTCAATGATAACCTAAGGAATGGCGATTGGTCGATGAACCTACTTGGTGCTCTCGATAACATTCAAATGAGTGCGACCGGCGAACTGTAAGTGATTCGAATTGAGGCCATCCAGCAGTGATGTGATATCTCGGAACAACGTGTGCTCTGCTAAAGAAACTGATTTGGAGTAAATAACACTGAAATGTATATCTCAAATAAATTTGTTCGAAAGGTGTCAGCCTCGTCTCTTCCTCTTTACCTTGAAGTCTTCCAAGCTTCATGAACATCTGTTCAACTATGATGATGCAAAGGTGATTCATACGCTCGTTTGGCGTTCCTGATTTTTGCCAGTAGATGACATTATCAGCGTTTCATGGTTATATTATAATATAAGTTGCAAAAACAGCGGCCGGCCGATGTGGCCGTGCGGTTCTAGGCGCTTCAGTCTGGAACCGCGGGTCCGCTAAGGTCGCAGGTTCAAATCCTGCCTCGGGCATGGATGTGTGTGATGTCCTTAGGTTAGTTAGGTTTAAGTAGTTCTAAGTTCTAGGGGACTGATGACCTCAGATGTTAAGCCCCATAGTGCTCAGAGCCATTTGAACCATTTAGCAAAAACAGCTACTGACCACTTGCCCTGATATTTTAGCTGACACCCAGCCAAAACGAAAAAGGCTACAAACGCATCTGAAAGTTTGCTGTCTGACTCTATACCTCTCTGGCAACAAGAATAAAAATGGATTTCGTGAAGTATCATACAGAGTTGTACAAGCACCGTAACTTAGTTCAATCTCGCGGTAAGGGCACTGAATGGGTGGTTTTTATTCGTTTTTGATAAGGAAATAAGTTTACAACTTGCAACCAAATCGGCTTATCTGTTACGAGCCGGCTTTGGCCGAACTGCGCGCAGCGGGTGGCTCTTTTGTAAAGGTACGCCAAGGGAAATGTTGTCTTCTCACGAGGAGGAACAAGCAATGTGTACCACCTTCCGCGAATTCTGTGAAATGCTAAGGGAGAGAGATATTGGGCCCACTGTGTCGCCAGTGCTTCTCCTTTTGGTAATCAGTTTGTTTCGCATCCAGATTCCGTGGGGTAAAGTGGTCCATTGACGCTGCTTGGTCACGGGACAGACCGAGGAACATCCACTTCGCTAGTAAATGCGAAAGAGCTCACTGGTGACAAATGTCGAATTTGTTTACGAAGCGGTACGTCGGAACTAACCACCACCGCGTCTTTCATTACTGATGGTAAAAACTCACAAGGGAACAACTTTGAGTACTGTGGTGTGGGAAGTAACTCTTGTCGAGCAAAAAACGGTCTTTCATGTCAAGGCAGAGGCATTTCCTGGTTGCGCCACGAAGTTGGCGCACGTAGTAACGGAGAGCGACACTTTTCGATTTTGCAGACACAAATGGCGGAAGGAATGCTAAGGCTCTCTGAACTGCAGAATGCCGCGATATCTTGACGCCATATTGGCCGTTAAAACAGCTCTCTGTCTCTCTCTCTGTCTCCGCATCTCTCTCCTCCCTGAGTGGAAATTTCAACGAGGACATTTTTTCTCGAATTTGGTCAGGAGCGGGCTAAGAAGACCCGATCTCTGCTCGTCCTTGACTGACCTGACGTTAGCGGTTTTTATTGCCTAAAAAGAATTTTGGGATTGTTTACCTTCGGTAGAAGCTAAGGAGATTACAGAGGCGAATTCCTTTAAGGGCACTCTGGTTATAGTCTTCGATCAGATCATTCTGCCAGCAGTCTTTGACAGGGGCAATCGGATTTTAGTTTCTACAAGAGCAGTCAGTTTCGGAGTCTCATACCTGATTCCGGGGGATTCAGGTGTTGACCGTCTGGTGTCAGGCCCCGTCAGGAGTGGACTTGCCTTTCAGCGCGAGATCTTGATAGGTGCAGACTTTGCTTTCACGTCTCTGAAACCATCTCTTCATTGTTAAGACTGCTTTGCACAGAGATCATTGTGGATTCTGAAAATGGCTAGGATGAGAATCCGAGTTAATGTTATAAATTTCAAGTGGAATATTATGGCGGCGAGTGATTGCTTTAGTACCGTGATAATTTTTATCTTTTAATGTTTTTTTCTAACTTCCGAGTCCACTTATCCTCGTGTACCGTTGTACGCACCTTTCTTTAATACGATTGCTCATGCAAAGTCCAGAATGTACCATCAACTTCTTGCATGATTGATTAATACCCCCATTTAATATGAGCAAAGAAAGTGTTTCTGTTCTACTGACGCAGGATAGCTAGTGCAACATCTTCACAGACGACGATTTTTCCTATCTATTTTCCCAACTTCATGTCGCTTACCTAGCTATGTTTAAAGTGTAATCGAGTAATTTCCCTTTGTGTTTACTAATGTTCTGCATGTAAATGCTTTTTATCTTCCTTTCACGTGCATGCTCACCAGTGCATGTGATTGGGCGACCTGGATTTAATGCATCTTTTCGTAGCTTAGAAGCTCTCTGCCTCTTTTTATTTAAATGATTGTGCAAGACCGACATGTTTTCATTTCCGAGAGCTCCTGTGTTATTCAGTGCAAACATTTTTTTAGTTTTGTTTTGACATTAAACGTCTGAAGTCACGGGGACGTGCTGATTTCTGGTGAAGTCCAGCCAAATCTTGTAACAGGCTAGTTAAGTTAAGGCTCCACGACCGGCTTCTTGCACGATGCCTGGTTTTTACCTACAAAACTGGGGCTAGATATGTCATCCAACTGCATTCCCGAAATCTCATTGGCACCTCATTAAATTTGTACTACATCTCGTATTTCATGGTTCAAATGGCTCTGAGCAATATGGAATATAACATCTGACGTCATCAGTCCCCTAGAACCTAGAACTACTTAAACCTAACTAACCTAAAGACATCACACACATCCATGCCCGAGACAGGATTTGAACCTGCGACCGTAGCGGTCGCGCGGTTCCAGACTGAAGCGCCTAGAACCGCTCGGGCACACCGGCGGGCTCGTATTTCATTGGAATACACTGCAGACCAAATGTGATAAGTAGTGTTGATAAGCAGTTAAGTATGGAAACCAGGATCTGGAATGTGGAGATGTGTTTCCTCTACAGAGAAAGACATCGTCATAAATCTACGAGAAATAAAAATTAAAGGAAATACCTTTCATAACTATTTCATTTTATTTCTTCCGTTTCAGAACTGACCTGGATGGTGTGGTCACTAACACACCAAACTCGTCTTTGGGAACAGTTGGTTCAAAACCACCCTACAGCTATCCTGATTTAGGTTCCGCTTAGTCTCATAGAACCACTAGAGACGAATTTTGGGACGATTTGTTGAATAAAGAAGCAGCGGTTATCCTACGTCGTCCTCGTTCACGTAAACTAATCTTCGATCGTTGCCGTCACTAATCAGTGCGGTCCACATTCAAAGACTTCTTCAGAAATCTACATGATGAGTTCACAAGGCAGTGTACGCCTCCGTCATCCGATGTTCTCTTTTGCCTCGTTATTTCATTAAAAAAAGATGGGGAGGAATAATTTATCTATATACGTCGTAATTTCGTATCTTCTTATCGGCATACTTTTAGAAAAGTCATTTTTTAAACATTGTAAACCATGTTTTTAGAGAAGGAGGTCATCTTTTATTTAAATACTAGCTGACAAATCCCGCATTGCTTGGGTATTCGTTTTGCCAGTTTTCAGTTAAACACTAAAACAAAAAATGAACCGTGCTATCAGTGGCGAATCGAAAAAAAATTCATTTTTCATGTATTTGTGAAAACACCTTTGAAATTATGGCATATGCATAATCCACAAATGCAACGACCTTGCCGCAGTGGATACACCGTTTCCCGTCAGATCACCGAAGTTAAGTGCTGGCGGCGTGGCCGGCACTTGGATGGGTGACCATCCGGGCTGCCATGCACTGTTGCCACTTTTCGGGGTGCACTCAGCATCGTGATGACAATTGAGGAGCTACTCGACCGAATAGTAGCCGCTCCGGTCAAAGAAAACCATCATAACGACCGGGAGAGCGGTGTGCTGACCACATGCCCCTCCTATCCGCATCCTCAGCTGAGGATGACATGGCAGTCGGATGGTCCCGGTGGGCCACATTTGGTCTGTTGACGGAGTGCTATAATGCACAAATATGCTCGTACTGCATCCATACGAAAAAATATGATCCTGAACAGTATCTGTACGCTCGGCGGCCGGCCGGAGTGGCAGTGCGGTTCTAGGCGCTGCAGTCTGGAGCCGAGCGACCGCTGCGGTCGCAGGTTCGAATCCTGCCTCGGGCATGGATGTGTGTGATGTCTTTAGGTTAGTTAGGTTTAAGTAGTTCTAAGTTCTAGGCGACTGATGACCTCAGAAGTTAAGTCGCATAGTGCTCAGAGCCATTTGAACCATTTGTACGTTCGGCGCAGCTGCTTCGCCTGTCTACAATGCGATTTTGTAAATGTCTCAATGGCAACGCCTCTTCAAAGCTCTACAAACGACAATCGTTTTCGCCTACAGTCATTTGTGCTCCACAGTTGAAAGCTGTCAAAAGCGCTGTTAAGTGTCAGGGATGTCCTCAAGCCGAATCGACTGTGCGAGTGTCTCAGTAGTAAAGAAAGAATGTATTATAGCTTCATGCATGATGCGGCAGATTTTAACGCATTTCAGGGTTTTGACGTCTTATCATCTGAACTATGTGTCATACAGTCATATACTCGTATTATTCTACGCATACTAAGCGGTACTTCAGCATACCGTCACCGTAATGTGTTACGAATACAGTTAGTAGCAAAGTAGTAATCAATTTAAGCGTCATGAATAATAAGGCAGTTTTTCACACATGTCAGTGTTTATGACGTCATATTTCCTGATCTATGTGTCATACAACAATACACATTCACGTAAAAAAAAACTCGTGGGAAACCTGCTAATATCGGCTAAGCACAGCAACTCGACGTAGCATGGACTCAACAAGTCGCTGAAAGTTCTCTGCCGAGCCGTCCATAATTCTGAAAGTGTTGCCGGTGCAGGATTTTGTGAACGATCTGACCTCTCGATTATGTCCCATAAATGCTCGACGAGATTCATGTCGGGTCTTCTGGTGACCAAATCATTCTCTTGAAGTGTTCTGAATGTTCTTCAAACCCGTGGAGAACAACTTCGGCCCGGTGACATAGCGTAATGCCATCCATAAAAATTCCTATCTGGTCTGGAGACATGAAGTCCATGAATGGGTGTAGATGGTCTCCACATTGCCAACATAAACCATTTCCAATCAATGATCGATTCAATTAGACCGGAGGACCCAGTTCATACCATGCAAACGCAACTCTCACCATTGTGGCGCCACCACCAGCTTGCACAGTCTCTTGTTGGCAAAGTGGGTCCATTGCTTCGTGGGGTCTGCGCCACAATCGAACTCTACCATCAGCTCTTACAAACTGAAATCGGGACTCATCTGGCCAGGCCACGCTTTTACAGTTGTCTAGGGTCCAACCGCTATGGCCATGACCCCTGGAGAGACGATGTCATGCTGTTAGCAAAGGAACTAGCGTCCGTTGTTTGCTGCCTTAGCTCATTGACGCCAAATTTCGCCACGCCTTCCTAACGGATGCGTTGATCGTTCGTCTAACATTGATTTCTGCTGTTATTTCACGCTATGTTGCTTGTCTGTTAGCACTGACAACTGTACGCAAACGTCGCTGCTCTCAGTCGTTAGGCGAAGGCCATCGGCCTCTGGGTTGTCCATGGCAAGACATTTGCTATTCTCGGCTCACTCCTGACTTTATGCATCTCGGAATACTGAATTCTCTAACTATTTCCGAAATGGAGTACCCCTTGCGTTTAGCTCCAACTACTATCCCGCGTTCAAAGTCTGTTACTTCCCGTCGGGCGCCTATAATCACGTCGGAAGCCTTTTCACATGAGTCATCTGAGTACAAATGACAGATCCGTCATCTGCCTATGTGGATATCGCAATCGCATCACTTTTATCACCTCACTGTAATTTTGTAGATTCATTTAGAGGCACATGTGGATACCGTCTGCAAAATGTGTTGCGAATAGAGTTAGTTGAAGAGAAGTAATAACTTTAAACGTCATGAATAAAGCCGCAGATTTTCATACATCTCATTGTTTATGTATAATGTCATATTTCCTGAGCTATATCTGGTACCATTATATACGTTTGTAGCAGCATTTAGCGTCATATGTGGATACAGCCTGCGAAATTTATTGCGAAAACTGCTAGTATCATGGAAGTAATAGATTTAAAGGTAAAACATGATGCGCCACTTTCTCACGCGTTTCATAGTTTATGACGTCATATCTCCCGTACTATGACAGGTAGGTGATTCTTACCGTCATAGCGAATGTTGGCAAACAGTAGGGGATATATGTACCAATTCTTGTCGAAATTTGTCCAGTGGTTTACGATACTTCACTACAAACACAGTTCATCTTTCGTTCTCGTTTCTAACAGAAAATTGGCAAAATGAAAACTCCAGATCTGCTGGGTTTGTCAGATAATGCTTAAATAAAATACGAGTGAAACATCCCCTTTGAAAAAATTATTGAATGACTGTGCTGGTAAAGCCCTTACGTTATTTGATTTTCAAACAGCTGAACAGAACTGAACGTACTCAGACACTTCTCTCTTTATTTATTCTGATCAACACTAAACTGACACACAATATTTTTAGCGCAACGCAATCTGACTTTCAATAATCCCTACAAAAGAATGACCCTGATTAACAATAACCTATACCGTTCATGAATCACTTACCTCACAAAAATCTTCGTTACTCGAACCACTGCAATACAGCGAGTGCCAATACTGCCATCTAAATAAAAGATTCTAACTACTGATCGGCAGAGTTAGCAAATGAAAGATTTTGATAGAGAACAAACAACGTATTTACCTTAATAATGTTCAAAAGTCATCATATATACATCAGTTCATGATATCCAGTATTAAAAATTTACTCTTTCTGATGGACACACGTGCAGATCGTTCGCTCTCAATATTCTGTCATATCTCTCCCCACATCCACCACTATTGGCGGCTCACCTCCAACTGCGCAACGCTACGCGCTGTTCACATCCAACTGCCCAACATCACAATAGCAAATATTCTAACGATGCAAACCAGCTACAGCCTTCACACAGCACAGTCAGTGATTTTCATATAGAACGCTACGTGGCGTTACCAACATAAAAACCTACACAGCCTACTTACAAGAAATTCTTCTTTAAAAACACTGTTTCGTAAGTTTTAAAAAATGTACTTTTCTAATAGTATCCTGAGAAAAAGATACGAAATCAGCATGTACACAGATAAATCACTTCTCGATTTTTCTTCTTTTTTTTACGAAATAAAGAGGCAAAGGAGAACATCAGATAATAATGGAATACAATTTCTGTCTTGTGGACTCACTATGTAGATACACACACATACATAAATTTTACAATATGTATGGTTTCTTTTTCTTATTCAACATCAACTAATACATTACTGAAATCTCTTGTATCAAAGCAGAAGGGCTGGCAACCACACGAAGCATGGTGTAGCTCACCATGTGTGCGCGCGTGTGCACGCACGCACGCACACACACACACACACACATACACACACACACACACACACACACACACACACACACAAACGCGCCCCCACACGCGTCTGGGGAAGAAGGATGAAGGGAGAGACAGATCCGCGGCAGGCTGTTGCACATACAAGAAGCTGTTGGCGTGACAGAGCGCCCGCAAAAGCGGCCGGGCTCATAAGAAGGAGGAGAGGAGAGAGCATCTCGACGCGAACCGCTGGCGCGCGCGATGAAGAGATAGGGAGGAGGGGCGGCGGTGGGCGGCGCGCGGGGGCGGGGCGACGCGCCGCGGAGGCGGAGAGACAAAAGAGCGCAGCTGACGATGATGTATGAAGGCCATCCATCACGCGCGCTGCCGCCGCGCCGCCGCGCCTGATAAGGCGCAGGCCGCAGCTCGCGAGTGATTTACTCGCCGCCTCAGCTGCCGCCGGCGCGGCCTGCCCGCAAAAAGGCCAACTCACGGGGTTGACAAACAACTGCTGCCCCGCCGGTCACCTGTGCTAATAGTGGCAGCGCCGGCTGCGGCTGCCGCCCTGACACCGAGGCGCGCTCCGGCTACTGTTCCTCGGCTCAGCAGTAGCCATTTCTGGAATCCAGTATACGAACCACAAGGAAGGATTTTCTCTTTGTACGTTCTCTCTAATACGTCCTGCACTCTAACTCTCTTTACACTTTTAGTTCATCTCCTCCTTCTCCTCCTTCCCGGCTTCACCCTATTGTCTGTCCATCTGCTCCACGTCTTCATACTAATCATGCACCATTCTCCCACATTCTAACATGAAGCTCTATCTGCCGTTCTAAATCGTGCTCCACCTCATCTGCATCTACATCTACATCCATATTCCGCAGGCCACCTGGCGGTGTGTGGCAGGTGGGTACTTTGAGCACCTCTATCGGTTCTCCCTTCTATTGCAGTCTCGTATTGTTCGTGGAAAGAAAGATTGTCAGTATGCCTCTGTGTGGGCTTTAATCTCTCTGATTTTATCCTCACGGTCTCTTCACGAGATATATGTGGGAGGGAGCAATATACTGCTTGGCTCCTCGTTGAAGGTATGTTCTCGAAATTTCAACAAAAGTTCGTACCGAGCTACTGAGCGTCTCTCCTGCAAAGTCTTCTTCGCGATTACCAAATGAACCTGTAACGAAGAGCGATGCTCTCCGTTGGATCTTCTCTATCTCCTCTATCAACCCCATCTGGTACGGATCCCACACTGGTGACCAATATTCAAGGAGTGGGCGAACAAGTGTTCTGTAACCTACTTCCTTTGTTTTCGGATTGCATTTCCTTAGGACTTTTCCAATGAATCTCAAATTGGTTCAAATGGCTCTGAGCACTATGGGACTTAACTGCTCAGGTCATCAGTCCCCTAGAACTTAGAACTACTTAAACCGAACTAACCTAAGGACATCACACATATCCATGCCCGTGGCTGGATTCGAACCTGCGACCGTTGCGGTCGCGCGGTTCCAGACTGTAGCGCCTAGAACCGCTCGGCCACTCCGGCCGGCAATGAATCTCAGTCTGGAATCTACCTTACCGACGATCAACTTTATATGATCATTCCATTTTAAATCACTCCTAATGCCTACTCCCAGATAATTTATGGAATTAACTGCTTCTGGTTGCTGACCTGCTACATTGTAGCTAAATGATAAAGGATCTTTCTTTCTATGTATTCACAGCACATTACACTTGTCTACATTGAGATTCAATTTCCATTCCCTGCACCATGCGTCAATTCGTTGCAGATCCTCCTGCATTTCAGTACAATTTTCCATTGTTACAACCTCTCGATTTACCACAGCATCATCCGCAAAAAGCCTCAGTGAACTTCCGATGTTATCCACAAGGTCATTTATATACAATGCAAATAGCAACGGTCCTACGACACTTTCCCATCCTGCTTCTATTCATTCTACATCTACATCATAACTCAGCAGCACATACTTAAGGGCGGACGTTTATGAAACAAGTAAGCTACTTAAAGGTTGCATCAAATCCACGATTTGGAAATTGAAATTCTGTAGCATGCTTTATATGAAATTAAAACATTTACTGCTAACTTCCTTCGATTATATCTATTAAACTTTCTTTACGAAATTTGAAAATTTTATTTTCAAAAAATTATATATCTACCTTTTTCTCGTAAGTTATTGAAGGGATTTCTACAAAATTTACTCTGTTTAATCTCTTTGCATATACTAAGATCTCTCATGAGATTTTGTTTCAGTGTATCGAATACGAGAATATTAAAAATTTCGTCGGTTCTCTTTTAAAAGAACGGACATGGTGACAGGGATGGCAGAAATTAAAGTGGCTGGCTCTTCCGAGACCTAATTAACAGGTAGATTTGACCTTGTATACTAATCTTCTACTGTCTTGTCCGTGGTCAGCATCAAACCCTATTTATTCTAGCAGGGGTTTCTGATTGTTAATTAAAGAGTTGTAGGAGGCAAGAGGAGAATTACGCAGACCAGAAGCCGGACAGATCTGTTAAAATATTACGCGTATTTCCTTAAAGACACACGTGGAAATGCGTGGTAGCGTGTTAGAATGAAACTATCGGATTACACACACAGCAATAGCACAAATATGATACAGATAATGTATTGCTGCAGGACAAGACAAAGGGAACAAATTAGAATACAAAACGTGTTTTGTTAACTCGTTCAGCCCTTGATCAGAGAAAGAGTGTATACACTGAGAAAAAAAAAACGATTATTATCCACGAGAAATAATAGAGTTAGGCCCAGGCAGGGGCAGTAGAGCAAGCATGGTTAGCTTTTTCGCTCCTTCCAATCGATAAGCAGAACGGTGAATTTGTGATGATTCACGACCGAAACAATCGCGGTTGCGTCACCTTTAATGCGAAACGCTTGGAACCATAGTTGTAAGGTCCATGGCTACTACTAAGAACGTAGAAAACCACAAAGACTTACAAAGTGTAAGTAGCCTGTTTGTATGTTGGAAGCAAAGGCCTTGTAAAAAATGTTGGAAGCGCTATAGACCGTGTTAATATCACTGACAGCGCTCTGCTCCCTCGGCATGATATTCTGTGCTTGGACGGACTAGCAGTTAGCGAGTGGATAGAGAAATCTATGGGCATGTTTTTCTTACTGGAGACTCTGTGTTGGTAGGACATGCATTGTAAAGCGAGACGCAAGGAAATGTATAATAATGAATGTATGGTTGATAATGTTTGGGTAGTGGTATTATTGACAGCTATATAATGTATGGAACTGTCACATGAATAAGATAAAATTTTCTAAATACATTGTTTGCTCTTCAACAAAATCTTTCTTTTGCTGACCATATGCCACCTAGTAGATAGAGTCTGTAATAGCTGGAATCTTTTTATTTAGGTGGCTGTAACTACTGCTTTCTGTAATTGCTGTAGTTCATGGTATGAAGATTTTCTGTGAGGTAAGGGATTATAAAAAGAATGGGGGTTTCCACTGTCAGGATTTGTGACTGAAATGAGTTTAGGCAATTGAGAGAGTTGGAGGTAGTTTCATATTTCTTTAGTTCCATATTTTTTGGATTTCTATTATTGTTAGGATTTCTTGCAATTCGGGGGCATTCTTTTGTGTTAATTATTGGAAGTCATGTTGGCAATGTGTATTAGTTCGTTTGCGTTGGGCTTGTATATTGTGGGTGATAAATGAACGCGTTAAGTTTCAGTTGCCTTTGTAAGTGAAAATTCGGTAGGTCAATGTATAATAAAAATAATTAAATACTTAGTTTTAACTACGAATATAAATTTACCCAACATCAAGTCGTTTGTCAGCAAATACCCTAATATGATGAAGAGTTATTTAAAACAACTAGAACAAGTAATGTGGCCAGATATATAAGAAGAAGGTAAAGCCCATCATCTGATTGACTACTGGGGAGCCAACAGAGACGACGAACTATACATCTCTATAGTTCCTGAAGGCGTTGACTTCATTAAGAAGCTGATTCCAGCAAAGTGCACAGGCATTGTGCAACTTGCCGACGTATTCTTCTTCTGTCCATATAAAAGTGTTGTGAAATTTATCATAGATGCAATTATGGAGTCATGCACCTTCAGTCGTTTGCCTATTTTCAGTTATTTGCAACATAACCAAATATACTTTTTTTCAATATGACTACACCAAAGTCTTCCCTGCCGTATTTCAAACACCTTTGGAGTATAGCTTCCAAGAAGCGTTACTGCAAAATCGTTTCCACGAAAACTGTGACCAACCTTGTAATGCTTTCTATCATCATTACGTACGCTCAGCTCACAAAAATTTATTAAAATTCTAATGTTTAGGATGAATAGGGTACTGAAATGAAATATTGCTCTTTTCAGATTTAGTTTACTACAAAGCCAATATGTGAATTCCCAGAATTAGCATACAGGTCAAAACACAAAAAAAAAGCCACGCAAAGTGAAATACACGGTGACAGATGATGTTGATGGCTGGTAAAGTTATTAAAGGGGAGGGGGTAAAGCTAAAATGATGTCTCCCTCAAGGTAATAGCAACAACGCTTTCTTACTGTATATGAGGTACTGACTGCCACTGTGAACCTCAAGCTGGCTCTCAATACGACTTGGGCTGGTTGAAACAGAGGGCTGCACATCAGATGGATTCACTGTACTGAAGATTTAGTCTTCAGACAAAGACTGGAATAGAAGGGAGAACCGATAGAGGTACTCAGGGTACCCTCCGCCACACACCGTCAGGTGGCTTGCGGAGTATGGATGTAGATGTAGATTGCTGATGGACCCAGGCTGCCGATACGCTAACAATTACTGAACCGCCCAACATAAGAAGACTAGACTCAGGTGCACAACTGCAAAAGCCACAACCGGCGCACCCTCGCTCTGAAATGAGCAGAGAATCACTGCTGTCGCGTCGAAAAACCAAGACTGTTCTCTGTAGCAGCTCTCCGCCAGTTGCCTGAGCGTACAGTACACCTTGCCCGAACTGCCCAGACCATCCTTTATGGTGGACATCCGCCGAATGCCACAAAAATCTCTCCTCTCCTCCTTCCTCGACACCAAATCCACATGGAGTCACCAAAAATTGTCCCCTCCAATGGCCAAGCTGGTTGCGCAAACTGCGCCAATAGCCTACACTGCACCAGAACTCCCACCTAGACAAGGCATAGCGGTATTCTTATAATGAGAAAGTTTGCCACAAAAATCTATGCTCTCCCCCGCTGAACATGGCGCCAGAGAATTGCATGTGCATTCCATGTGTGTGGTGGACAATGCTCTCCTTCACAGAACAATCATAAAGCTCAGTGCCCCCTGTCGGTCACACACCCAAGATGGACAATATGCTTCTGGACTGCAGGTCGCTGGCCATTGTCCTGTTGAAAACTGGGCTGCCCTCGTGGGCCGACTTTATGGCGAGAGGCCACCGCCTATGCTCACAAGCAAAGCGGTCACCCTTTTGTAGAAGTCTGGATGCTTTCCTGGTACAACCTGTGGCCGTTTTTTTTTTGACTTCTGCCACTGTGGCCACGTCTCCCTGCCATCCTCGCTGACATAAAAAAAAGTCTAATGCCACAACTACTATTGCTAACGGCAAACAAACTCTGTAATTCCCTATCATACCTACAGTTACTTGTCCTGATGGCTAGCTACGTAGCTGAGACGGTTGCAGTGCCTCTGCAGGGCCTTCGTAATTAACAATGGGTGAAAGATTGCGTGCCCAAAGGTCGCCACCTTTCAATCTGCTGTCAGCAAATATGCACACTGTGAGAACTGTCTATGCGCGTCATTTATGATGCTCTTAATTTCCAACGCTTTTTTCATCAGTTCTCGTTTTAAATAGTCGTGAGATGATAAGTCCCAAATTGGTATCACATTTTAATGCCTCAGATAAAAGAATCAAACTATTCATGCTGCTCATATGGGTGGAACACCTATGTACAGGTGAGCAGCAAGCACCACTTGGCAGGGTTACTGGTTCCATTATGGTTATTCTTTTTAACTCTGATTTTATATTAATCATGGGGCAGGTTTGGGGAAAATGGTCACGTAATAATATTCCATGGCCCGGTGATGGATGTGTACTGCAGCAGCATCATTCTGAAACTACGAACTAGTGCGCTGTTGCAAGGGAACGTTCTCCAGTAGTTCAGCCAAGGTATTCCTCAGAAAGTTCAAATATCATGTACCATTCAAACGATCTGGTAAGATTTATGGTCCAATGTGGTGATCGCCAAGACTTCTATCCCAAATATTCACTGAGATTCTCAGCCGATAAATTCTCATACCGGTAGTTCGTGCATTTGCAACAGTCGAGGAATGGCTTTGAAATCTTTATTACACCTTTCCGTATTTTGGTTCCTTATACCAAACCTTCAACCTTTGATCATTTACAATCTGCTCAGTTTTTAAAACGTCGTTCTGTTACACCCTGTGTATTACTTATAGTACCCCTATTTGCTTAAGGCGGTGACACAAAAAAAAAAAGCACAAAGGAAGGTACAACATGTCAATGAAGGTGCTTTTAAGTATTTTCAGGAGAAGCAAGATTTATTGAAATAAAAACACGCAAATGTGTTGCCTTTGTCCAGAGTTTGCTTCCAGGTGTGAACGCAATGACGGCACATCAGAAACAGAAGTTCAGAACAGGGATTTTAAATTTAAGTAGCGCACTTCTGCAATGCTACGCCCCAGACAGTCCATCTGCAATGCAATGTCCCAGACAGTCCATCTGGAATGGTATGTCCCAGACAGTCCTCTCGTCAGTGAAACCTACTCAGACAGCGGCTCTTTGCTCAGGTCAAACACGGCGCTGAAGGGCTGATAGATAATGAAATTAAACTTTTTAACAGTTGTCACTTGAGTGAGTTCGTAATTTTCAAACCTAAATGAAAGTATAAAGTGTTTCATATGATGAAACATTTGTGTTCACATTACTCATAAGTGAAGTATCTAAACAATCTTCTCGTAAAATTGTGGGAATAAGGCCAGCCGCTGTGGCCGAGCGGTTCTAGGCGCTTCAGTCCGGAACCGCTCGACAGCTCCGGTCGCAGGTTCGAATCCTGCCTCGGGCATGGATGTGTGTGATGTCCTTAGATTAGTTAGGTTTCAGTAGTTCTATTTCTAGGAGACTGATGACCTCAGAAGTTAAGTCCCATAGTGCTCAGAGCCATTTGAACCAGTTTTTTGTGGGAATAAGAATTTAACGCCTCACAACTGAATATTATTATGACTATGAGTGTTCAGTGAGTGCAATATCTATCCCGAAATGGGACAGGAGAGCGTTTTACGTAGTGTGTGCAAAGATACACCCGAATACATTGCTGAGATTTTCGTTATGTTGTAATTGACTGCTCATTTGATTCCCTGTGATGGTACTGGCGCATAGATGTCTTGAGAATATCCCATCACTGGCCCGGATACCATTGTGTAACGTGTGCATAGCTTGGATGATAACATCAACTTTGGAAGGGTTGGAATACAATGACGTACTTAAAGCTGCGAATTTAAATGTTAACATACCAAAGACGCATGCACTGAATTTCGCCGCCTTGTTAATCTGCTGTATAATATCCGTCGCTCGTTTTCTAACTGATTCCGGGAGACAGATTTCATTATATTTGTGTGAAGGGGGATCGCCTCCTTTGCCACGAAGTAATGAGCCTTTTATGTGTTACCTGGTAATGCGGTTGCATCCTAGTTGCAAAGTTCGACCAAAATTATTCATCTGAAAAGTTCGTCCTATTACAAATAAATCATCTAAGTCTGTGACGCCTAAAAAGTTTACTGAGAAAAGGAGCGTTTGTAGTTCACACAAACAGATCCCAAACGTAGGGGTGTCTTTAACCTCGTGTCTTTACCATCCACACCACCGACACAGTTGGGAGGGATCCACATTACGTAGCAGCGGTGAGTTATTTCCTTCCATTTGGCTGCAGAACAGTTAAACACAGATTCAGATAGCAAGTTTTGGAATATAACATGTGATGTTTCATACATTGTCGAATTTTGCCGTACAACTTGTGATGTTTCATACTTAGTTGATCAAACTGTGGAATGTTCGTTCAGAAAATAGAATGAGAGGGCCTTGAATGGGCATTCACTGGCACAGTGCCTGCAGAGAGAAGAAATTGCATTTATTTTATTTTGTGCTTACTATACATAGCAAAGAATAATGATTATTTATTGTTGCGTTTATAAAAAAAATAAACAAATGCTTGCTTTAAAAACATAGACATTTTTCTAATCATCTTACTTAATAATCTCTCTTCTGGACAAATAAGCTGCCTCCAGTTCATTATTTTCCTCTGAATGCTGTCCTTCACCTTCATTCACACAACAGAGAAATATTTCCGAGACATTTCGTAGCAATTCTGGAAGCTGTTAGGATACATGTTCAGTTCTCTCGTTATGTGGAATAATCCATATTTATTCCCTGTTTTCAGCCATAATGGATGTACCCACCATCTTTTTCGCTGTTGCAATAGATCCAGTGCATCACTGTCGACGTTTGATGAAGGCGACATACTCTGGTCATATTCGTTGCACGTCTGTCCAGCGTTTCTGTGACAGCACCACTTCAGTGTGCCTTGCTCACCTCACGCCTGCAACAGCCAGTTCAACGTCGCCGCGAGGCAGGCATCAGGCAATGCCATTCCTGTGTGCACTGCGTTTTACATACCATGTGGAATTATTCTACCTTGTCTGGCTCTTAGTTCTTCCAAACAAACGTCGATCATGTGCGGCCATCTTCTTTTTGCAGTATCATATCTCCCATCTCATCTTCGCCTACACCATATGCGTCCAACCGTTCAGCTTATCTGGACCACAATGGAAGAAGCGAGTGTTCTTGGGTCGCACATAATATACTTAACGCAAACAATAACCGCTGAGAGGAAAAAATTAGGAAAGGTCGGAGGTATGTAATTAACACATTTAAGTGTTTTAGATTTGTTGCAGTTATTTATGACTCTTTAATCTGAGAAAGCAAGATAATTTCACATTTATGTCTGACACTCAGTTAGTAATTTCCTATATCTTAATTGCAGATCATAGAATTAAAGTGACATTTGACCTGAATTTGGGAAATTAATGTATCAGTTTCTGATTTTTTTTAAATGGCTCTAAACACTATGGGACTTAACATCTGAGGTCATCAGGCCCCTAGACTTAGAACTACTTAAACCTAACTAACCTAAGGACATCACACACATCCATGGCCGAGGCAGGATTCGAATTTGCACCATAGCAGCAGCGCGTTTCCGGACTGAAGCGCCTAGAACTGCTCGGTCACAGCAGCCGGCTAGTTTCAGATTTGATCGAAGTGATTGCAATTCTCAGGGAGATCGCAAGGTGCTCACCTGAAATTTTGGTTCGATTTTCACTTTTTCTGTGCTTTACTCTTTAAAACAACTGTTAATACACGTGCTTGGGTCCAAATAATAATGAGGTATATAACGTATAACTGTGCATCAAGGGATATTTGACTCTGGGCAGATATAATTTTAAAAGTCCAACAATGATAGGTGATCAAATATTTCTATTAGCTGGGTGCCAGACTACAATTCTATTCATTCCATATGAAAATCTTCTGATAATCTGTAGTGCTTGGAAAAGGTGTCTAATAAATACAAAAAAATTTGATTGTTTTTTCGAAAATCCTGAAATCGATTTTCAAATTCTTGCATCATATCGAAAAATACCGCTACATATTTCACCCCAGAGGAATATCGCACTGCAGTTCCTTCTCTAAATTCTCGCACAAACGAAGAAATGGCTGTGTACCGCAGTGTACCGCAAGTCTCTAGAGGAACAGAAGGTTCCAAATGATTGGAAAAGAGCACAGATAGTCCCAGACTTCAAGAAGGGCAGTCGAGCAGATGCGCAAAACTATAGACCTGTTGTGTCTAGACAAGACAGCCTAGACACAATGAGAGGAAGCCGAAAGGCACGCGCTTAAACTCACGCAGGCTGGCGTCAGGTCTGAAACAGGATACGTAATACATATTTCACCCCAGAGGAATATCGCACTGCAGTTCCTTGTCTAAATCCTCGCACAAACGAAGAAATGGCTGACATCGATATAAGTGTCCAAGGAATAGAAAAGCAACTGGAATCACTCAACAGAGGAAAGTCCACTGGACCTGACGGGATATCAGTTCGATTCTACACAGAGTACGCGAAAGAACTTAGCCCCCTTCTAACAGCAGTGTACCGCAAGTCTCTAGAGGAACAGAAGGTTCCAAATGATTGGAAAAGAGCACAGATAGTCCCAGACTTCAATAAGGGCAGTCGAGCAGATGCGCAAAACTATAGACCTGTTGTGTCTAGACAAGACAGCCTAGACACAATGAGAGGAAGCCGAAAGGCACGCGCTTAAACTCACGCAGGCTGGCGTCAGATCTGAAACAGGATACGTAATGAATGCTATAAAGAAAAGTACGTAGCTTCTGGAATACTTAACTTTAATTCATAATTGTAGAACATCGCTCTTGATGATACAGGCTTTATAAGATAACCAGCAAAAGATAAATGGCGCCTTGCTAGGTCGTAGCAATTGACGTAGCTGAAGGCTATGCTAACTATAGTCTCGGCAAATGAGAGCGTAATTGTCAGTGAACCATGGCTAGCAACGTCGGCTGTACAACTGGGGCGAGTGCTAGTACGTCTCTCTAGACCTGCCGTGTGGTGGCGCTCGGTCTGCGATCACTGACAGTGGCGACACGCGGGTCCGGCATATACTAATGGACCGCGGCCGATTTAGAGGCTACCACCTAGTAAGTGTGGTGTCTGGCGGTGACACCACAAGACCTATATCACTGACGTCGATCTGTTGTAGAATTTTAGAACATGTTGTTTGCTGACGTATCATGTCGATTCTGGAAACCCAGAATCTAATGTGTAGGAATCAACATGGATTCCGGAAACAGCGATCGTGTGAGACCCAACTAGCTTTATTCGTTCATGAGACCCAGAAAAATATTAGATACAGGTTCCCAGGTAGATGCCATTTTCCTTGGCTTCCGGAAGGCGTTCGATACAGTTTCACACTGTCGCCTGATAAACAAAGTAAGAGCCTACGCAATATCAGACCAGCTGTGTGGCTGCATTGAAGAGTTTTTAGCAAACAGAACACAGCATGTCGTTCTCAATGGAGAGACGTCTACAGACGTTAAAGTAACCTCTGGCGTGCCACAGGGGAGTGTTATGGGACCATTACTTTTCACAATATATATAAATGACCTAGTAGATAGTGTCGGAAGTTCCATGCGGCTTTTCGCGGATGATGCTGTAGTATACAGAGAAGTTGCAGCACTAGAAAACTGCAGCGAAATGCTGGAAGATCTGCAGGGGATAGGCTTGGTGCAGGGAGTGGCAACTGACCCTTAACATAGACAAACGTAATGTATTGCGAATACATAGAAAGAAGGATCCTTTATCGTATGATTATATGATAGCGGAACAAACACTGGAAGCAGTTACTTCTGTAAAATATCTGGGAGTGTGCGTGCGGAACGATTTGAAGTGGACTGATCATATAAAATTAGTTGTTGGTAAGGCGGGTACCAGGTTGGGATTCATTGGGAGAGCCCTTAGAAAATGTAGTCCATCAACAAAGAAGGTGGCTTACAGAACACTCGTTCGACCTATACTTGAGTATTGCTCATCAGTGTGGGATCCGTACCAGGTCGTGGTGACAGAGGAGATAGAGAAGATACAAAGAAGAGCGGCGCGTTTCGTCACAGTGTTATCTGGTAAGCGTGATAGCGTTACGGAGATATTTAGCAAACTCAAGTGGCAGACTCTGCAAGAGTGTAGCTTGTTGTCGAGGTTTCGAGAGGGTGCGTTTCTGGATGAGGTATCGAATATATTGCTTCCCCCTACTTATACCTCCCGAGGAGATCACGAATGTAAAATAAGAGAGATTCGAGCGCGCGCGGAGGCTTTACGGCAGTCGTTCTTCTCGCGAACCATACGCGACTGGAACCGGAAAGGGAGGTAATGACAGTGGCACGTAAAGTGCCCTCCGCCACACACCGTTGGGTGGCTTGCGGGGTATAAATGTAGATGTAGATGTCCTTCGGATTTTCCTCAGCCAACGTGTTGAAATGAAAAAAAATCATTGTATACATTTACTTTTTCTTGCCATTATCTCAGTTTAATTTCGAACGCATTTATTGTTTGCTGGTAAGTAAGTTTCTACATTGAAGACACCTGTATATCACCTAAATAAGGAGTCAGATCTACCAAAAATGCTAAATCTTCCACCCAGCTGGCACCGTTAAGTTATGGCAAGGTTTTTGCTTTTGATGTAATGAACGATTCGATTTCATTGTTTATGCTACAAAGTCATTTTAACATCTGGCCTCAACTGAGCCACCTTGCTTGTGTAACATATACGATATCGCCCTGTTCAGCATCCGAACTTGTGAGGAATTCCTGGAACTGACAATGATTCAGTCCCACAGGCAGTTAGTCTGCAAGCTGTCGCATGAAGAAAGTGAATTGAATTAAAGTTCATCTCTTCGAGAAGATCATGTACTGTGCTAGAAATAGCACACGAAAATAAAGAGGTTTCGTGAAAGTCCATTACAGAGATGTCCACGTCCATTGTAGAAATATGCTATCGTCAAACAGCAGACGCTGGCAGTTATTGCAATCCACATGAAGACATCTACCTTCTACCCACTTGTAGCGATCAGGACTATGGTGGAAAAGGTTCTTCACCACAATTGCACACAATTTCCTTGCATTTCGATAAATTAGTTGCTTTATACATCTCTAAATCTCTGGTTTCGAGACGACGGTTCAATCCCGCGTCCGGCCATCCTGATTTAGGTTTTCCGTGATTTCCCTAAATCACTCCAGGCAAATGCCGGGATGGTTCCTCTGAAAGGGCACGGCCGACTTCCTTCCCTAATCCGATGAGACCGATGACCACGCTGTCTGGTCTACTTCCCCAAACCAACCACCAACCTCTGGTTTCGAAGTTGCAGCTGAAGTTACAGTAGTATAACGGGTCAGCATGTCTGATGGGTTGGCCTGTTATGAGAACCACCACGGGCGGAATTGTTAAGAACAAGATTGACTAATGAGAGAAAAGCATCGTGTGGCGAGAGTTCCAGATTGAAAATATGAAGTTTACCCAAACTTCACATAAACGGAATTTTATGGATATTTTTTCCGATCGTGTGATAGATGATTACTTACTGGGCCGCACTGGTACTTGCTATGGGCCGCATGCATGCAGGACTCCTTTCAGTGCACGCATTATCACTGTACTGTACAGTTCGCGGCACTTGAAGATAAACATATAAGAACTATAACAAGATAATGAACTTTTCGAAATAAAGCGAACCACTAAATGACACTGCCTGCTTGTCAAAAAACAAATTTTATCTGTTTTTATGACTAATGAAGTAGAGTTTAGCCGCGGTTATCACGTGATTCTTGAACTAAACTTAAATTTTTGGCTACGGTTCATCAGCTTGTATTTGAGGCAGATGAAAAGAAATTTACATGAGAAGACGACTTAGTTGTCAAACTAACTCATGAACCAAAGGACAGCTGCCAGCGGTGTAAGAACAAAGATGCTATAGGAAAGTTCTGGGCCTGAGCAGTGTTTATAGTCATACACCACATGTATTCACGATGAAGAACGAGTGATGAAAACGATTGTATACTCATGAAAATGTATTGTATGGTTGTAATAAAAGTGCAGTAACTCAATGAGGTTCAGTGTGGGCTATAATTATCATATGGCAGCGAAACGTGATAGACATGCTAACGCGTTAATCCAGAACCGATTTATGCTGGGAAAAAAATAATTCTAGTTTCGACCACCAGGTGCTAATTTGGCACTGTACCCTGGATGACGGTACGTTTTCAGCGCTGTCGTTTGACAAGCCATAACGTGAGGAAACAGTATGGCTATCAACAAAAGAAGCAGTGCCATTTTAGTGATACCGTTTTATATAAACGACGGCACATACAGTGCTGCTGCGCTGAGAGAGTACGCAAACTGAAAGATCTGAGGAGAGGCCAGATGTCATTAAATGATTTTAAGATTATGACACGAAATTCAAAAACATGGGTAAGCTTAGAGTGACACCTGGAAGGGGAAGGCGTGCTATCCCATTCGAACCTACTGACGAAGTTTCTGTTGATGTAACAGACCATGCAGCACGTGCCCCGGTTAGTGCTATTGCTCGTACAGTGTCACGAGAATTACCCATGCTCCGGTCCACAGTACTGAGAGTTCTGTGGTCTGTTTTACTCTAGTATCCGTACAATATCCAGACGGTGCAGCAGCAGAAACCTCATGCCCCGCAGCAACGTTCTGAATTGGCTCTTCGGTTTCTGGCACGGATCGAAGTTGATGACATGTGGCCGGACGATATTCTATGGTGTAACGAGACATTTTTTACACTACAGGGTACAGGAATAGAAATGCCCGCCGATTTTCGGGTACTGTCAAATCGTGTGCGAAGAACCACTGTGCTCGCCATATGTGACTGTATGGTGTGTATTCAAAGTACCTTTTCTCTAAGTCCGTTCTTTGAAGGGAATACACTCAGAGGGTCTGTCAGGCGTACCGTGATGTGTTCATGTTGTCGATACTCCCTTTTACAGCGTGCTATTCGTGCTTTTCAAAAGCGCAGCTGTGTGGAAACAACTGTTTTCATGCGAGATGGGGCAACACCAAGTGGCTCGTCCAGTGAAAGATGCTTAATGCAGCCTTCCACGAAGGTATTATTTCCGGAGGTTTTTGAGATGAATGGCCTGCAGGGTCACCTGATCTGAATCCATGTGACTTCTGGCTGTGGGGGTACCCACGAGAAAGCGTTTACCAGAGACACGTTCGGTCTCTACCTGATCGGAAGGCAAGTATAGAGCAACACATCGCTCAGATTCCATTAGAGCAACTGTTGATCACGTCGTCTTACGGATGCAGCATCTCAACGACGTCTCCGATGCTCAAATTTAACAGACTGTGTCGGCAGTCGTTAATAACAAAATCAACATTATGCCTTTCTCACTTGTTTAACTTTCCCCGCCCAGGTCCCGTTCCTAATCCATTGCATAAGGGAATATTTCTATACGACTTCCTTGCATTCAGAGCGCCAGATCTGCACCTGGTGGCCAAAATTAGAACTTTTTTTTCCAGCGTAAGTCGGTTCCACATTAAAGCATTAGCATAGCTACCAAGTTTCGCTGCCATATGATAACTACAGCCCACACTGGACCTCTGCTACTAGCTGCAATTTTAATTGTAACCTCCTGGTATAACTGTAGTTTGGCAACAAATGCTTTATTAGCAAGTGATTTATTCTTGAATTAACATCTTATTGTGTCTATATCTATATTTATTGTTGAGATGTAGAGGGCTAACATCGTTGTGACCAGATATACGTGTAATATAGTCCCAGACCAATTTGTAGACTACTTCTGTATGATGAAGTTAAGTACCAATATATTAAAACATGGTTTCATTTTAGTCAGGCTGTCTAAATTGAAGCAATATGACTTCAAGCACAACGTTAAAGGGAAATCCTTGTGTGAAGAATAAGCTTCAGTACTGACAGAATATAAAAATTAAGTTCTTCTCAAAATTCTTTCAGTTCACTGAGTCATGTGATATGTTTTAGCCTGTTTTCTAACGTACTGGCTTATGGCAGATGTAGATAATAAATGAAAAAAGTCACTTAGTCAAAACTATAATTTTACTCCGTTTTCAGTTTGCACACAAACGTGATGCTTTATTGAGAGGTACGTAATGAAACGACTCTTAGCGAATTTGGCTTAGATTCCCAATTGGAAATCAAGAGACTGTGCTTCAACGGAAGAGTTGACCAAGACATTGCCTAAGTTTACAAAAACTCGCAAAACTTACTCAATATACTAATGTATTCAAGCCTAAGGTTCAAGGTTTCATCTTCTTTTCAAGTGATAACAGATCCGGTATTTATATATTCGTTCTGGGTATGTACTGAATGCGGCATTATTGATTTCACGAAACTGAGATGTAATATAAAAATTATAAGTGATATAAGTAAACATATTGAATGCAGCTGTGATTTATTAAAATTTTGCTTATTCCTGTATTTTAATAACGAAAAAACAGTGCTTTGTGTAAGCTACTGTGCAAGATATAAGAAGAACTTGGTAGAATATATTTATGGGAAAGACGAAAATTTTCTTCTTGACTGAAAGTGATCTTTTTAAAACACACAACCCGAAAAATAAAGTAGAGCACCTAGGAGGGGAGGAGGAAACAAAATTTAAGCCCGCGTGTTGAAAATGTGTGTGACGTGGTATTTCAGCGATCACAAAATTCAGGTAAATGTACGATGAACTGGGCATTATGAGCCCACTTCTCAGTAACAAGTTGCACCCCCTCTGACTGAATGAAGTCACTGATACAGTTAGGAAGGGTTTCGTTTAGCCGTTGCATCACTTTCTGAGGCAAACTGGCCCACAGCTGCTGTAAATGGTCCTTGATTTCTTATGTAGTGGCACTGAGACAGTTGACGCTCGACTTCATCCTTCACATGCTCTGACGGGGACGTACGGAGATCTTAATGGCAACAGGAACATCTCAACATCACGCAAACACTTCATAGAGACACGTGTCATGTGTACACGGGCATTGCCCTGTCAAAAATGGCACCGCGATGCAGTCGCAGGAGGGGTAAGACATGACGACGCAGGAATTCTGTGCCACACCGTTTCCCTCAGTCATCACCAGCCGTAATCTGAAATCATACCTGACAGTTCTCCACATCGTGACAACGGCCTAATAAAAACAATGGAAGAATGGGACGTCTCCCAGGTCGTCTCCATACTCGTCGATGATTGTTTCAGTGGTGATTGCAGAACTGCGATTCATCTTTGCGCCGCCATTCATCACCACTCTATGTTTCTCCACCATGACACAACTCCAAACATAGGCGTTTGTGTTGTGATGTTAACGACAGCCTGTTCATGGGACAGTAATTCTCTAGTCTGGCTGTTGTTAGGCTCAGACTAAATGTGTGGGATCACACAGAACGTTACAGGGAGTCCATCACTGGTTTTCGGATGTCAGGCGCAGATGTGAAGGGGGTACGATGTGCTTGGTGAACAAAACGGCGATCCTTCCTTGTGGTGATCACACGTCATCGGCTCGAACCTTGGCGATTATGTCTGTTCCCACATTCCCATGCAGTCCGACACTGGGTCACTGTCACACCCAGCCTCCCAGATGGAGAACCACAGCGAGACCCCATTCAGACTTTCAGTGCTGTTAATGCTATCTCGCGTCATATGCTCCACCTACATACCCTTCACAGTTATCACTAAACATTTAATTGATGCGTTTCTGAGGAGACCATTTGTAGGTTTCTCATTGTTATTCTGATTATTGCTTTCTTATTAATATAAATGACAAAAATGTTATGCTAATCACTAATGCTATGGCTACTACCCTACACTTCTCGAATCAACAACCATTTACTTTTTTCTGTTTCAGTTCCCTAACACCTGCTAGTTTTAATTTAGCTTACTTAGACTTCTATTTACATTTTCCAGCTTCTCCGCAACATACAGCTCCAAACATACTACTATCCGATTCGTAGAACATTAATCTTATAAGTCCACTTCACGATTGTCTGTTTATCTGCGGCTGAAATGGGAAAGTAGTCAACTTCCTTAGTTCTCTTCCTTGTAAAAGTTCGTCACTGGGTTTTTTAAAAAAAATTCCATGTCGTATAATACAATGACTTGTCGCTGATATTTGGGTACTCGGTCTTCTACATCCATATATGATCGATCATTGCTGTTTCTCCACCTTCTACTGTCAGTTTAATCTTCCAAAATAAAAGGATACCCTGATGATCTATATCGCCTTGTTACTCCCCTCAAAAGACCGTTGGTAAGACGGCGAGATAAGGACTACTTCTGGGAAATGAAGTCTTTTGGTGACTACAGAGTTTAACGTTTATTTTAAAAATGAACAATGGTAGTGACTGAGGCGCAGATCTTCAACAGCAGTATTGTAGGAAACGGTAAGTATTAGGCTGTTATACTGTGGAAACCTGCTACGTATTGAACACACAGAAACAAACATGCAGTCTCCAGCTTCTAAAATAAGACATGCCTTTCACAGTGCAGCTACTCGAAATGCAAGATCTGACTGCTGTGATATGAGACGTCAGCCATTACGATTAGGGTGAAGAAAAGTGATGTCTGTAACTGTAGAGCAGTGTCAGATAGCGCGACGTGTTTTCGCCCTTGGCTTGCACATTAGAACAGGTTTGATTGGCTCGGCACGTCATTCCGCTTGTTGAGTCAACGCGAATGGAAAAGAACAAGAACGCGAGGTGACAGGTAGGTGACAACAGCCGCAGCAGGAACCACCCAGCTGGTGGGTAGGCCGGGTAACAGGACACCAGTCAAGCTTAGACGGCAGCACATGACACATCTACATTTTTTTTTATTTCTTTTTTTTTTGGGGGGCGTCCAAAGTGAACTGTTGCTCCAACCAACGTGTAAAAATATATAGACGAAACCGCAGCAAAATATCCAAACAAAAGCAATCAAATAAACATCAAACGGTCAGCGAATGGAACTACTAAGCGTGTAACAAGTTGCTAAACGTGAATTTTTTGGGATTTTATAACGTAGATGGTATAATTATTGTCTCATAACTATTCAGAGGCCAACGTGTTTAATGTTTTACAGCCCCTCATTACTACATAATTAACCTACTCAAATTATAAAATGAATCAGTACCGCCTCATTAGTTATCTGATTTACCCATATGCACTAAGATTTCTCCTGTTGCACCACATTTCAAAAGCTTCTATTCTCTTCTTGTCGGAAATGCTGATCGTCCACGTCTCACTTCTGTACACGGTAATACTATTGAGCTATAAAATAATAATACGCTTGAGTCGCAAATCGTTTAATCGTCCAGTGGCGTCCATTGTATCAGCAACAGCTGCTAGAAATTAACTGAGATCACAATCTGGAGCCAGCGAAGTACTGATGATGCAGGGCATCCCTAAATGATGAAAAATACACTCCTGGAAATGGAAAAAAGAACACATTGACACCGGTGTGTCAGACCCACCATACTTGCTCCGGACACTGCGAGAGGGCTGTACAAGCAATGATCACACGCACGGCACAGCGGACACACCAGGAACCGCGGTGTTGGCCGTCGAATGGCGCTAGCTGCGCAGCATTTGTGCACCGCCGCCGTCAGTGTCAGCCAGTTTGCCGTGGCATACGGAGCTCCATCGCAGTCTTTAACGCTGGTAGCATGCCGCGACAGCGTGGACGTGAACCGTATGTGCAGTTGACGGACTTTGAGCGAGGGCGTATAGTGGGCATGCCGGAGGCCGGGTGGACGTACCGCCGAATTGCTCAACACGTGGGCCGTGAGGTCTCCACAGTACATCAATGTTGTCGCCAGTGGTCGGCGGACGGTGCACGTGCCCGTCGACCTGGGACCGGACCGCAGCGACGCACGGATGCACGCCAAGACCGTAGGATCCTACGCAGTGCGTAGGGGACCGCACCGCCACTTCCCAGCAAATTAGGGACACTGTTGCTCCTGGGGTATCGGCGAGGACCATTCGCAACCGTCTCCATGAAGCTGGGCTACGGTCCCGCACACCGTCAGGCCGTCTTCCGCTCACGCCCCAACATCGTGCAGCCCGCCTCCAGTGGTGTCGCGACAGGCGTGAATGGAGGGACGAATGGAGACGTGTCGTCTTCAGCGATGAGAGTCGCTTCTGCCTTGGTGCCAATGATGGTCGTATGCGTGTTTGGCGCCGTGCAGGTGAGCGCCACAATCAGGACTGCATACGACCGAGGCACACAGGGCCAACACCCGGCATCATGGTGTCGGGAGCGATCTCCTACACTGGCCGTACACCACTGGTGATCGTCGAGGGGACACTGAATAGTGCACGGTACATCCAAACCGTCATCGAACCCATCGTTCTACCATTCCTAGACCGGCAAGGGAACTTGCTGTTCCAACAGGACAATGCACGTCCGCATGTATCCCGTGCCACCCAACGTGCTCTAGAAGGTGTAAGTCAACTACCCTGGCCAGCAAGATCTCCGGATCTGTCCCCCATTGAGCATGTTTGGGACTGGATGAAGCGTCGTCTCATGCGGTCTGCACGTCCAGCACGAACGCTGGTCCAACTGAGGCGCCAGGTGGAAATGGCATGGCAAGCCGTTCCACAGGACTGCATCCAGCATCTCTACGATCGTCTCCATGGGAGAATAGCAGCCTGCATTGCTGCGAAAGGTGGATATACACTGTACTAGTGCCGACATTGTGCATGCTCTGTTGCCTGTGTCTATGTGCCTGTGGTTCTGTCAGTGTGATCATGTGATGTATCTGACCCCAGGAATGTGTCAATAAAGTTTCCCCTTCCTGGGACAATGAATTCACGGTGTTCTTATTTCAATTTCCAGGAGTGTATGTTTCCATAGCAAAATGATTACTAGATGCGCAAAGCAGAACTGTAGTTTATCTTCACTAATGTTCAACGTTTAAGGAGCAGTAGAAGCATAAGTGGAACGGACAGTAGTGCTAAGCTGTGTACAAGACATACGAATAGCTTGAGAGCTGATTACTGTTATTGCTCTTCTCGAAATCCTGGTAGCGGTCGTCAAGTGAAAGTTTGCTATTACTGGAAAGTAAATATGTGTCACAAGTTCAGATACTGGTTGCTCAAAGCCCACTTATTGTATAGATAATTCATCATTACCATAAAACATCACCATGAATGCTGATGAGGCTGATGCTAGCTTGAAATGAGGCAAAACTATAACTGCATTCTTAATTTATACCCCGGAATCGGCACAACGATTACAACTGCGTCTCAATCTACAACGACGGGCTCTCCATGCTGGTAAATACTTTACAGTCGCACGAAAAATTAACATTATGTAGTTTTATAATTCATTTATTTTAGCCTAGACATCTCCTTCTTATTAATCCTTGCTTCTTCGTAAGCTTTAAATTATTATTTTTTATTTTGTTTAAAATGGTTTCTTCCTATTGTTCTACAATTATCGTGATACTGTTTTGTGTTGTTTTAATTGCCAGGATATTTCATATTAGCACCCACTCTGCTGGAGAGATATTTAATTCTGGAAACATCGCGCAGGCAGTGGCTAAGCCATGTCTACGGAATACTCTCTCTTGCAGAAGTGCTGGTCTTGTAAGGTTCGCTGGAGAGCTTCTATGAAGTTTATAAGGTAGGAGACGAGGTACTGGCGGATGGAAAGTTGTGAGGAGGCATCTTGAGTCGAGTTTGGGTAGCTCATTCGGTAGTGCATTTGTCCGTAAAAGGCAAAAGATCCCGAGTTCGAGTATCTGTCCGGCACACAGTTTTAATCTGCCAGAAAATTTCACAGCAGTGCACACTCCGCTGCAGAGTGATAATCTCATTCTGGAAATGAACCATTATTAGCGAGCAAATAAAACAGTGAAAAAGAAAAATGTGCTCCTTATTCAAGTACTTACTTTACTATACTTTTTCGTGTCCGGAAACCAGGTCACAATCTTTCAACCAGTATATGGTCACGTCGAAGGCTTCTTTCTTGTCCAGCCATAAATCGTAGGGGTTGCGCCTATCAGGACAGTTTGGGCACGCGAGCAGATGTTCCACATCCTGCACAGCGCCACAGTCAAACTTATCATCCGTGGTTCCAAGACCCCACCTAATCATATTTGTCTTCACTGGGGCCACCCCTGTCCTTATTCGATTCAGTGTCCTCCATGTCTTCCAATCTGTGCTGAATCCGCTGGGCACTTCCTGAGCAGGTGGGTAATCAGGTGGTGGTGGCTAAGAAACTTACCTGTTTCATTATATCCCCAAGTGTTGCTGTGATAGTTAAAATCTCCTACAATGAATTAGGTGTTTTGGTTTGTGAATTTTTTTGGCGGGGTGAAAGCAACTTTTTTGTCCTGGAGGCTTGTACATGGATGTTACTGTAAAGTTCTCAGTTTCAGTTGTTAGTAATTCGATATCAAGGCTGTAGATTTTCCGACAGAAGTCACCTCCATCTCAGCTATAACGAATATGGTACTGCCGTATTTAGAATGTGGTGTTCCCACAGCTAGTCACATCCCTTGTATTTCAGGTATTTTTGCTTCTGCGGCTCTGTGGGTTTCTTGGATGCATAACACATCCCATTTATGAGTTTGGCAGAGTTCCGATGAGATGTCTTTTTTTTCTTTTTTTTTTAATTCCCTCGACGTTCAGGCTTACAATCGTCAGGATTGGCTCTGAGATGTGCCTGTTTGTTACCTTTTTCCAAGGTTTCCGGTGGTGGAAGGATTGGCCGTTATCGGTATTGATAACGTTTCCAGGAGACGCCAGCATACTATAATCCGATGATGTTGCTATAGAATGCTCTCACGGGGGCTCCTTCCTTTTGCCCCGTTATACACATATAGTGAAAGGCGAGAAGCTATTCGGCCTGCCTCTTTTCATTCAGGACGATAATTTCAAAGAGAGGGTAGTAGGAGGTACGATCTAAAAATATCAGCTTTGGAAAGTAAATATAACTGCAGTGACTGTATGTGCTGACATCTTAGGAACTTCTTGTCTTAATTAACATTTTCACATTTAACCTCGAGTTGGCCTGTTCTTTGATTTTCTGAGAGTCTGGGAATTGCACGCACAACAGACTGAGGACGGCCTATGTGAGACTGGCAGAAAACTCATGGTGTGGTACGGGAAGGTGACTCAGGCTTTCGCAGAAACGGCGCTGCACCAGGCCGCTAGTGGGGAGCTGTGCGTTGTCAGAGTGAAAGTTGTGTAGCCAGGCAGCCTCCAGCTTACGAGAGCTAATGTCCTGCTTTATTCCACGTCTCCAACTTGGCCAGGGAGGAAGAGCTGTCGGGTGAGAGAAAGAGCTTGTATCAGGAGGCCAGCCCTTTCCCATGTTCAGGATACTGCTTTCACGAGATATCTGTCTCCAACTTTCCAAAAACAAAGAGGCAGCAGAATTAGCAGATAGTCAAGGTAACAGGTTTTTAAGTTTCCCAGGATCTGGTAAGCGACGCTAGCTGCTGGGCGCATAAACCGCCGTTTGGTAAAAGTACATGAGACATCGTGAGGCAAATCACATTGAGCGAAGTTGTTTTTTTTTTTTTTTTTTTTTTTTTTTTTTTAGAGAGAAGAGGGAAGGTTCCCTTTCCAACTCGTGCCGTCACTTCGCCACAACAAGATTCGCTTTGTAACTCGTGCCGTCACTTCGCCACAACAAGATTCGCTTTGTTTGGAGATTTTGGTACCTTTTTATATTTTTAAATTTCTTTGTTGTCAGAGTGTCATATGTGTTTCCATTTTTGTGTTTTATTTGAATAAATTAATATGGTTATTAAAACCGTGTTTCTGTTGGCACCTTAAATATTTTAATTTTTATGTTATGCAGATCCCCCCCCTTTATGACTCACTGCCAGGGTCTTACCATTTCACTCTGTTTATTAATCCGTTTGTGTACAGTAACCTCGCTTGTATATATTTAGGAATTTTTCTGTATTGTAATCAATTTTCTGATTCAGGGTCTTACATATAATACACGAGGGGTTTTACAAATGGTCACAGGCTTCAAGCTCGATTTTATGTTGCAACCTAAGATGGAAAACTTTTCAAACATGCATAATCGACAGCTGTTGTATATAATCAGACTACTAAAACGACAACGTAAGCTGAAGACCCAACTAACACTTGAATAATACTAAATAATGGAAGATAATTACTAAGTTAATTAACAACGTTAGCAATACGAAGAGGAGCTCGTATTTGCTGACTAGGTCACACGTTATCGGAACGAACACAGAGGGAACTCGCGTGCTAAGAAGAGAAACCAAAATAGATCAAAATCAGATCGTGATAAAATGAGCTCACTGTGGCTCGAGTGCAAACGTCTTAAGCTTCATTTGCTGATATCACAGTTTTTGAACTAGATGCGTGTAGATTATCCGTATGAACCACCACATGCTACATTGTGTTCTATTCAGTTCTCCTTCCACCCTCGGATGGAGTCCCTTGACGTCATGTCACATCAGCAACCTCTGACTATATTCTGAGCTTTGCAAAGACAGCTATCCATGGCGTGGCGGTCGATCTCTCCAGGAGACTGCGGATATAGGCCTGCAACCATCTTTCAAGATATTCTAGTCGAAAGGAAAAAATACTCGGAAGACTTGATTAGTCGTATGGACAGGACCCTTTGACTAAATACGTGCTATGAAAAGACAAAGCCAAGATGGTGATGTTGGATGTTGGATAATACAAAGAAGAAGAGCAATTGCTTAATATCAAAATTTGCACCAACAGAGTCGTAGAGGAAGTGAAATAATACTCTTTTGTTATTAACATCATTACTCAACGTAACTGAAGCAATACAGATATTAGAAACGCAAATATGAAGACAAAGAAAGATTTCCTTAATATAAGAGACCTAATGAGGTTCAGTATTAAAAATAAAAATAATAGTGGAAAAATTTGCTTAAACTGTATGTCTGTGATCAACATTGTATGGAAGTGAAATGTGAAATGCTAAAAATTACAGGACGTAGGAACTGGAAGCAAATAAGGTGTGGTGCAGTTGAGAATTGTGAAAAATTAAAAAAAAATGGTTCAAATGGCTCTGAGCACTATGGGACTTAACATTTTACGTCACCAGTCCTCTAGAACTTATAACTACTTAAACCTGACTAACCGAGGCAGGATTCGAACCTGCGACCGTAGCAGTCACGCGGTTCCGGACTGAAGCGCCTGGAACCGCACGGCCACCGCGGCCGGCGTGAAAAATTTAGTGGACATACAAATTACAAAAGGAAACAGTAATAAAAAGAATAGGCGAGGAAGGAATTAATTGAAAAACCATCACCAGCAGATAGGGATGTTTATTTGGACATTTACTATATCATCCAGGAACTGTGTGCAACGAGGAGCAGTAGAGAGAAAACATATTGGGTGTAGTACACGCGTAGGGAGAGAAAACTAACCGTACCAAGAAGAGATGGAGGACAATATTGGAGCGGCCAAAAGTTTGATTCTTTAAAAAAATGTCAAATTCTAATTGCTCTGGAAGTATGCGAATGTCAAATAATACTGACTGTGGGACGATATCTCGGGCCGCATACGTACTGATCTTATTAACTGGTAATTTACACAAATTAGTACGTAAAGAGACCCCAGTGGACTAGGTATAATAAAGACGGGATAAATCGGCTGCCGGTCCCCCAAGTAATGATCGTTAAAAGTCGGCAGCATTCGAACACTTCGTGTCGAATGTTGTCTGTTTCAGATTGCTGCCATCCTCAGCGAACCCAAAGAAGAGACACTATAACTGCCTGACGAGGTGGTGTTAGGCTGTCGGTGTAAGTTGGTGATCAGTTAACTCTGACTACCGGCGATGTAAATCTTGTAGTTTCTTACAATGCCGGCAGTTTGTACCGTATTTCAAATTTTTTTAAATGCATTACACTAGCGAACACGTAACTGTGATATTAACCTTTTATGAAAGGTTGAAACTACTTTTACATTACGTATATATAAACTGTTACGTATTTCTTTCACATTCTAATTTTTGTGTGATATGCTTTAATAAAGGCTTCTTAGAAATGGATGTTCTATACACCCTATATCGGCATATAGCGTCTTTCCTTAGAGTGTCTGACGGTTAAAAAAAATGAGGAAATGGTTCAAATGGCTCTGAGCACTATGGGACCTAACTTCTGAGGTCATCATTCCCATAGAACTTAGAACTACTTAAACCTAATTAACCTAAGGACAGCACACACATCCATGCCCGATGCAGGATTCGAACCTGCGACCGGAGCGGTCACGCGGTTCCACACTGTAGCGTCTAGAACCACTCGACCACACCGGCCGGCAAATGAGGAAACATCAGGAAAGAACACGGCATGTCTGCGAACTCTAACGAAATCAAAACGAGAGACAGTTACTTCAAGTTTGAAAATTCTTCTTGCGCAAAGTCAGGGCTACCATCTGAATCGTCGATATCGTCATCTTCACTGTCATTATGAACAAAATCTCGCTGCAAATCGCAAAAGATTTCGTCGTCTGTAAGACAACCTGAACCAATACTTTCCGTTTCTTTCTGTACACAACGAACAGCTGCCGCTCTTCGGCAGGTTGGCTTCATACAACAGGTGACCGATTTAGGAACTACGTGTCCCTCGCAACGCAATGAAGACAGATCGAGCTCCTCGATATACGTATTTATAAGCGGCAGACATTGTACTCTGTCAGAGACGGGATCGGCAGTCTAGTTTTCCCATACCGTCATGGTACTTGCAATCACGAGTTCATATTGCCTCCGTTTGAAATTTATACTAAAATAGCTCAACGGTACGAAGTATATATGTCAGTGAGTGTCAATTCTGAAAGCCAAACAAGAAAACACTGCACTTCTCACATCCTCTAATCCCTTTGCCACTGAGGTAAGCGGCCATCTTTTCTTAGCCCACCGCCGAATTCGCCAACGTCAGTTAAAATCAAGCACACATAAAAATATTACTTTCGCTGTATGTATTTTGTCTGTTGCCGAGCTGGAAAAGTATACTCTCAAGAAGCTCATAACGTTAGTTGACGTTTATGGATCTGGCTGTCGGTTACTAGATGCATACTGTTATAAAATACAGCTGAGAGCCAAGGACCGCACGAATACTTGATTGGGGCGACCACTGCGTCAGATAAAGCAAGGATTGCTTCAAGGGCTACCCACCAAAGCGATAATATAAGGGACCAGCAGGTACACCTAAAGAACATCCTGAGAAAACGAGAAACGTCACAGTTACCGGAGCATCCGGGACGTCTGTGAGAAGCGTATCGATGATGGGGCAACTCTGCGATACTCTACAGTAGCGCTCGTGAGCTATCGACTTTGAGCTATGGGGAGGTTAGGCTGCGCTGCCGGAGCCGCTACAGGCAGGCAGTTATGTACTACGAGACACCGACAAATAAATCTCGCAGCGAACGGGGGCGCTCGTGAGGGATAAATAGTAGCGGGAGAGCGCGGCGCCGTGACGTATGGAGTCCCACCAGTCCCGCGCAGAGCACCTCGGCGTATCTGCGGCGACAATCGTGCGGAGCCGTGCCGTGCTGAGGTGCTGCCGAGATGAATAGCCCAGATGGACGCAGGCGATAGGCGGGGATCCGCGCCCCCGGCACTTTGCACAACAGTCCGCATTAATCAGCGGCGTGGCGCGCAGCGGTGACACCGCCGGCGCCGGGGGCAATTAGTGGGGGCGCTGAGATTGCGAAACCGCCCCCTCCCCCGCACTGTCTATTAACTGGCTCATTAGCTACGGCAGCCGCGCCGGGTTACTTCTGCCAGACGGTGTACTGTTTATCTGTTTTGTGTGGAGTTGCAGTTGGAAGTTGGGGATGGAAAAAGCTTTGACGAATGGAGGTTTCCAAAGGTACGCCGTAAAATTCGATTCACACGTCTCTAGGTCCATCATTACATCTGAAAACGTAAAGGAAACTTATCCTCACCAGCAGACAGGTTCTTAGTATTTTGTGTATGAAAAACAGAAGCAAATAAATTTCGAAAATTATTTCATTTTTGTTCCATTGCCTTCACATATTTTTTTAATAGCATTAGGGGAAGGCCGCTATTGAAGGGTCGACTCCTTCGATGTGCTGGCTAGATTTCTCTGTGGGTGTTGACAATATGCGCATACTACCGGTTACGGAATGTACCCCGTCTTGCCAAAAAGTTCTCCAACTTAGCTGTGAGTTCTTCCACAAAGACAATGAATAACAGTGAAAAAAGGTAGGCTTTGCACGATATTTTTGCACTTGACTGGTATTAATGATTCAAACATCTTACTCGTAAGGGATAGTGATTAAATTTCTCCAACCCTCACTGGAGAGTACGAGCAGTTTCTACTACTTTGTCACATCCACTGTGGACGGAGACGTTGTATTGTTACGCGATGCAGTGCCATTTGCCTTTAATGAACCATCTCCAATTTCGTCTAATCTTACCCCTAGGCAGGCCACTATGAAAAAAATGTATGTAACGAATTTCATTACATGTTTTGTCATAGTTTGTAAGACTATCGATAATTTGTCAAACGTTCCGTTTTCTCACCTTGTAAGGTCACATTTTTACTCATAGCCACCTCGGTTCCGATTAAATGTTCTTCAGTTTCAGATCACACACACACACACACACACACACACACATATATATATATATATATATATATATATATATATATATATATAGGGTGGTCGGAAATTCCCGTTACTAACTTCCGTTATTAATTACTCATTTGCATTACAATTTACGTCGTATGGTTTATTTTAGTCAGCAACAAGAAGAACGCATCTATTGCACCAGCCGCAACGTACCGATGCATTGCAACAGCGGCTCGATGTGGCGACCACCAACGTTGTTACGCACATTGTACCTCCGCAGCATGTTCTGGTACACTCTCTCCATCCCACCTGGTGTCTCTTCAATGTCTTGTGCAGCGGCCAGAACTCGTGCCAGCAGACCTCCTCTGTTTCTACAGGTGTCTCATAAATAAGGGTCTTCATACGACCCCACAAGAAGTATCCATAGGGGTTAAATCCCGCGATAGTGGCGGTCACGCGGTTGGACTACAACGGCCTATCAATCTTTCACCATACCGTCTCCTGAGGTGTCTCCGGAGAGCCAGTGAAAAGTGAGGTGGTGCTCCATCATGCTGAAACCACATTTCCTGACGGACATTCAATGGCGCAGCTTCCAAGAACGGATCCATTGCGTGTCGTAGGAAGACTAAGTATGCGGGACGCGTGAGCTTGGATGGAAAGAGACGTTTCTCTTGCCCTAAGCAGACGTTGGCGAGGTACACATCTGAACTGAAACTGTCGTAGAACGGAAACGATACGCTTCCGGGCATGGGTTCCTATTCAAAATGTTGCGTACTCACTACCCTCTACATGTCCTAGAAGTTCGTAACGGGAATTTCCGGCCACACTATATATAAAAAGAACTATATTGACACTTATTTTGATACGTGTAGTATTTAACAGCTGGCACAGTATAGCACGTTCATGAAAACTGCGTGCTCCAATGAAGGAAAACAGTGGCTGTGTTTGAGCCGACGAGTCACGCTCCTATTTTTCGAATATTTCATTAAGAGCAAATATTTGTGACTTCTGGGCTTACCACAGTGAATTGAAAAAGATAAGGTTCTAGTTACGCTGAGAATAAAATATTTATTACAATATCTGAGGATTTAATTACACGTTTTCTCCGGTGGCCCACTGATAGCATCCCTCCTCTGTTCCTCTAAGACTATAACTGCCGACAGAAGTATTTATTTATCTCTCACTGTAGGCCAGTTTCATCTTCAGAACAATTTTCAGATGCTCCTACAATAAAACACTAGTAAGACATTGCTCTCGTATTCACGAAAATAATATAGACTAATCTTTTACACAAATATCCATCATAAAACAGTTTGCTAATGCACAACTGCGCCTTTAATTCGTCTCCTAAACTAAATTTACTTTTGCCACGTTGTCGGGATGCGGTAGATAGGAATGGCAACAAAATAACAAAAGTTCTATCATCATTCGTCTTACATTATCATCCAGAGCACTCTTTTCATTACGCACTATCAAAATGATTCAAATGGCTCTGAGCACTATGGGACTTAACATCTATGGTCATCAGTCCCCTAGAACTTACAACTACTTAAACCTAACTAACCTAAGGACATCACACAACACCCAGCCATCACGAGGCAGAGAAAATCCCTGACCCCGCCCGGAATCGAACCCGGGAACCCGGGCGTGGGAAGCGAGAACGCTACCGCACGACCACGAGCTGCGGGCTACGCACTATCGTTTAATCATTAGTAAGTGAGACGCCAAACAAATGAGACTACCAGATGCACTGTAGAACTGAACTTTACATTTTCTTTCAAAAAATGAACGAAGTTAATTTATCTTATTTAAATGCTTTCCTGAAACCTACCTACTGTGGCTTATGATCATGAGAATTTACCACCCAGCCTATCACATTTGTAACTCATAATTAAATAATCAAGCATACTCAGCATTTGTATTTCTCTCATAACGCTCATAACGGATAGGCAGCGGTGAAGCAAGCTGCCATAGATATGGGCTAATCTGCATCTGCCTGAATAAAATACAACTAAACCAAACCATAATTTACACAGAACAATCAGAAATGCATCAAAATTTATAACTGAGTATTAAATATGATTTCTGCTCCCACGTATTCTGACAAGATCTAAGCTTTTATTCTTCCATATACATTAGCCAGCATACACATGGCCAAACACATCGTATCAAAACGTACCACAAAGAAAATACTTCTAAAAACACATATAATCCTCAAATTCATTTTCATCATGCATCCACATCCTAATAGACGTAACACAATAGCCGACAAGCATTTTAATGAGCACCAACTATAGTGTGCCGTGTTTACCGCACTTGGCACGAAATGTACATGCCCTCGGAGGAGGAGATTAGTGTTTAACGTCTCGTCGACAACGAGGTCATTAGAAACGGAGCACAAGCTCGGATTAGGGAAGGATGGGGAAGAAAATTGATCGTGCCCTTTCAAAGAAATCATTCCGACATTTGTCTGACGTGATCTAGGAAAATCACGGAAAACCTAAATCAGGATGGCCGGACGCGGGATTGAACCGTCGTCCAGTGTGCTAACCACTGCGCCACCTCTCTCGGTACAAGTCCTCGATCCCAAAAGACAGCTACTTCTAAATCCAAATAAAATTTCTTCGAAATTATTCTACACGACTCTGAGCTCAGCTAAACGCTCAAAAAATACCGAAATTGAATTTTCGTTACAACCACGTGCTGTGATACATTGAACATCACCACATTGCAAGGAAAACTGCAAAAATACGAAAACTGGTCCTGAATCGATACTTCGACAAAGTTTCCACCCGTTTAATACACACCTGAAGTCCACAACTAAATTAGAAATTCCACACTGTAAGCCACGAACACAAAAAAGCACAGTATTCGCAACAAACACATGTATAACTACTACACAAATAAAATATTGTTAAATTTGATAAAAAACCTCACATAACCATGCATCAGAATGAAACATTATATTTCTGCTTTTTCTTATTGGACATTCAGATTAACTTTATCCTTAGGGCCTCCACCACATTAAGTTACCAAGTCCTAACTAGCTAAAAGATCAAAATTATGAAAATTACACCATCTTCTGATATTTCGCAGTAAACATTGACTTTAATATACACGTTTCTACCCTGATCGGTGGTGCAGCCCACTTTTCTACAGGACTGGCTTTCCAAACCAATATCCTGCGTGGAGACGACTGCACACTACAGCTTCCGGTAACAGTGACGACCAAGCCCAACTGGATGCCAACGTACCCCTCTTTCAGAAACTAGGGCGGAGTATAGCCCTCACTGGCGGACCAGCTTCACTCCCTCTCGACTACAGATACAGCCCGAAGCCTCTGCTAGCCTGTTCGCTCAACTTCCTTTCTACTCTATCTTTGTACGCCACCACCTTCTACACGTCTTTGGCTAGTCATTTTCTAGCTTTATGAACGCATACTTTGTTTCATTCATTCATACACCTGCCAGGAGGTAAGGGACGGAATGAAGGAATTGTGACAAAAGAGATAAAATAAAACACTGTATCCAGACATTTCCTCAGTCTCCTGCCCACTGTGTAATGAAGTACAGATTTCTAGCTTGCCTTTTTGCTACCAAAATTATAATCGTACAAAATTGCTTACAAATATTTAAATGGATCGTATTTCCAGGATCGCTTCAAATAGGAGTAGCTTCAAGTTCAATCCTTTTGTACCTACATATACCCAGAAAACATAGTCGGATGTCAATGTAACTTCGTACACGTACATTCTATCGACAGGTACGAAAATTATTAGAGATACAATTCTCAGTAACAGGTAGAGTGGCTACGAGACTGCATTGGCGTTCAGAGGTGTTACGAGGCGTGGTAGGATGTGTAAGCGCCATGAACAGCGTCAGATGTTAAGTAATCACTGTGAAGGACAGGGTGATAACGCGTACTAGTATGATACAGCATTATCAACAACCCGGACAGAGTTCCACTGGGACGGCTGGTCGAATCGCACAATATTCAGATTTGCGTAGCTTTCGGATGTGACCTTGGCCCGATGTTGGACTGCATAGGAACGTGAGGTCAGGGATATTCGTCGTCTAACTTCCCCTAGACGAAGTATGATCGGCCAACGGAGGATCGCCACGCTGTGCACTGAGAACATCGAAACCCTCACACATCTGGGCCTGCCATCTGAGAACAAGTAACGGACCCGCTTCAACATTCTGTGGCATCTCGCATCATTGGTCCGAAACTAAAAGCACCGAGACTAAGGAATTACCGTCCAAAGCGTGGGCTGCCGTTAACAAAACATAAATGGCAGCGTTTGGTGGGGTGTCGTGACCCATGAACATGGAATACTGGCGAATGGCGTCGCGTTGTGTTCATCGATGAGTCGTAGCTCGGCAGTACCTCGGACGACCATCGCCAGCGGGGAAGGCAGCGATATGGGAGAGGTCTCATTCCTCCAGTGTTTTGAAGGAGCGTTACTCCTGGCGTCGTGGTGTGTGGAGCCATGGGGTATGACTTAGGTCACGGCTGGTAGTGACTAAGGAAACTCTGACGGCACAACTGTGCATCGTAGACATTCTGCACCCTCGTGTATTATCTCTCATGCGACAATATCATGGTGCCACTGTTCAACAGGAAATTACATATCTACACATGCCACATGTCTCCCTGTCTGCATGATGTTGAGGTACTTCTGTGGGTGACAACATCCCAAAATCTCTTCCCGATGGAACATGTGCGACCAGCTCGGACGTCAATTTCGTCCCAGTGCGGGTATCCAGAATTTCAGGGACCAGTGACAACAGTTGTAGGCCAGTTTCTCTCAGAAGAAGATACAACAACTTTGTGACAACCTCATCTACGTAATCAATGGATGCATCCAGACCAGAGGGGACCCAACGCCACACCGATAGGTAAGCTGATTCTGTTAAGTTCTTTGTAAATTTGACTCGATTTTCTACTCACTCTAATAACATCAGATACGCTCCCAAACCATGATTTTTAATTTCCGGAAAGCGTCTGTTTGTTTCCCATTACAAGCAAAATGATTTTGTAAATAGAATTTTACGTCTCCATGAGACAGATCGATATCAAATGAATAGCGCGTTACTCAGATTAGCAATATGTATTAACAGGGACAGTAAACCACGAAGAATAACCAGCAAGTACTCCAGCAGCGACTGACCAACGCTGCTGCATGGCGGTCGCAGGCAGCGCAGGCCAGGGCGTTGCTGTCATTTGTAGAGAGGAGTGAGTACGTAATATTTTGAACAGGAACGCATTTCCGGAAACATACTGTTTCCTTGCTACAGCCTTTTGAAGACACGTTTCCTAGGTAGGTTTGCAACAGGGTAGTCATGGTGGCGGGTGCTTACGTCAGATTCGGTGACGTCATTTGACGTCCATCCTGTGTCTGTGAGTATTAGAGGTGGTATGCAATGTTGGAGGTGGTATGGATGTAGTTGCTGCTCATCCACAACATACCAGACGGTGCTGGGAGAAAGATCCATTCTACGCGCAATTGCTCGTGTTCTCGTTGGCGGGTTCTCTTCAAAGTGATACAGTATGGCTTCTTCCAGTTCGGGTGTGCGGCGTCTCCATCGGGCACCACAGTCACTCCTGCTGACGGAGAATGTACCCCTTTCCCTACTGCGTTGGGTAATTGCGGCGACAAGGGTATGCGATGGAGTCGGACATTGTGCATAACGGTCTTGATAATGGCGACTAATAGTTCTTTCATTACCGTGGGTTTCGCATACAGAAGGGTCATGTCGGTGTAGTCTGCAAACGTGTATCCAACGATGTAGCTCAAACTCCCGGAGACATGTGAATGACGTTCGAACGAGGTCAGAGATGTAGGACAGAAGTTAAATGAGATCGGTCAGTTCGACGTAAGCACCTCCCACTACGATTACCCTGCTACAAAACTACGTAGCAAACATGTTTTCAACGGTCTCTCCGCCCAACCACTGCAGCACAACCTCTTGAGATGGATGAAGTCACGAGGGAGGAGGTAGGCACTGCATTTATTCAATACACAGGCGCACTCTCGGGGAAAATCGCTCGCATTCTGAAGAAACACCGGGTCGGAACTGTGTTTTGTCCTCCAAATAAAACTCGTGCACTGGTGGGGAGCGCCAAAGATGACCTCGGTTTGAGGAAGGCCGGCGTATACCAGATTCCGTGTCAATGTGGCAAGTCGTATATTGGTCAGACGATGCGTACCGTCGAGGATCGATGCCGTGAACACCAGAGGCACACTCGACTGATGTATCCGAGCAAGTCGGCGGTCGCTGAACATTGTTTGTCGGAAAATCACGCCATGGAATATGACCGCACGAGGATTCTGGTACAGACGTCGAGATACTGGGACAGCGTTGTTAGAGAGGCCATCGAAATTCGCACCAATGACGACCTCATAAACCGTGACTGTGGCTATAATCTTAGCAAGGCTTGGGAACCAGCGATCGGGTTAATAAAGAGTAAATCGAGCAAACGTATAGTTGTGACGACCACGGCGGACAGAGCCATCACTCCGACGTCATCTCAGACGCCGTCGCAATCTGTTCCACCGCGCGACCGTGGCGCGGGGCGCGGACGGCGGAGGGAGCGCGCAGCGGGCGGAGGGTATTTAAATCGGCCGCCGCCGCGACCGAAACCAGTTCCCTCTGAGCAGCCATAGCGTACGGATCTCCGTGCCGGCACGTTCACAGGAGCTCAGTCCGTCAGTTCACCTGATGATGGCGACATGTATTATCGCCGAAATATTGTGCCCGTTGGACACTATAGACCGGCAGCACACCCGTGGATATTTTGACTATCAAATACGCCGGGAGAAACTCGAGAATCACATGTTTTCAATCGGCTGTAGCACGCAAACAGTATGTTTCCGGACAAGGGTTTCTGTTCAAAATATTACGTATGGACTCCCCTCTACAAACCCTACAAGTCTGTAACGGGAATTTTCGAACACCCTTTAATCAGAAGCGGGGTATTAACCATGTGCTAATTTCTTCTGGAACATATTTTAGAAAAAGGAATGTTCGCGACGCCACTGCGGCGGGGCGGGGTCGGTCGTCTGAGTTTTTTCTTTTTTGGTGGTAATTAATGTCAGCAAAACTTCAAATTCTTGTATTTTGTTTAATCAAAATAAATGAAGTGCGGAATATTCTTCAAATTGATAAATAAACTTAGTCCGCCTCTAACTTCCATTCTGGCTAGTTTTATACAAAGGAAGCACACGCCGACATACGACACCTGAATCGTTTGTACAAGATTTTACGTAAAATGAAATATTAAATTTTAACTTATGTCCCGCATACACTCTCTCAATCATTCTCAGGCACTCACGTGGCACAATATATAGTCGAATAGTGATTTTCACCGATTTTTCTATTGGGTAATGCACAGTGAATAAAGTTTTAATAGAAAATTGTAATTAATTGATTTTATGCACTGATAACTTTGGAATGGCTTCAAATTATAAGGAAAGTCGATCTGTTATTGTTCCTAACTTGGTTTTAAAAAGCAAGAGTAGGTTTTAGGAGTTTTAGGTAATTCTCTTTGTCTTCGCAACTATAATAAATAAAAATCTGAAATTTTGACAGCATCATTCCATTAATAACAAAAGGCTGTGTAACAAATTTGAACAAAATCGGATAATAGCTAATATGGATTATTTAGGTTCGTAGAGGGTATGAATCTTCGTATCGACTGAATATTACGCTATGCAGTTCTCAGGGTAGGCAGCGTCAGCTGTGCTGTGAGCAAAGTGAAAAAAAAAAACAAGAAAAAAAACATAGCCATCCTGCAGCCACCGCACTAGACGGCCGCGTGCCTTACAGTAACGAATGTTGTCATCTCGTAATAACTTGCTGCGTTACAGCCACGCAGCAGCCCAAAGCACTGGGCCCTGAGGAATGTACTATTCGGCCAGGACTGCGTGAGCGGTTACAACGGGGCAACAATAAAGTGGCCACCTTGGGGCATCGAGGCGCCTCTGCTGCCTATCAAGATGTTAAATGAACATTGTTTGTTGTTATTCGTCAGTCGTAGCGTTGTGTAATTCGAGGTCTCACATAATGCTCTGTGTTGCGTCAGTTGAGTCGTTTTATTGCACTGAATCTTGAACTAAACTGAAATATTTAAAACTCATACAGGGAAATACGAGATGCAGTGCTCGTAATATTTTTCTAGGAATATATTTAATGTATAGTACAAGAGTTTAATTGTTCTGATGTGTATGTTAAAGGTACGTGTGTTTTAATCAAGAACTGGGAATCTGATCTGTGATTATTAATTACTGCACCATTTAGTTTCAGTTTAAAAATTATTTAGCAAAATGATATAGAACATTTATTCTTTGAAAGTTGAATCTTACGATCGCTAAGGGAAGAAGTGATTTTAGCACGCAGCCAGATATCAATATCAGGCTACGTAATTGTAAGTTTCAATTTAATAATCCATTGAGCATGTTCTGGCGATTCAAATGTTACGTCCCTGTCGTTGGTAATTTCACCTGGATCGGAATTACGCTATTCCATGAGCGTCCAGGACTGGGAATATGTGAACAGACAGCAAACAGACAGTTTAAAATAATTCCTACACACTTCCCGATTGAAGAAAAGCCGCAGTATTATACCTATGAATTGAATCAGTCATTTTACGAACATTTCGTAAACTGTGTAATACTTTAGTGTAAATCAGGTCTACGTTGTTCTGTGACTCGTGCTGTAGTAACTCAGAAGTCAAGAGCATTTGCCCAAAAGAGAAACATCAGGTTTCAAGTACTGGTTCTGGAGGTACTACTGCCATCTTGAGACAAGCCCTCGCTACACTGTAGATTCAACCTCAGCGTTATATCACAAATACAATCGAATTTCCACGGGGAAGTTCCGTGAGTGTAAAACCCGTGGCTTTCTTGGCTGTGGTCACCTAGTGAGACAAGGCTGAATCGCCCCGATGCATACTGAAACACGACATTTTGGGGCTTATCGGGATGAGACATTGAGGAAATCTGCCTGCAAGAGCAATGTGATTGACAAAATGGGAGGGGAATGGGAGGTACTTTTGGGGTGTAGAGGAGTCATTAACTGGAAAAGCTCAGAAGACAGTGTACAATCAGATTACGATAAGCACATTGTTATCAGTTTAAATGTTGATGGTGTTGAGACAGCAACGAGCCACAAATTTATTTTAAGTTCCTTTATTCAAAGGATATCGTTACCGGTTTAGAATCATTACGATTCACCGTCAGTCGGCTTTCATGCTTTCATTACAACATGTGCTGCGTTTTTTACTGGTTAGTTATCCTAAAATATAAATAATACATAATTATAAGCACGTCACAAAGATGGTAGTTACATATTTGCATTGGGATGTGACTCGCGTGAAATGTCGGTTTCACATGAGTCACATCCCAAAGCAAATCTGTAACTCGACCATCATTGTGGCGTGCTTATGATTATGTATTATTTATATTTTAGGATAACTAATCAGTACAAAACGCAGCACATGTTGTAATGAAAGCATGAAAGCCGACTGACGACGAATCGTAATGATTCTAAACCGGTAACGATATCCTTTGAATAAAGGAACTTAAAATAAATTTGTGGCTTGTTGCTGTCTCAACACCATCAACATTTGCCTTCAAATAAAGGCACGGTCTCCAACCATGTCATCATATGACAAAATCGCATCGTTATTAATTGATTTCTAGAGGGAAAAGTTTCCTGCTCTGGAACATAATACACTCCTGGAAATTGAAATAAGAACACCGTGAATTCATTGTCCCAGGAAGGGGAAACTTTATTGACACATTCCTGGGGTCAGATACATCACATGATCACACTGACAGAACCACAGGCACATAGACACAGGCAACAGAGCATGCACAATGTCGGCACTAGTACAGTGTATATCCACCTTTCGCAGCAATGCAGGCTGCTATTCTCCCATGGAGACGATCGTAGAGATGCTGGATGTAGTCCTGTGGAACGGCTTGCCATGCCATTTCCACCTGGCGCCTCAGTTGGACCAGCGTTCGTGCTGGACGTGCAGACCGCGTGAGACGACGCTTCATCCAGTCCCAAACATGCTCAATGGGGGACAGATCCGGAGATCTTGCTGGCCAGGGTAGTTGACTTACACCTTCTAGAGCACGTTGGGTGGCACGGGATACATGCGGACGTGCATTGTCCTGTTGGAACAGCAAGTTCCCTTGCCGGTCTAGGAATGGTAGAACGATGGGTTCGATGACGGTTTGGATGTACCGTGCACTATTCAGTGTCCCCTCGACGATCACCAGTGGTGTACGGCCAGTGTAGGAGATCGCTCCCCACACCATGATGCCGGGTGTTGGCCCTGTGTGCCTCGGTCGTATGCAGTCCTGGTTGTGGCGCTCACCTGCACGGCGCCAAACACGCATACGACCATCATTGGCACCAAGGCAGAAGCGACTCTCATCGCTGAAGACGACACGTCTCCATTCGTCCCTCCATTCACGCCTGTCACGACACCACTGGAGGCGGGCTGCACGATGTTGGGGCGTGAGCGGAAGACGGCCTAACGGTGTGCGGGACCGTAGCCCAGCTTCATGGAGACGGTTGCGAATGGTCCTCGCCGATACCCCAGGAGCAACAGTGTCCCTAATTTGCTGGGAAGTGGCGGTGCGGTCCCCTACGGCACTGCGTCGGATCCTACGGTCTTGGCGTGCATCCGTGCGTCGCTGCGGTCCGGTCCCAGGTCGACGGGCACGTGCACCTTCCGCCGACCACTGGCGACAACATCGATGTACTGTGGAGACCTCACGCCCCACGTGTTGAGCAATTCCGCGGTACGTCCACCCGCCCTCCCGCATGCCCACTATACGCCCTCGCTCAAAGTCCGTCAACTGCACATACGGTTCACGTCCACGCTGTCGCGGCATGCTACCAGTGTTAAAGACTGCGATGGAGCTCCGTATGCCACGGCAAACTGACGGCGGCGGTGCACAAATGCTGCGCAGCTAGCGCCATTCGACGGCCAACACCGCGGTTCCTGGTGTGTCCGCTGTGCCGTGCGTGTGAACATTGCTTGTACAGCCCTCTCGCAGTGTCCGGAGCAAGTATGGTGGGTCTGACACACCGGTATCAATGTGTTCTTTTTTCCATTTCCAGGAGTGTATTTATAATCAATGTATGGAGATAACAGCGTGGAATATATCTCTTCGGGCGCACTGTAGCAAAATATATGTGAGAAAATACTGCGGAAAATAATTTTTGGTAACTAACAGTAACGTTTCAAGAAGAGTCGTTCACGGCAGTAGTGGTACATATCTTCTCAAACGATGTCGATCGTTCGTGACATCAGCTACAAAGACTGATAACTGTTACTGACGTCACAATAGTGATTCGTGTCGTCCGCGAGCACAAATAAGGAAAACTTCGACAAGGAGACTCGCAGAAGTAAAGTAGCGCTGTACTGTGTGACTGGTATTTGATTTAACCTTACAGACCATATTCACCGATGTCGTATTGTAAAGAATTACTAAGCACTCACATCCGAGTTATTCGGTTCTATGGAGGGATACACGATTTAACTGCGCCACAAAAGCCTACTACACTGCCAGAAATTCATTCCTGCTTTTCGAATGTTTGAAAGGAGAATAAATGCTCAAAGGATGAACACACTTGTGAAAAGATGTATTTATACGGTCGACGTTTAAGACGTATAGAAGCTTATTGTGTATCAACGGGGCAGCTAAAAGCTCTGTATTATCAAATACAAGCTGTAAAATAACGGGCGAGGATGGGGTGCGGCCACACGTCAACCCCGTTTATGGGCTGGGCGCCCTTGGTTTCTAGTAGGAGTTGGTTTATTTCTGGGGTCACCCAAGCTCTGAGAATTCTTGTGCCATGACGGAACGCCTTGTTTATTTTGAAAATCAGTAAATCTTTTTAAAAAAGAGAAAACTTTGTTTCATTCAATGAATACTTTTTTTTAAATCGTACCTAGGAACACAGAAATCATACGAAATTTAAACCCAATTATTATCGTTAAAATTTAAAACAAAAAACAGCCACATTATCAGATGTTTACGCAGAGCCCCGATTTATTTGAGTCCATGACCAATTCTGACTCCACATTTCGTATTTACGTCAATGTTAGAACACTGTAATGACCTTTTTGTGAGACAAAACTGGTAACACAGACCAATATATCACTTACAGTTCATGCTTTATTAATAGTGGTTACAGATTAGGAGTAACTAGTTCCTCACGATGCAGAAATCTGATTTTTAAGCTAGTAATTCGTGTTTCGTCTACTGTGAGTTCACGGGCGATGGGTTTCTGGAGTTGGTCCAGATAAAATTAGTTCACAAAGATACTTAAGACATTACTTAATTAATACTTCTTTTTTGTCTAATATTTCAGAGCCTGTAGTATCATTGTAATTAATATTTACTCGTTTTTGGAGTATCTCATACCATAGTTCAGTGTCCCCCTCTAATGGTGTAGCAACGAATACTAAAGAAACTTAAATGTTTGGTGTATTTCTCGTATGTTCGTCAAGATCACATCGTTAGTTCTCCACTATATTTCGGTAAACAGATATGTTGCCGTCTTTAGGTGCTTCATTATGACTATTACCCAGAAATTTCTTTTACTTTTTTATTTTTTATTTCTCTTCTTCCTCTTTTGGAGAAAGCGGGCTGCTCTTTTCAAGAATTTGTAGTGAAGTTATTCTGTTTCACGTTTTCATTTTTGGTTTCTGCTGATACCTGTTGTTGCTCTGCTCGTGTCGGTTTCCTATAAAGGTTGGCCATTACCCCCTCCACCACTCTACTCTTGTCCTTGTCCATGCAGCCGCCGCGTTGGGGGTTGGTGGTGAAGACCTGCAAATTGCTGACATCAGTCTCCGCGCAACCGGCCAATGGGTGTGGACCTCACTAAGCGCGAACGCTCTGGTTTTTCTGGTTAACTCATGGGCAAGAAATTCGACAACAATTTGACGAGACTTTTCATGCTAGTGTCCACCTCAACTTACTTCCTGTTCGATGGAAATTATTGCGAACAGACGGCCAGTGTTACCATGAAGTGTCCTCTGTCACCGGTTGTAGTGAATTCGTGCATGCAAGATTTCGAAAATAAGACCCTCGTACAAGCTCAGTTAAAACCAATCTATTTCTACCGTTACCTGGATGACTTATGAGTCGGTTGACCTCAAGGAAGGGACAGCTTGGATGGTTCAAATGGCTCTGAGCACTATGGGACTTAACATCTGAGGTCATCGGTCCCGTACATTTAGAACTACTTAAACGTAACTGACCTAAGGACATCGCACACATCCATGCCCGAGACAGGATTCGAACCGGCGACCGTAGCAGCAGCGCGGCTCCGGACTGAAGTGCCTAAAACCGCTCGGCCACAACGGCCGGCAGCTTGGATGATTTTCTGAATTTCTGTGTCAGGTCAACTCGCTCCACCTCGTCATACAACTGACTATGGAAGTGGAACAGGGAGCGATCTATCTGTGACCAAGACTACCTTCCAGAAGGGCTGAAGCTCCAGTAGATAATATTCCGAAAGAATAAGTACAGCAACAAGCAGATAAGGAGTGTGTTTAGATGACGTGTACCTAGACAACAGGAGAAAGATCAAGCGGTGACACCATTTCAACTGTATATATTTCGTCCACCCCTTAAGACCTCGACACTAATAGGTCCAGTAAAGGATGATTCAGGCCTTCGCAAATCAGGTGTCTACCAAATTCCATGCCTTGCGGCAATGCATACACTGGGGAAGCTGGACACACGGCAGATAAGAGGTGCCGCAACGTAGATGGTGAACTGAATTACGCTAGACCACCAAATGGTTCAAATGGCTGTGAGCACTATGGGACTTAACTGCTGTGGTCATCAGTCCCCTAGAACTTAGAACTACTTAAACCTAACTAACCTAAGAACATCACACGCATCCATGCCCGAGGCAGGATTCGAACCTGCGACCGTAGCAGTCGCGCGGTTCCGTACTGAGCGCCTAGAACCGCTAGACCACCGCGGCCGGCGCTAGACCACCAAATTAGTCGTGCCGTTCATAGTAAAATATCTGACCATACTGTAGATTACAATAAAAGCAAAATACTTAGACAGTCGTCCTCCTTCTGAAATTGTGTGACTGAGGACGCAATTAAAATTACGATACAAGAAGGTGTAATCAACAAAAATAACTGCCTACAATTGAGCGAGGCGTGGAACCCTGCATGGAGTCGGGGAAAAGCGAAATATTTCCGAAACGAGCTTGTCCGCAGCCGGGGACCTGGAGACCACAGTTCGCAGACCTCCACCGCCTCCTCCCATCGACGTAGCTGCACGTACAGCGACAGGGTCGGAGTGGAGGTTGAGGCGTGAGGGAAGTGGAGACTAACCTATATAGGACACCAACCCGAGCAGATCTGCAATCATCTGGAACCACATGTAGATGACAGCAACCAAATAAGTAAAATATTAACAATTTGCGACTGCTGTTATGGATTCTAAAATATTTGCTCGTTTGTTGTGAAATTTATTTATCACAAATTTTTGCAGCTCACTGTTCCCTCGAAAAAATTTGCAAATAAAAGTTTATAAATGATCTATGTGGAATCAACGATTTGGAAATTTTACTGTAGAGGTTCTGACAGTAGTCTACTTCGGTTCGTGGGTAAAACAATGATCATAGGTCTCAATCAGTGTTATTCCATCCACAGAAAGAGTAAAACTTTTCTGTTACCCAATAAATGTTCGAGCGATCAGAAGAAATATCTTCCCACCTTCATCTGACGCTAAATAAATCCAGCGTTGCGAAGCTGTTAAACAACATGCAATAAATCTAAAGTCTGACTAGTCTAACTTCGAATTTTGTTACAGTATAAAAATTTCTCTCATGTTTTAAATGGATTCTCATTGTCACAGTATAACAAATTAGAATGGATAGCTATAGCTCAGAAATAAACCCCTTCTCTCTGAGTAATGTACAGACGTTCTGTGCCATTCGGTTTCCACATCTGGCCCTGGTATGAATGCTTCAGAGACGTGAGCGGACTTCGACGAGAAAATTCACAGAGTAAGAGATCACAAATATGCAAGATGTACGATATTCCCACATGCAAAGATTCTACCTGCCGTAGTTTTCTGCAGTTATTACATGGGTAATGCCGTTCATTACCCTTAGACGAAATGGAAGAAGATGTACAGCATATTATTTTCAGTGGTATTTTTCGTACTTCCACGTGTCTCATTTGTCACCGGACAACAGACACTCGATTTCAACCGTAAAATGCCTTCAGAAATGAGTCCCAACATTTTCTCGCTGTGTTGTTCATTCTCTGTACCAACTTACTGTTCCCTTCTTCACTTTCTATTTCGCGATGTGGGGCACCTCATCTCTATCTTGTACTGTGCTTGCTGCCATAATTTTAAACAGCATTACTATTAACGAAAGTTTTAAAAGTAAGAAAATAAAAAACGGTATTTCTAGCGAGAGGTTATATCTTGAAACTGTCTATGCTGACGGCCTGCCACTCACGCAGCTTTTACAACGGTCGGCATATGTATTTATGTCATGTGACTTTGACAAACGGTGTCAGTGTTCAGTGCGTTGTGATGGATAAAGCTAAGTGGTTGCCCAGTCAGCGCGATAACTCTCTTGACGTCAAAAAGGATTAAGACCTGTTGCTCGTTACTGGGTTACCTTGGGTGAAATTGTGCGGGAACGAAGACAAATAACTAGGGGGTCAACCAGTGACGAAGTTCCACTGAGACACGAAAACAAAAATTAATATTCGTGGGATCGCTATTTTGTAGCCACATCGTAGTGATAACGGGCTAGTAACTGCTTCTTTCACAGAGTCATGATTAAATAAGCACGATCCACCAAGAGACAGGAAAAACTTTTGCGTGGTAACCGTCTTTCTTATTTGCGTTGCTGGCCTGTTCTGTTTGCCTGCGTTGTTTAGTGCACATACTGCTATCAGAAAGTATTCTTATTTCCCCTATTGGATGCTGTGGTTGAATGTGAGTGATAATATTTCGTGTAGGTACGACCCTGATTTTTTAATTACAGATAAAACACTAGTGCACGAAACGGATAACAAAACACACACACACAAAACCAACGTACTCAGTACCGGGGCCGGTAACCAAAAGCATTTTTTTCAGGCCTATGCCCATATTTCTACTGGGTTATCAAAAGTGGGAATGCTAGTTGATTTGGATTTATTTATTAAGGTAATAAGGAGGTTCTTACTATTACATTTATGGATTTGAGCTTTGGGAGACGAGAGGTAATTGTGTGAAAATTCCAACTGTGCTTTTTTCTCTTTTAAGTGACTGAAATTTTATTACAGATTTAGATGTTGTAATTGAACATAATCTAGATTCACAGGTCCATACTACACACATCGAAAAGGTTTCGCATCACCTCGGTTCCGAGAGTTTTGGGACGTGAACAGAAAATTGGAATAGAGATCAACGTAAACATCATTTCCGCCATTTTTATTGCTCATGAAAACCATACATTGCATGCTATACCACCATACAGCGAGGCCTTCAGAGGTGGTGGTCCAGACTGCTGTACACTCCGGTACCTCTAATACCCAGTAGGACGTCCTCTTGCATTGATGCATGCCTGTATTCGTCGTGACATACTATCCCTCAAAGTGGTTGGTGGGCCGCGTCGTCCACAAGCAGCCCTTTTCAATCTATCCCAGGCATAGGATTCATGTCTGGAGAACATGCTGGCCACTCTAGTAAAGCGATGTCGTTATCCTGAAGGAAATTATTCACAAGATGTAGACGATGGGGGCGCAAACTGTCGACCATGAAGAAGAATGTCTCGCCAATATGCTGCCGATATGGCTGCATTATCGGTCGGATGACGGCATCCACGTATCGTACAGCCGTTACGGCGCCTTCCATGACCACCAGCAGTGTACGTTGGTCCCACATAATGCCACCCCAAAACAGCAGAGAACTTCCACCATCCTGTACTTGCTGGACAATGTGTCTAAGGCGTTCAGCCTGACCGGGTTGCCTCCAAACACGTCTCCGATGATTTTGTGGTTGAAGGCATATGCGACAGTCATCGGTGAAGGGAAGGTGATGCCAATCCTGAGCAGTCCATTCGGCATGTTGTTGGGGCAATCTGTGCCGCGCTGTATGGTGTCGTGGTTGCAAAGATGGACGTTGCCATGGACTTCGGAAGTGAAGCTGCGCATCATGCAGCCCACTGGGCACAATTTGAGTCGTAACACGACGTCCTGTGGCTGCACGAAAAACATTATTCAACATGGTGGCGTTGCTGTCAGGGTTCCTCCGTAGGTAGCGGTCATCCACTGCAGTAGTGGCCCTTGGGCGGCCTGAGCGAGGCATGTCATCGACAGTTCCTGTCTCTCTGCATCTCCTCCATGTCCGAACAACATCGCTTTCGTTCACTCCGAGACGCCTGGACACTTCTCTTGTGGAGAGCCCTTCCTGGCACAAAGAAACAATGCGGACGCTATCGAACCGCGGTTTTGAGCCTCTAGGCATGGCTGAAGTTGTGAGATCCCCTCGCTTCTAAACTGATACAGTTATTACTCAGCTCATGTGTGACGTACAGTATAACTGGTCAGCATTTCCACCCGGAATTTGCGAGTGTAAGTCGGACCTTCCTTGATCCGCCTTGGTGGCTCGTGTCGTCGGATTTCCTCGTACCTGTTCGCGGTGCAGCTCTCGTAAATGTCGTCCCGTGCAGATTCTTCATTGGTGCATTGGATGTCGGTGGAAGTTAATTATCTGAAATTGCTGTCGATCAACTTTGGGGTATCTATTTTTTCTAAATTAACATTCAGAATACCGTTATATCACTTTTATTCCTATTAGATCACTAATGAAACACTCATGACACAAACTACTGGTAACCGAGAGCATGGCTACCATCGAACAAGACAGGAAGAGCTCTTAACGCCGACTGCCGACTTTGGCGCGCAGTCCGTATCTCATACTAGTTTCGTCACAGTTCGTGAATTTCCAATCAAGTTCGTAATTAATTTGTGGCATTTGTTAATGAACGGGTGTGAATTTTAACGATGCAAAATTATGATAAATAGTTTTAAACATCCAGAGGCTCCTCCTAGTATTCATATTGTCATAAATGACTTTAATTATTAAATATAAATAAACAAAATCGGTGACTTTGGCGACAAGATGGCGGTACTTCCCGTCATGTATATTTCCCAGGCTGACGCTTGTTGCTACGGTCCAGCGCCGAGCCCCACCCCAGCACGCGCTTCGTCACCTAGCCAGCCAGCGTTGGAAATGCTCTCCGACTCATGGCCGGCTACGGACTACAGCTCTTCCTAACTATCGTGAATACATCAATAAGAGACAATAATTTATTAAAACTGGTAAAAATATCTTCCTCACGTAAGAGGTACCTTACAAAGTGCAGACAACACGAGCCGTGTACCTCCTTCCTGGTGGAGTGACTGGAACTGATTGGCTGTGGACCCCCTCCGTCTAATAGGTGCTGCTCATGCATGATTGTTTATGTCTTTGGGCGGGTATAGTGACATTCTGAAGAGTCAAAGGAACTGGGTCTGTGATAAAATATCCACGTCAGTCTTCAGGAGTTCTGGGAACCTGGGTGATGCAAAACTTTTTTTGATGTGTGTGTTATCGGTGCTGACAAGTACTGAAATCGCTAATTGGTCTCGTATTATCAGCCGATGAATTGTCTCACTATAGGGAAGTTGAAGGGAATTCATTATCACACACCAGTCACAACCCTTCCATACGTCGCCATGCTTAAGCACCCCACGAAGAACTACGCGAAATGCCGCTACTACATAAATTATTCCACAAGCGCGACCGCGCAGAACTGGGATGCTACCCACAGAGATGCTTCAGCACACAGTTTTCAAGTACGTCCGTGAGACGAGCGAAAGAGGGGAAGTCGGTTCGCGAATTGTATCTACTATGATATATTGCATTTCACGTCTTATCACCTTCCAGATGGAGAGCCGGCACGGTAGCTCAGCGTGTTCGGTCAGAGGGTTAGCTACTCTCTGCAATAAAAAACTGAGTGAACGGATCAACGAAGAACTTAAACGGGCGTCATCGGACGTCCACCCCGAACAAATTCTACGAACAATAGAGGACAAAATGAGATCAACCAAAAAAAATTGCGTCCTCTCCGCAGCACCTCCCGGCTACCCCCTGCCCCCCACGCTACCGACCGGCCACCCCGGTCGTTGTTCGAAATGCCACGTTGCCATTGGCTGAAGGGCAGTCTCCACCCTCTACATTCCTCAGAACCGATCTTCCTGAAATGCCTCGAGCAAACTCTGTGTTTAGCTTCCCTAGTTCCTCTTTTCAGAAGCCTACCGAATCTACTGAGTCCTTTTAAACAGCTCTTCACCTTTCTAAGCCCAACACATTCACACAGCATCCCGTCATAGATGCTGCAAATGTACAGAGAGGACGAGGAAGTGTGACACATTGAAAAGCAATCGAAATAAAAAGTTTCTACATGTCCGTTAGCTCGGTTATTCATGAAGCGTACTCACAGTACCGCTTCGCTTTATCCAGTAGGCTCACGGCATCGGCGGTGTAAGTGAATTTCTTCGGGGTCAACAGCCATCATCCTCCACTGCGTTCGCGACATGCGACCGTCCGCATCTTGAAAATTTTGGTTTGTGGTTTCACAGTATATGTTAATTGTACTACGATAACCTCTGAAACAAAATACCGATCACAGTAACTAGTTCCTTCTGTTTCTCCTTTTATTTTGTATGTGTGTGTGTGTGTGTGTGTGTGTGTGTGTGTGTGTGTGTGTGCCACAGTCTGGTATTTACTTCAGATCCTGAATGCGACACTCATATTAATAACCTGCCGACAATACAGCTTGAGTCACCGTCAGCATTGTACCCCTACAAGAAGTACAATCGCACTTGGATTAAGCAGCGATCAGATCAGATAATTTGAAATAGTTATCAGCCTTGATCGCAATTTCAATTAAAAATTAAAAATCAGATGTCAATGCTAAATGGTTTTGATCATACTTAGATCATCATCAAATCATGTTTCTGAGAAAAAAATACTTAGAAGGTTACCTGTAACTCAGAAAAACTAATTACCCTTAGAGGGTTCTCTGGAACGCAGAAAAATAATTTTCCTCTGGTATAAAAAAAGATTTTCCTTATAAAGTTTGTAAGGAATTCGAAGAAATAATTCCCTTAGATGGTTTCTCTGGAATATAAAAAATAATTCTGCTTAGAGAATTAATTTTGCGTTCCAGATACTTAGTCAGATGATGGTCTAGAAATGATCGAAACTGGTTACCATTGACATGTGATCCATTATTTTTAATTTTAAAAAATTGTGATCGATACTTATTACTGTTTAAAATTACGGCCACTGAGCACCGTGAGACTGAATGCTGACTGGTGCCATTTGCGGGCAGAAGACGCGGTAAGGAAAGTAGACCAAATTAGCGTGATCTGAACCTGATGGAACACTGTAGGACACCTGCTCCGCATGCACAAAGCAGTGGCCCGTATTTCGCGGGAATTGCGTCTCCTGTGCGTAGACACCTGGCACTATATACCTCTGGAAGTAGCACATATCTCCAGAAATCCAACAAGGGCTCGCTGAACCCATGGCGAGCGGAATCGCTGCTGTGTTGCGTTTGAAAGACGGACCATCATTCTATTGAGAAGGTCGTATTAAAGTTTTATTTGCGTCTCACTTCCTCTATTACATACTGAACTGTTCGTGATTCTTGTCGGGTGCTGAGATGTAAGTGTGCCCAATAGCGTACCTGTGTTCTCCTTTATTCCAGATTTAACATTTTCCGCGAAGTGCTCCGACATATTTGACAGTCGCCATTTCGTGAAAAAAGGTTCTCATGTTTTGATTTGGATTTGCACATTCACATTCAACTACCTATACCAAACACAATCAATAAGGTACTTGTTTTTAATTCAATTTTTTTTATATTAACCAGCCCGGACACACACACGCGTTAGTGCATGACCTTCTGCGTTTCGGGCATGTGCGCCAGATCCGAATGGAAAGCACCCAGCGGATTAACGACTAGGTCCATGGTGCTGGTGACCATGTATGTAGTTTTTAGGTGGTTTCCCACAACCGAATAGGTGAATAACGGGCTGGTACCCACGCCCTGCAACAGTTACACAATTCGCAAACATTTCGAAAATTTACACACACTCTTGCGTGGGATAGTACCAGATGCAGACAGTTGGGGGTACACACATTTCTTAATTACTCAGAAGAGTGGCAAAATTTCAGTCACTCCTCTAAGCAATTTTTTATAATTTTTTAATCTCTTATTTCGTTTCATCTGTTATGTAAGGAAAATAATAGTAAATCTAATACTGCATCACAACACTGTAACATAGGTTAAACATACACCGTCTGAGTCTTGTGGTACTGTAATCAACGTGTCACATAGTTTAAAAATGTAGGTGGAAATATGGAAATTTTTTGCCAGTGGAGAGAACAAAAGTCCTATGGGTAACCGCAGTTAATATGTTGCCAAAATTAATTTCTCTCATTTTCCTAACTTTATCGTATTAAAACACAGTTTACTTAGTCATATCTAACAACTGCCTCGTTTTGCTACTGTTAGGTGCGAAACTGAAGCAGATGTTGTAAGTATGCTGTTTATGTTTTTATATTGGTAACGCCACGTAGCGCTCTGTATGAAAATCACTGGCTCTGCTGTGGGCAGTCTGTGGCTGGTTAGCATTGTTGTAATATTCGCTATTGTAGTGTTGGGCAATTGGATGTTAACAGCGTGTAGCGTTGCGCAGTTGGAGGTGAACCGCCAGCAGTGGTGGATGTGGGGAGAGAGATGGCGGAGTTTTGAGAGCGGATGATCTGGACGTGTGTCCATCAGAGACAGTAAATTTGTAAGACTGAATGTCATGAACTGATATATATATTACGACTTTTGAACACTATTAAGGTAAATACATTGTTTGTTCTTTATCAAAACCTTTCATTTGCTAACTATGCCTATCAGTAGTTAGTGACTTCAGTAGTTAGAATCTTTTATTTAGCTAGCAGTATTGGCGCTTGCTGTATTGCAGTAGTTTGAGTAACGAAGATTTTTGTGAGGTAAGTGATTCATGAAAGGTATAGGTTATTGTTAGTCAGGGCCATTCTTTTGTAGGGATTATTAAAAGTCAGATTGCGTTGCGCTAAAAATATTGTGTGTCAGTTTACTGTTGACCAGAATAAGTAAAGAGAGTAATGTCTGAGTCCGTTCAGTTCTGCTCAGCTATGTGAAAATCAAATAATGTAAGAGGTTTATCAGCACAGTCATTCATAAATTTTTCTAAGGGGACGTTTCAATGTAACTTGTTTAAACACACAGTCCTTCCAAATGAACTGTAACTTCGAAACCAGTTAGACATCAGTCAGGAAATAAAACTGGTAACAGATAATAAAATTTATTAATTATAATGCGTAGTCTAGAAATTACAGTCAAGGACAGTCCACGACTGAATGTCTCTTACTAACACGAAAGGAACTTCACAGGTAAGGAACTGCAGGGCTAGCTGGAGTTCCGAAACCACTCATCAGTGATGCAAATGCCCCTAAGAGGAAAACGTGTTGCCAAACCCACAACCTGGACTGTGGAAAAAAAAAAAGGTTCAAATGGCTCTGAGCACTATGGGACTTAACTTCTGAGGTCATCAGTCCCCTAGAACTTAGAGCTACTTAAATCTAACTAATCTAAGGACATCACACACATCCATGCCCAAGGAAGGATTCGAACCTGCGACCGTAACGGTCACGCGGTTCCAGACTGTAGCGCCTAGAACCGCACGGCCACTCCGGCCGGCTGGACTGTGGAGCAGTGGATGGAATTGGTTTTGTCGGATGAGTCTTTTTCGCACTGTTTCCAACTTCTCACTGAGTTTAAGTCTCAAGAGAGAAACCAGTTGGGGGTTCGGTGACGATATGGACAGTCATATCGTGGTATTCCATGGGCTCCGTGTTTCCTCTGCAAGGTCACATTACTGCAGAGGGTTATGTGACCATCGTGGCTGGAGAGGTCCATCCCATGGTACAAAGGTTTGATCCCCAATGATGACGCTGTGTTACAAGACGACACGGCCCCTGTTCACACGACTCGCATCGTCCAGGACAGGTTTTATGAGCAGGAATATGGGTTGTCGCATCTACCCTGGTCACCACAGTCGTCACATCTGAATATTATTGAGCCTGTCTGTTCTACTTTGGAGGGAACGGAGTGTGACCGCAATCTACTTCCATCATCCTTAACTTAACTTGCCACAATTTTGCAGGAAGAATAAGACTGTCCTGAAAACCCTACAGCCCTGTACATATCCATTCCGATACGACTGGTATCTCTTTCGACTGCCTATAATTTTCCTACACCGTTTTACGCGTGGTGATGTGTTGAGTTTTTGATCTTTCCATACTTTTGCCCACCCCCTGTGTCATTCCCCAGCTGTAGTACAATATCTGCGTCTCCCTCAAGGTCTTACTGTGTTGTGCAAACTACTTTCCACTGTTCTTTGTTTCTGTGGGAACGTTCCACACATTAAGTCAGGCAGCCGCTGCATTTGTCAGTGTGATGTGGCTCTTCCGAGCAGTGGCCGTGATATGGAAATAAAGCTTACCAGCGTCATAGTCTTGGTGTTAGGAGCAGATAACGCTATAGTGTGAAATCCTCTTGAAACTCGTGACTGAAGATTATCGATTTAACATAGGCTTATTCGAGACAGATAAACGAATCTCTTAATAGCCACTCAGAGGAATGTGTTATCACATTCTCAGAACACAATAGGACGATCTCTTTTGGTTTTACATGATGATTAAAATTAAATGTCGTGTGACTAGGACCTCCCGTCGGGTAGACCGTTTGCCGGGTGCGAGTCTTTCGATTTGACGCCACTTCGGCGACTTGCGCGTCGATACATGATGATAATATGTAAGCATTTCGTCCTTTAAGGACGATCACATGAGAGATGTAACTGGTAATTAAATACAAATAACTTTGTGACAGTAAATTATTTGTTATGCCTCTGACGTTTCAGTGGTTCGCACTACAGACTGACGGAGGAAAATTACGAAGTTACATCAGCGAGTAGCACAAGCACCTGTTCCCGACAGCAAACCAAGTGAAAGGTATGAATTGTTTCGTCTTTTGTTGGTAATAGAAAAATGTCGTTACAAACAGCACTGCTGAAGTTAGAAACAGTACTATACAGCAGTAATGTGTAACCACAGACAAAGGAGAACCGATCAGATGCGATATACCACTACTTGTTGCATCTTCTCTCGGCTATACATGAGGTGCTGCACTGTTTCTTAACTTCTTACAAAGGTGTCACAGATATCATACATGTAACAGGATATTATACATTTAATAATAAAGAATGAAAATAATGGACAGTATTATTAATTAATAGACCAATATTATTAATGAAGAATAGTATTAGAAACTAGATGGAATTTCGTAACAGGAGAAGATAATGAAGTGTAATACGGGACAATGCAGTGATAAATACTTAAATCTGTAAAGATTGCCCATGAATAGCAACTTATACCTCATCATATAGCAGAAACACAATAATTTTATGCTCCTCATGTACTATGAAAGAAACGTCAGCAGCAGAGTGCAGGAAGTTACACGTAAGTGATGACCCGAGGTTTAGACCATACGTGTAGGATATTCATGTATTAATAGCATTTAAAATGTCATACCACGAACAGCTGCTGCTAGAAAAGCGTAGCGATAAATACACTCTAATTATAAAGTGCACAAGGAAGGGACTTACGCATGTTTTGTAGTTACTATAGGCACAAAGAAACGTAAATGGCATTATTATTGTTATTATTCAAGCCAGAAACGTCTATCGGCTAGCAGATACTAATTATACAGCTATGTTGCTACTTGCAGGAAGAGTTATCACCAATTAGTGAATATAGAGAGAGTGCAATGATCTCAAATGGTCTCCCCAAAAGCAAATGCCGGCCGGGGTGGCCGAGCGATTCTAGGCGCTACAGCCTGGAACCGCGCGGCCGCTGCGGCCGCAGGTTCGAATCCTGCTTCGGGCATGGATGTGTGTGATGTTCTTAGGTTGGTTAGGTTTAAGTAGTTCTAAGTTCTAGGGGACTGATGACCTCTGCAGTTAAGTCCCATAGTGCTCAGAGCCATTTTGAAAAGCAAATATGGCATCATCTAAAGATATTAAACCGATATCCGATTCCCATACTGACAGTGAGAAAACGATTCTATCGATAGGTCAGAAATATCAAGAAGGTCCTACCTCGCAAGCATTTTTTTTAGAAGAGCCATTATTGCAGCTTAGATAACCCGGCTTTTCTAGTAGGTAATCGATTTCATTAGTCCCATTCTCTCACTAAGCCCATTCAGTCTGTCGAGAAAGTTTGTATTCCATGCGTACAAGACACTATTGTTTATAGAATGGAAGCGAAATTGGATTCACAGTTTTCCTGTTTCTTTAGGAAGAAGACTGAATGGACCTCCACTTCCCTAGGCATGGACACTCGATTATGGCAGAAATGGTATCATCATGAGCTGGATAAGATATACGCGAGTCCGAATGTTGCAGGCTTCATTAGGAACAAACATTTGAGGATAGATCACATCATTCGATTGGACATCCGAAGATGGTCAACAACAGTGGGTGATCGGAAGGAGACCGAAAGGCAGTCCTAGAATACTTGGAAGAGACTGATACCGCTAAGACCTGTTTGACTGTCTCCAAAGAGCAAGACTAAAAAAAATCACGTGGAGGGCGAACCCTAAAACCGGACTGATACATGCAAGGTAATTCAAAATGGAAGTACGTCTTTCAATTTTTTATCACTGACAAACTGTGAAAGATAGAAACACATTGCCCACGTCACTGGAAGATTCAAAGCTTTATGTTCGCTCAGAGAATATAACATATCCGGCCGGGTAGCCGAGCGGTTCTAGGCGCTACAGTCTGGAACCGCGCGACCGCTACGGTCGCAGGTTCGAATCCTGCCTCGGGCATGAATGTGTGTGATGTCCTTAGGTTAGTTAGGTTTAAGTAGTTCTAAGTTCTAGCGCACTGACGACCTCAGAAGTTAAGTCCCAAAGTGCTCAGAGCCATTTGAACCATTATTTTTTAATGTACCACGCACGTAACATGAGCACCATGCGTTGCTCGGGACACATCGAAACGGTAGTCCATTTCATTCCACAAACAAATTAACACGTCCCGTTTTAACGAATAGACAGTTTGAACAGTTCGATTTATCAGGTCTTGAAGAGTAGCTACCGTAGGTGGCTCTGAGCACTATGCGACTTAACTTCTGAGGTCATCAGTCGCCTAGAACTTAGAACTAATTAAACTTAACTAGCCTAAGGACATCACACACATCCATGCCCGAAGTAGGATTCGAACCTGCGAACGTAGCAGTCGCTCGGTTCCAGAATGTAGCGGCTAGAACCGCACGGCCACTCCGGCCGGCTACCATAGGTCGGACAAAGGCTCTGTCTATTATGTACCCCACAGAAAAAAATTGCAAAATGTTAGGTCTGGTGACATGGGCGGCCAAAGATAAGGACCATGCGTTGCTCGAGAAAAATCGAAACGGTAATCCATTCCACAAACAAATCAAATTCCAACACACAAAATGATTTCTCTTGTGGTGCGGTCGCGATGTTGTTACAAAGAAACAACAGCGTAGCTGTTTCAAAAACTTTGAACCTTCTTCTATCCAGTCACATGCACAACATGATCTTTTAATCCTTGTCTGTAATTTAAAAAAAAAAAACTGAAATCTATTTTTTCATTTTGAATCACGCTGTAGAATGACAATGTGTTGAGGAATTTCGCTCTTTTTATTCAGTATGTAGTTTACTGTTTGCTGCATGTGAGAAATGCAAGCTAATCTAATATACAGATAAACATATCGGACCAAAAGCAGCTGTCAGCTTGGAAATTGGAAGTGTTCAGTGAATATTTATCACGGAGATGTGAAAGAAAGGGCAATTATTGGTCACAGAGAATTCTGAAATAAAATGTTCACGGTTTCCTGAATCAGTGGACCCAAGTCATTAAATAAAAAATATCATCGTAACACCACAGAACACTACAACCGTAGTGCACTACAGCCTTCACATATTGTCGATTAGAGGCGTTATTGTGCCAACAGTGCCCTCGACGCTTTGCACCATTTAAAAAGAGCAAAATCGCTACTCGTCGGACAACATTACATCCCTCTGATCAGTTCATGTCTAGGATATGTAACGAGTGAGGAGGCGCAGTGGTTAGCACACTGGGCTCGCATTCGGGAGGACGATGGTTGAATCCCACGTCCGACATCCTGATTTAGGTTTCCCGTGACTTCCCTAAATGGCTCCAGGCCCATGCCGGGTTGGTTGCTTTGAAAGGGCACGGCCGACTTTCTCCCCGTCTTTCCCTAATTCGAAGAGACCGATGACCTCGCAGTTTGGTCTCCTCCCCAAATTGATCCGCCCCCACCCCACCCCAACTGTAGGATCTGTGTTGTTTGGCCCATTGAAGACACCCAGCCATCTGTGCCACTGACAGCAACGGCATCTTGCGAGGTACCTGACACCAAATGTCAGCTACATGAAGATGCATTCTCTATGTCCACTCGGAAACTGGGTGATATGGGTCTGCATTCTCTGCAATTCCTGAAGCGTATGAAACTAATTGTCAACGGAAAGGAGTGACACTCCCCTCCGGTCCGAGTCGGTTAGTTTCTTTTTATGTCCACTGTTCTTATGCTATATTACCTGCTTACGAGTGATAGACCACTTTTTGTAGCACGTTGGACGGTTGTCGTTGATACACCAGCATATAGGGTTCAAATGGCTCTGAGCACTATGGGACTCAACTGCTGAGGTCATTAGTCCCCTAGAACTTAGAACTAGTTAAACCTAACTAACCTAAGGACAACACAAACATCCATGCCCGAGGCAGGATTCGAACCTGCGACCGTAGCGGCCTTGAGCATATAGGGTTTAATTGACAGTGTGTTCATGGACAGATCCAGACACAACAGCCCCTTTATGCCATTCGATCGCATCTTCCGTCGCTCCTCTCACTGCGATAATTCCGTGCAGTCGTCTGTCAGAATACGCCGATTCACTGCCCTGACTTATTAGAGGCGTTCAATGCAACGCTTTCCTTTCTCGCCCAGTTTTGGTTGAAAAAATGCCAGGGCTATATGTAGCCTTCAAAATGGCATCTGTTTCGTAGGTTCGTATCAAGCAGAGACTTGTAACTGAGTATCTCTTGGCAGAAATACCAGAGCATCGCAGAGATGCATAGCCGCCTGCAGAATGTGTACACAGGCCTGGCAATGAAGAAAAGCAGGGTAAGTCATTGGACGAGGCGTCTGTCATCACCGCAGCAAGGTGGTGCAAACCTGTCGTACCTTCCGCGTTCCGGCCGGCCGCACACAGCTGTGACTCCTGCAATGTTGTAACCTGCGGACACTCTCATTCGAGATGATCGACTGGAAACAAACCTCCTCTGCTACATGACAACGCAAGGCCTCACACAAGTCTGCGCACCCTAGAAGAGCTCACAAAACTTCACTGAACTGTTCTTCCTCATCCACCCTAAAACCCGGATCTCGTACCTTCCGACTTCCATCCGCTTAGTCTAATGAAGGAAGCACTCCGGGGCAAGCAGTATGCAGATGATGGGGTGCTTACTAATGCAACAAGACGTTCGTTCTGACGTCGACCAGCAGAGTGATATCGTGAGGGCATATAATCCCTCCCAGTATGGTAACGTAAAGCCGTCTCATTGAACGGAGATTATGTTGGAAAATAGTGTTTTCTAGCCAAAAGAGTGAGGGATAATACGGTGTACTGGAATCCTGGATGAAACCAATCTGTTTTGAGAAAAAAATGCGTTCCAGTACTTACTGAACGCCCATTATACACCAGCGTTGGAGGAATACGTGACGGGCTACGCCATTTACAGCGCTCCATAGTGACTAGTGTGTGTCCCCTTAAAGGGACTGACTAATATTTTGTCCTTTGAGTTTATGTTTCGATACAATTTCCGTATGCGATTCATTAGAGTTCTCTTAAAAACGGTGATGAACAGAATTGATAGCTACTAGTACAATTTTCAATGCATGCTACAAACTGCTTCGGGCATTCTTTGGAGCTACACCTGGACGAAATATACAGTTTGTGAAAAATCGAAACTTTGCTTGCCGATTGGACGAACAACTTAAAAGTTGTATACTTTTTGCATGAGCATCATCCGGCAGCTGAGCGCGTCGTGCGTTCCCCTGCGGTGTGGACCCACAGCTGCACGGCTGTGCGCTCAGAACCACTGGAGAGTGTCCGTTCGCCTTGCAGCGCGCAGCACTTTCCTCCGCCTCCACCTCCGACGCCGAGACCGCCCTAGGGCCACTGGCCCTGCGCCGCCGCCGCCGCCGCCAATGGATTGGATCGGCCCCCTGGGAGCGACAAAGCGGCGGTTCGGGCACCTCTGCGCAGCTGGGCCAGATTCAGCGACCGCTCCCAGCAAAGCTGGCCCCAGCGACCACGTAGTCTTACCAGCGGCTTGCGTACTGCAGGGAACGATAGACGAGTCGTTACGTCATAATTCTACCCACCTTGCATCAGCGTTAAGCTGTAGGAGCAATTTATATGTAACTACCTGAGCACTCGGCGTTTCACGGATGTTTATTTATTGCAATCTTCAATTAGTTCTCTTCCTTCCCCTCTACCTGTCCATTTCCTCCTTCACCCCTTCTCTGTCCAACTCCTCCTCCCATCTCTCTGTCAATCTGCTCCTCTCCCCTCTGTCCCTCTGTGATCTGCTTCTTGTCTCTTTGTCCATCTCTTACCCCCCACCCCCACCCCCCATTCTAATTCCATCCCTTTCTCCCCTTCTCTCTGTCCATCTTTTCCTCCCCTCTCCCTGTCCATCTCCCCCTATTTCCTCTCTCTGTCAATCCCTCCCCTCCTCTTCCCTTTCTCTGCCCTTTCCTCCTCCCCCTCGTCTCTGCATCTCCTCTTCCCCATCTCTATGCCTATCTCTTCCTCTCTCTGTCACCGTCTATCTCCTCCTCTTTCCGTTCTCTCCCCCTTATTCTTCTCCCTCCACGTTACCTAGCTCACACCACTAGGAAGCTGGTGGTTTTACCTCCACAATATTCCTTTCCAGATTGTAACTATTATAGGTATTAAATTTGGTTGAAATCGTTAGTGGTGTTTAAGATGAGCCTTTACCACGTGTTTTGCCCGCATTCGCACATCTCAGATATATTTCATACATAATTAACGTATTTCACACTTATTTGTAAACATATATCACCTGTATCTGTAGCGCATTTCACCCTGCAGTTTCGTCGGTTATTCGTACATTGTCGGCTGCACTGCTTCTCACTCCAGCTCCCACCCCTTTGGCACATAACTGGTTCAGACAGTTATTGACGTCTGTAACAAGTCTGGTAGAAATCGGTCCATTGATTTTGGAAGAGATGTCAAACATATGTAATTCATATAGACATATATCCATTTTTGTATTATCTACAGACATCTGTAAACCTAGAGGCCCCCGCGCCCCCCCTCGATGCCATCGTGCAGATTCTTCGTATTTCCAACAAAAACATACTATTATTGTAACACTTCACATAGTCAAGCTTTTGGACACGTGATCTTAATTTTCCACATAAAATTTATTTCTCAATTCAATAAACTTTACCAACAGCCGTATACTTTAGGTTATTTTATTTTATTTCAAACGCAACCAGTTTGGGCAATTTATTTTGCCATCTTCAGGCCCATGCGCTTTTTTCGAATCAACGAGCTTATCGTATACCGCCAAAAAACTGGATACCGTGAATCCCAATCATTCTGCAGCTGACTCGTACAATTACAGCATTCATCCAAGAAGTTCCGAGGCTGAATTTTTCCTGGCATACAAGTGACGTCAGCGCAGTAACTATGGCGACAGTTTGAACAAGGGACTGTAAGCCACAGTTATAATCAGCTGTAAGCAGGCAGTGTTAAATAGTGGGCGTGTGGCCACAGTGCGTCAATGTTGATGTGCTACAAGACGAAATGGAGCAACATCTCTATATCAAGTTTTCAAGACATTCTCAAAAAGTTTTGAAGAAGAGTAAACTGTGTGTAGTTTTTTTTTCGGCACATCTTGACTCCCGGACGCAATCAGCTGTGCAAGGACGCCTGCTGCGGCTTGACTGAAATTCAAAACGCGAACAATTCTTTTCTGGAAAAAATCATCACGGCTGAACCTACCAACACACTGCAAAATGCAGAAATTCACATGAGGGATCAACGCTTTGACGACACGACCGACGTTCATGCCGGTGTGACGTGTTGGTTGAACATCGTCCCAACTAAACTGACTGTTGCACGTGGTTGTATGAACGTTCTGTGCGCTGCAGTCCAGTGGGGAATGGTGAGGCAGTGGGTGTGATGGTGTGGCTAGGGGTGGAGGGAAGATTATTTACAAACCCTGAAGCTTTAATAGCATATTTTAACTTTAATTTTTTATTAACCCTATCTCGAAACATTGTGGACTGGTGTCATTAAAACTACTGTCAAAGCAGTTTTAATAGCGCAGTGCGTTTTTGTGCTACAGTTGACGACTCACTGTAACGAAATTTTCGTGATATTAAGATGATTCTCTGAGCAACTGAATCCGACAATCACTTTCTAAATGTGCGAGCAAGACAAATTTTGTACTGACAGGCGTAGTACTTAACTTACTGCAGCAAATAAAAATTTATATCAACACGCCTAACATCAAATATTGTATCCCGAATTTCCCACCAAGCAGCAGCATCGATATGGCGTCTGACGAGGGGAAGCCGCCAATTGTGAAATTCAGATTCGATTCATACTGCGCATAATAAAAGCTCATGGCCAGAGGTGTAATGTGGCAAAGCACCAAGATGCACTTCTCAGCCGTTGTCGAGAAAATCGACAGTTAAAAGAAACCGTTGCGGTGAAATACTGATTTTCTACAGCGTCATAGCGCAGCGGTAAGCGCTGGGGATCGTAATCTGAAGGTCGCCGGATCGAATCTCGCCCCATGCAAAATTTTTTTATTATTAGTTTTTTGCAATTCATATATATATATATATATAACTATTAATGAATTGCTTATGCATGTTGGTGAAGGCGGATCGCTCTCCAATTGTACCGCCTCCATTTTTCCGTTTGTTTAACAGGGTGTACCAAAGCTGTCCCGTCAGCACTGATTTTCGACGATGTTATAAGTTGCGCTAGGGACCGCATCTACCTTCTTTCGAAGTTAGCAGGCAACTACGCTGTTATGGGGCGGCTCGTTTCGGCCCATTCAACATCTGTCCTTCAAGTGTAACGAGCGAGTAACGGAGTTTATATTTCATACCTGCCACAGCAAGTTTGTGTTCGTGGGGTCTCTATTCTAATTCGAACGTTTGACTTACGCTATACGTATTCGTTTCTACGTCTTCCGTTAACTATACGTGGTTAACATTATGAAGACAATTAATAACATTTGTGAAATACAACTTTGTTTGCGGAAAACATAATGATGTTCGAAGTCGCCAGTTTTTCCACGACAAACGACTTTCAACAACTTATTATATGCATAATTGTTGCAACTGATTGCCGGGAATTTTATATATATATATATATATATTACAAAAAACAAATACTAAAAAAAAAGTTGCATGGCTCGAGATTCGATCCGCCGACTATCGGATTACGAACCCGAGCGCTTACCGCTGCACCACCACGCTGTAGAAAATTACTAATCGTAGAGAGTATTTCACCGCAACGTTTTCTTTTAACTGCCGATTTTCTCGACAACGGCTGAGAAGTGCATCTTGGTGCTTTGCCACATTACGCCTCTGGCCATGAGCTTTTATTATGCGCAGTATGAATCGAATCTGAATTTCACAATTGGCGGCCTCCCCTTGTGAGATACTGCCGGTAGCACGTAATAACAGCACATCGGGTCTCCGCAGATGTGAGATACTGCAGCTAGCACGTAATAACAGCACATCGGGTCTCCGCAGAGGACGTAAGCGGAGGATGCAGCGAACATCCCTTCTGGCAGAGAAGTGTTCTTAAATTCACGTAAAGCCACTTGCCTGTTGTCTCTAGAAGCCTTTGAGATTTTCCTAAATCGCTCCATTCAATTTCCTTCCCATCCTTTTGAAATCCGAGTTTGTGTTCGGTTTTTAACGACCTCGCTGTCAACCTTCCTTTTTTGGAGACTTCAGGTCCCACACTGTGTTTGACTATTACTTGTTGTGTCGGTATTCACTTTGGACTTATTTTGCTCACACAAGACGATCCTACTGTGTTTTGTGACTCTAGTTTCTTGCCAGTTGTGAAAGATTGTTGCTAACATCTCTGTAAGACGCACATCATTATATCTGTGGCTGCGCCATTTACTTGTCACATGACTGACCTAAGGAGCTGAAAACCAGCTTGAGACTAAGTAAATAATGATTGCAGAACATCAGGGAACTGTATCCTTCGCTGATATCATTGTCAAATGATTACAGTCCGCCGCGCGGGATTAGCCGAGCGGTCTCAGGCGCTGCAGTCATGGATTGTGCGGCTGGTCCCGGCGGAGGTTCGAGTCCTCCTTCGGGCATGGGTGTGTGTGTTTGTCCTTAGGATAATTTAGGTTAAGTAGTGTGTAAGCTTAGGGACTGATGACCTTGGCAGTTAAGTCCCATAAGATTTCACACACATTTGAACATTTGATTACAGTCCTTATTTGTGAACGCACGACAAGCCTTTTACTCAGAACTGAGACGCTGTTACATACCGGTACGTTCTATAATGTTGAGTGTAACATGACATGCTTGTTGAAAATTAACTCTCATGCCGTATTTTCTTGTCCATGAATAACTGAAAATCCAACAGCGAGCGAAATTAGTTAAGCGTGAATGGAATAAGTTTTTCTTACAAATTTACATAAGATGCAGCATGATGTAGGAGGCATCACTTCTTCATTGAAAGATGGGCGAGAAAGATAATTTGTACTAGTTGTCTCGTATTTATCAGATTCAAATAGATAAACTGGAAATGTTTGTCACCATAAAACTGTAGGAACTGCGATATTATTAGTACTACTCAATCTAATCTTCTAATCTTCATGTTTCATTCATACATAAGCTAAGTAACCTTCAGTGGCGCGGTGTAAAGTGCAGATCGTACGAGGGGCTTCCAATAAGTAATGCACATTTTTCCTGAAAGCAGACTGGTTTTATTCTGGACTGCAATACATCTTATTATTCCCCACAGTTTTGCCTGCAAAGCTTCATTTTTCAACATAATCTCCATTCAGTGCGGCGGCCTTTCACTATCTTATTGAGAGGCTGTATGCCCGCGTGGTACCACTTTACTCTTCGTCGTCGGAGCTAACGACTTGCATCAGTAACCTCCTCATCATCCACATACTGCTTACCACGGAGCACATCTTTCATTGGGCCAGACAGATGGAAATCGGAATGTGCAAGATACGGGTTGTAGCGTGGATGATGAACCCAGCTGGCTTACACCTTTGAGTACCCAAACTGGTGGACGAGTATATCAGCACTACTAACAGAGACGTCCATTTGTGAAGCGAGGTGTTTGATTGTGAACTTTAGATCACCATGTTCCCACATTGTTGGAGTCACAGCGATGTGTGGTCGACTGGCACGAGGGAGATATGACAGATGAGATTTTCACTCTGCAGCGGAGTGTGCGCTGATATGAAACTTCCTGGCAGATTAAAACTGTGTGCCGGACCGAGACTCGAAGTCGGGACCTTTGCCTTTCGCGGGCAAGTGCTCTACCATCTGAACTACCCAAGCACGGCTCACACCCGTACTCACAGCTTTACTTCCGCCAGTAGAGTACTTGCCCGCGAAAGGCAAAGGTCCCTAGTTCGAGTCTCGGTCCGGCACACAGTTTTAATCGGCCAGGAAGTTTCGAGATATGACAGGTTTGCGCGACCTTGTTGCGATGATGACAGACGGTCCTGGTTTTCCACCAGAAGAAACTCAATGACAGTTCTCTGCTTGGAACGCACCTCCGTTACAGTCGCCATTTTGAAAGCTATAGCGGCGCCACTTATCGGAGCTTCATGAAACTACAGGGGTTTAAACAGAAATATTCCACTATGTCCCACAAAAATTCTTCACTTTTTCAAGAGAAACTAGGTGAGAAAACAGTGTTGCATGACTTATTGAATGTGAAAGGTCTTTATTGGATTCCTTTCATGTTAATTTCTTAAATATGTTGTCATTTACGGGATACATTCCACTTCTGAATTTACTGTAGTGTTTCTGCCTCCATCTGGGAGGAGACTGAGCAGTGGAACGTGTTACTTTTACACATAAAGAAGAACGATCTGTCACACTACTGCACTTTAAAACACAGTTTATATGTAATGCATTTCACACAGTCTCATATGGAACCTACATCCGCTTTCTTTTATATACTGTATATGATAAGATACTGTCATCCCCCTTCCCTTCTGTGTGAAAGTATGAATGAGCAAATGTATCTCTACTTGCATGCTTGATGGTAGCTGACAAGCCTGTCTGCCAGAGAACAGTAGGACCAACGCCGGAACAGGTAGCTACGTTTTCTAAAAGCAGAGAGGTTTCTATTCTTGGTATGGTTCTGTCCGTCCCTTGCCATGTTGGTATAGGAAGCTGCCTCTCTGGTTACTTCCGTTTGTATCTGTGAAGCACCCTCGATAGGGGCCCAGGCCAGACTGTCCGAGGCGAGCGTCTGAAGTGGTAAGATCTCCGGCTATGTGCGTCTCTGCTAAGTCCGTAGGATAATGGATTTCTTAAGTTCAGCCTAACAGAAAATTTAATCACCTTTATTTCCGGTTTAGATCTAAAATATCTAATGTTATCTTAAATTGCAACGCAGTGTAATTCCAGTGTGCAGCTCAGAATATCTTCCAGTAGTTTCTTTGTCACTACGTTGTGAGTAAAGTGGAACCACGTATTGATGATCCGTAACCAAGTAAGATCATCAATCTTAAATGCGAATGTGCGTGAGATTATAACATCTCGTCTTCACAATATTTTTCAATATAGCAACTTTTCTTTATGTTCAACCCACGTGGGGTGTACTTTGTGAGACCAGTACCACGTGCTTATACAATTATTGGACCCACCAGGTTATTAGTAAAACGATAGTAACCAGTTTGGGGTTTTTCTTTTGTAAATTGAGTTTCGATGTAATTTATTTTAATTATCAAAATTATTGTGGAGTTAGACTCTTTGTGTAAACCAAGTTGACCACGTGAAGCATGTGGTGTAATCATCAAAGTAGCCCTAAGCTATTCTTTTCGGGAAGATTTCACAGAGAGTTAGTATGAATTTATTATACCAGTGTGTGGTAATTTTATGACGGACAGGATTGCGCTACGAATGTAACTTCTTTGGGTGAAAATTGAATCGGTTGGTTGTGGTTAATTTCGTCTTGCATATGTTTCAACGTTCTTCGTGTGTTATTTTATGAATGCAGTGTTGTATGCAGTCTCCCAATCTTGGCTCCATATTTGATGTGTTCCGTAAGATTACAAACTCACATTTTCACAATCCTAAATAAGGCACCAGTTTAGTTATGAATCGAGTTTAATATACTGAAGTTTTAATGATCAACGTTAAAATAAATTTCCAAATATAAACTGATTTATTTCTTTTAATTTTAATTCTCTTTATATATATATATATATATATATATATATATATATATATATATATATCACCGGTTGTCGTATGACTATTAAAAGATTATAATTAATGTTAGTCTGGTTGGAAATTTGGTAAGCTAGACTGGATACCTGGTGAAACTGCTGCTCAGAAATGCAAGGTTAACTTCCCCTGATAGCTCACAGCTTTTAACCCGCTTTTATTGTCATGAATATCAGCACCGCTTTCAGAACAACTTAATGCAGCAACACTACAAACGCTCCTGGTAAAATGAAATTCTTAATTACATCGTACAGAGGCGAACAGCCATGGGGTACGGAATATCTCGTTTACGTCCCGCGGTCGAATTATTGGAAGCTCGTTTTCGAAATATGCTTAGTCTCAGGGTCACTGGTTACCAAAGGTGCAGGTGATGACAGTGGAACTGACAGTGCATGACTCTTTTCGATTAAGCTGTCGATTGATATAACGTTCACGATTACGTCACGCCCAACAACGTTCGAACCCGTCTAGTTTCTGTGACATGTACGAACGCAAAATTTAGCTCCCTCCATTACCAACAACTTATGCGAGTTAGGGTGATACCGGGTGGACAATATATTTCTAGGTTCTGACAAGATACGAAAAGCAGTTTTTCTAATCGTATGTGCACAACGTGCCAGTTTTAGGCATGTTCTTGAGGATCTAATTTCCCTATCGTTAATAAGGTGGGCATATCTTCCTTGTGACAATCTTAATTATACGTACTCTATGTTTTGAAATTGTGAACATGTTTCTTACTACCAGACGTCTTGATAGTGAGCGTGTTTGTGGGAATAAAGATAACTTGCCGTGTGTAATAAACATTTCTTCTGCTAAGAGACTGCAGTGCCCTACAGAGCATCGAAGAGGGATCGATCTCATTTTAATGTGAAAGCTGTTACAACTTTTGAAAGCACATCGTAGATGGATAAAAATGAGAAAAATAGTAAGATTCGAGTTCAACGTCCCATTGACAGCACTGCCATTAGAGACGGAGCACTAGCCCGGATTACGAAAGCACTGGGGAGGAAATAGGCCGTGCCCTTTTGAAGGAACCTTCCCGGAGTTTTTCTGTAATAATTTAGAGAAGTCACAGCTAACCTAAGTCTGGATGGCCCGAAACGTATTTGAACTGCGGCCATTTCGAATTCGAGTCCAGTTTGCTAAGCACTGCGCCACATCGCACGGTGATGGACATATTGAGTCAGGATGAAACTTATGTCTCATGTCATAGCGACATAAGTGGAACAGATTAATCGGGAAATATGACTGATGCATTATATGAGTAATACTGCCATGTAACGTGCTGAAATGTCATACGTATTTCAAGTGTTGTGTATTAGTTTTCAGTTCACATGCTTGCTTTTAGCACAAAAAATGCGGATTTGATTTATCTCTCCAGAAAAATAGTCGCCAATTTTTTTAGTTTACAATGTCTTGGGAAACTACAGAAACGGCCCCAGTCTAAAAAGCTGCAGTACAAACAGAGGAAAGTAGACCTAGAAACAATCGGTGCTGTACTTGCAAACTGTCGTATCTGTGTTGGAAAAGAACCAGCGCTGCAACCTCTAATAAGAAGCACTGAAGCTCAAATCGTTATAGGTACGGAAAGCTGGCTAAGGCCAGAAATAAGTCCAGTCGTAATTTTTACAGAGGACCTAATAGTGTTCAGAAAGGATGGATTAATTACTGTTGCTGGTGGAGTGTTTTACCGCTTTCAGATGTAGTTTATGTCGTGACTTGGCAAGACAGCCAAGCCACTAGGAGATAGCCGAAAGGCACGCGTTTAAGCTCACGCAGGCTGGCGTGAGGTCTGGAACAGTTAAGGGAATTTATAGTAGCAAAGAACGTAAGTAACTATTGGAATACTTAACTTTAATTCATAATTGGTGAACATCGGTCTGACGGTACATGCATCAAAAGATAAATAGCAAGTGATAAAGGCCCCTTGCTAGGTCGTAGCAAATGACGTAGCTGAAGGCTATGCTAACTATCGTCTCGGCAAATGAGAGCGTAATTTGTCAGTGAACCATCGCTAGCAAAGTCGGCTGTACAACTGGGGCGAGTGTTAGGAAGTCTCTCTAGACCTGCCGTGTGGCGGTGCTCGGTCTGCAATCACTGACAGTGGCGACACGCGGGTCCGACGTATACTAACGGACCGCGGCCGATTTAAAGGCTACCACCTAACAAGTGTGGTGTCTGGCGGTGACACCACAGTTTACTTTGTAGTGAAGTCGAAGTAGGTTGTTCTTGTGAGTTACTTTGGATGGAGGTTACACTTTGCAACCGGAATAAATTAGTAATTGGTTCCTTTTACGGATCCTCCGTCTCAGTTGCTAAACAGCTCGAAGAAAACTTGAGTCAGTCCAGATAGGTACAGGGTGACAATTATTGATCTATATGAAATAAAATCCTCATAACTTCTGAACAGTTTGAATTAGGAAGTTCAAACTGCACGGTTGGCCGCGGGTCATGATGGGAATTATTAGTTTGGTTCAGCGACGAATCCCACTCTCATTTGGATGGGTCCGTCAATAACCAAAACTGGCGCATTCGGGGGACTGAGAATACGAATTTCGCAATCGAGAAGTCTTTTCACCCTCAACGGATGACTGTGTCGTGTGCAATGTCCTGTCACGGAATAATCGGTGCGATATTCCTTGATGGCACAATGACCACCGGACGGTACGTGAAGATTTTTGAAGATAATTTCGTCCTCTTTTATCCAAAGTGGCCCTGATTTGGACATGACGTGGTTCATGCAAGACGGAGCTCGACCCCATCGAAGCAGCAGAGTGTTTGATGTCCTGGAGGAACACTTTGGGGACTGATTCCGGCTCTGTGGTACCCAGAGGCCACTGGAGTGGGACTCGACTGGCCGCTGTATTCTCCGGATCCGAACACGTGCGACTCCTTTTTGTGAGGCTATATTAGAGACAAGGTGTACGGCAATAGCCCCAAAACCATAGCTGAACTGAAGAAAAAAAAACCTTTCAGGAGGTCATCGACAGCGTCAATGTACCGACACTTCAGCGTGTGATCCAGAATTTCGCTATTCGCTTGCGCCACACCATCGCCAATGATGCCAGGGATATCAAACATGTCATAACCTAAATACGATTACCTGTAGTGACGTTTACATGCTGAATGAAGTGTGTACGCGCCGTAGTTTGTAACTAATTTACGTTTTTTTCATATAGTTTAATAATTATCACCCCGTACCTCACTTATACAGAAAATTGGTGGTCATTTCAATCTACCCACGATATGTTAGCGAAAATAAATGTTTTAAGTCCGAAGTAAGCATAAAACGCCGTCCAAAATCGTTCGGAATGCGCTCTCAGAAAATTATTGTGATATTTAGTTCAGGAGCCCAGTCAAAGTGTAGATGTTTGCGAAAACATACTTCATCTCTTAGCAACAAACAATCCTGAAAAAAGGGAGCATCACGACGTATACAGAGATCAATGACCACATCTTTGTTGTAGCGAGACTGGATATCGTAACACTCAAACCTACCAAAAATAAAAGCAAAATACTCTATTTAAAAAAAGCAGATAAAAATTCGCTTGAGGCCTTCGTAAAAAACTTCTGATCTGAATATGTAGGCGTATTCCAGTGTGGTTTAAATTCGAAGAAATAATACCGACGGCTACTGTCAGTCATATACCAAATAAATTAATAAGAAATAGTACTCCCCTATGATACACAAAACAGGTCACAACACTGCTGCAACGAAAAAAGCATGTCAGACTTAAAATATGAAAAATCGTCAAGATTAGTGAATTTTTACGGAAGCTAGAAATGTAGCGCAAAATTCAATGCGAGATGCTTTTAATAGTTTTTACAACGAAACTCTGTCTCGAAATCTGAGAGAAATACGAAGAGATTCTGATCGTATTTAAAGTACACCAGCGAGAAGAAACAGTGAATTCCTTGACCGTGCGATAACCACGGTGATGTTACTGATGATTGTGCCACCAAAGTAGAGTTACTAAATATGGTTTTCCGAAATTCCTTCACCAAAGAAGACGAAGCAAATATTCCTGAATCCGAATCGAGATCAACTGTTAACAAGAGTAACTCTGAGCCCGATATCCCTGGTGTAGTAAAGCAGCTTAAATTAATTAATTAACGGAAGGCCTCTGGTCTTGATTTATACCAGTCAGGTTCCTATCACAGTATGCTGATACAATCGGTTCATACTTAGCAATCATATACAGCCGATCGCTCGTTGGAAGATACGTACCTCTAAAGACTGGAAAGATGCACAAGTCACACGAGTACCCAAGAAAAGAAATAACAGTAATCCGCTGAATTACAGGCACATATCGCTAAAGTCCATTTGCATTAGGATGTTGGAATGTATACTGTATACGAACATAATTAGTTATCTCAAAGAAAACGATGTATTGACAAACAGCGAAAACGGATTCAGAAAATAACGTTCTTGCGAAACACAATTAGCTCTTGATTCTCACGAAGAAATGGGCGTGTTGACAGGGGTCGTACAACTGATTCCACATTTTTAGATTTCCATGAAGTTTTTGACACTTACCTCAGAAGTGACTTCTAATCAAATTGCGTGCCTGTTGCCTATCGTCTCAGGTGCGCGACTGAATTCGGATGTCTTGTCAGAAAGGTCACAGTTGTGTGAGTGCATTTGTGATTTCCTGTCAGAAAGGTGACAGCCCATAGTAACTGATGGGAGGTCATCGAGTAAAACAGAAGTAATATCTGGCGTTCTACAAGGAAGTGTTATAGGTATTCTGCTATTCCTGATCTACATAAACGATTTAGGAGAGAACCTGGGTAGCGCTCTTATATTGTTTGCAGATAATGCTGTCATTTGCGTCTTATAAAGTCACCAGATAATCAGAACAAATCGTAAAACGATCTAGATAAGATATCTGTATGGTGTCGCGTAACTAATGAAAAGTGTTAAGCCATGCACATGAATACTGAAAGGATCCGCAAAATTTTTGTTACATGGCAAATCACACAAATCTAAGGGCTGTAAATTCAACTAAAGGCTAAGGATTACAGTTAGGAATAATCTAAGCTGGAACCATCGCTTAGATGAAGTTGAGGGTAAAGTAAAACAAAGACTACGATTTGTTGGCAGAACATGAGAAAATCCAACAGGTCTATTAAAGAGACTACCTACACTACGTTTGCAGATCCTCTTCTGGAGTACTGCTGTGCGGTAAGGGATCTGCATCAGATAGGATTGACGGAGTACATCGAAAAAGTTTAAACAAGGGCAGCTTGTTTTGTACTGTCGCGAAATAGTGGTGAAAGCGCCACGGATATGACACGTGAATTGGGGTGACAATTATAAAACAAAAGCGGTTTTCGTTGAGGTAGGATCTTATCATGAACTTTCAATCACCAACTTTCTCCTCAGAGTGTGAAAATATTATGTTGGCGCCCACCTATGTAGGGAGAAATGGTCATCATAATAAAATAAGAGAAATCAGAGCTCACACCGAAGGATTGAAGTGTCCGTTTTTCCCGCGCGCAGTCTGAGAATGGAAAGTTAGAGAAGTAGCTTGAAAGGCAGGCGCTTAATTGTCAGTTACGGAGTAATCATGTAGACGTAGGTGTTCAATGTTTTCTAGGAAGTTACGGGAGTTCTCTTTTTATTTTTCAGAAGATAGAACAGTAAGACGTCTTCTGGTCCTGAGGAACAATAAAGTAAACGTGAAGCGGTCTGTAGTGCAAAATAAGAGAAAATCATCTTTCAGCAATGCAATCACTTGCCCTATTCACCACATTTGGCATACTTTGACTTTCGCGTATTAAACAATCCGGCAACACGACCTCGTATGTACTTTCAGGACAACTGACATACGTGATTTTCAGAGTGATGTATGTCAGATACGGCTAAGAAAAGGGCACAAAAAATATCCTCTAAGTATTCTGGAAACACATTAAAACGTTTATCTAAAACAACTGGCCCGATGAGTTGATCATCAAAATTGCCACACCACACGTTCACTGAGAAATGTCGTTGAAAATTTGTTTCTACAGTAGAATGCAGATTTTTATCTGCATACACGTGAGAGCTGAACATGCCATCGATGCCGTTGGGGGGTAAATATTGACTCATCAGTGAACAGAATGCGTGGAACACAGCGTTCCGTACGGATGTCCCCACTTCAGCAACAAAGGAGCTGTCTACGAGAGCTGCAAAATGCATTGCAGTTGACGGTGGACTTTTTAAACGTGTTTTGCGAGGAAGTATATGCAAGTAAACAAAACATTAAATCACAATATTTCACTACTGTCTCCTGTGTTTATAGTATTCTCCGTTGTCTTCATTAGTTTCCTCGGAAACTGGTAAGAAAAGTAGAGATGTTCATATCACAGTTTTTGTTCAGAATCACTAATGCTGTATCTCCCCGCAAAACATTTACCTTTCTTTCTGGCTCATCTTGTATTGTATATTATTACGTTACTGCTAGGAGTTGATTCATCGGACATCCCGTACATTTAGAGCGAGACCCCAACAGTGGCTTCATTATGTGTTCCCTCACGCTCAGCTCCGTTTACCTCTCGTATTTTCCACAGGACATCCTGCGGCTAAGAAATTCGGTCGGGGCGTATAGGTCGGCGCGGCGTGCAGACAGCCACTGACTGACGGCTGGGCGGTCCCCCTTTTGTGCGGCCCGACAGCCGATCAGCAATCACGGCCCGCCTCCCGGAATCCTGCGCACCATCAGCTGCTTTGCATTTAAACAAGATATTTCTTCATCTACTACACATGTCGAATAGTAATTACATTCGAGGCGGAAATTTTTCATTTCGATGTTCTCGCTACGGCGCACACGACACGCAGTATTTGTTTACTGGACTGTGGTTATCTGATAGGGCCCGGCGGTTTTTCATGTTACGTCAGTCACCGACACGGCATATTACTGCGAATTTTTTTGTATTGTTTGTAAGTCAAACATTGTTACAGGGCTCAGTAGCGCTTTCTCTTTTGGAATTCCCATGCAACATAGCTCGCACAAAATTATGCTCCATCATTAAGCGATAATGATATAAACAAAGTACAGCTTGCTGCTTCGAAAAGGTGTGCAGCTGCATGGGCAGAATTAGGTGCTGGTACAGCTTACATCTGTACAACTGTTTTGCGTGTATTACATCGTAAAGTCACACAGACTAAGGAGGATTGTCTTCCATCTATACCTTTATTAGAAGAGAATATTTATAGAACACTGTATCTTCTTGTACTGTTCTCCTTTTTACCTAACGACTTGAGGGGTAAAACGAAATTTTCTGAGGGATAAAAACTAAATGATTCGATTCTGTTTCAGTCACGAAACTAAATTGGTTTCAACAGATCATTACTATAATCATAATTTTCTAAGACTCTAAGAATAATTATATAACTTATCAGTAATTACTTTTTCTCAATTAGAAGCATTAATGTGGTGGAGATTACAGGTTCCTCACATCGTCCACCGACTACACACTTAGTTGTGCTTGGTCCCGCACATCGCTGATGATAAAGGTGAGACATATACCTAACAAACGCTAAATATCTCAAGAAAATGTCTTCTCCAATTTGTAGAGAGTGCAGGCTGTAGTCCAGAAATTGCTTCATTGCTCGCTTCGGAACAGATAAATGAATTAATTGACAGGACGACACAGCAGTAACTACATAGTGCTGTACACAGAATTATTATTATCATTATTGTTGTTGTTGTTACTATTGGTATTAGTGGCTCTATTCCGACACAAAGCATTAACAGCCTCAAATATTCCAATTTCTGCCAGTACAGAAGTATGGTGTGCAGCAATCAAGTGATTTGCGAACAGTAAGCATAGTGCACACGTTTTAACTTGGTTGGCTTTAAATGTGATTGCAGTGGGCATGCCAAGCAAGTGTCGCAATGGAGAGGAGGAATGCAGAGGAAGTAAGTAATGTTTCGTAACAAGTGTACACACTCTCTGTGGATAGATGGCTTTCTTATCTGAGAATGAACTGAACGCAACCAGAATCCCTTGGTCATTCATTTGAAAACACACACACACACACACACAAACTAAATATCATTCATATTTCATCATTTTAGAAATAAAAGTGTTCCGAGAAAAGTCTTTTATTCTACAGTTTAGTTACATGTTGGTGGTATGTGGGGGAAGCGGGGCGAAACGGTCCTCAGGAGGGGGCAGAGCGGGGTTACTAGCTAATGTCTAATTGCACTCAGGGGTAATGGTATAAGGAAGGTTGGAAATCACTGATGTAGACAAATTATCCATCCCTTAGCGTCTCACGGAGTTGGTTCGGGCCGACAGACAGGCAGCAGGCTCTGTCACCCCTTGCCACGCGTTTTGTGTCAGCGTCTTCAATGAACTGCACACGCTTATAGGCGTTTTCTACATCACAAACGGTTCCCATATTGAGCAGCAGCCGTAATGTGAGTAGTTGGATAGATGTTCTATCCACTGATACGTGTCTTTAGAGTTTTCACGCATTCGTGTGTATAGCACAAATAAGACATCGCAAGATACACACCGATTACACTCACTTACACCTAGCCACGAGAGGTAGCCACGTGGTCTGAGGCGTCTTGTCACGGTCAACGCGGCTCCCTCCGTCGGAGGTTCGAGTCCTCTCTCTGGCATGGGTGTGTGTGTTGTCCTTAGCGTAAGTTAGTTATATTAGTAGTGCGTAAGCTTAGGGACCGATGAACTCAGAAGTTGGTCCCAGAAGACCTTACCCCAAATCTTCAGTCACACCCAACAGATGCACTCAAGACAGAATGCTCATTCACTATGGGAAGACGGACCGCAGTCGCGCGGAGGAAGAAAACTCTGTCCAGTTACGTGGCTGAATCAACTCCTCGAGCACTGCCACCCAATGATGCCATACTACTGTATACTAAAAAAACTAAACTAAACTCCTCCCGAACAGGCCATGAAGGCCCAACGGACCGACCGGCCGCCGTGTCATCCTCAGACCATAGGCGTCACTGGATGACGATATGGAGGGGCATGTGGTCAGCAGACCGCTCTCCCGGCCGTATGTCAGTTTCCGAGACCGGAGCCGCTTCTTCTCAATCCAGTAGCTCCTCAGTTTGCCTCACTTGGGCTGAGTTCACCCCGCATGCCAAGAGCGCTCGGCAGACCGGATGGTGACCCATCCAAGTGCTAGCCCAGCCCAACAGCGCTCAACTTCGGTGATCTCACGGGAGCCGGTGTTACCACTGCGGCAAGGCCGTTGGCTATACCACTGTTTGCTATTATGTCGAAACATCTTTGGATGGATAAAGAGAAGAAATGGTGTTTTGATCGAGACTGAAAATTCATCATGTTCACGGACTTCTGCGTACCCCGACCTTCAAAATTATGTGAGGCTAAGGGCCTCACTCCTTCTGCGCGCCACCCGCTCTTGTACGTAACTCTAGACATCCTTCATCTCGACGACGTTCAAAGACGCCCTCCCCTGACAGTGACGCAGAGCGTCGCGAGGTGGGGCCCGCCGGGTGCCCGGGCCGCCGGGGCTATCTCCGCCGTATATCTGTAAATTAGCTCCGCAGCCAGTCGAGGGTGAGCAACGATGATAAATGGCGCTATAAATTTGAGGGCGGCGCGCCGCTGCGCGCCTCCGCCGGACCCACCGCCGAGAATGAAAAAGGGCGCAGACGTACGCACGCTGGCACACGCGGCCACACGTGCGTTGCGCGCGGGAACATCGCGGCCCGACAATGGCGCAGATTGTGACCGGGCGATAGCCAGGCGTCGCTCTGACAATGCTCTACATCATTCCCCAGCAACTGGAAGGAGCGGCCGGGCAAAGAGGCGCATGAATATATTCATAGGTGGAGATGGGCCCGCTGTATGTAAATAACGTGTCAAAAGCTCTTATGAGTACATAACCTCTCCATTATTCCCCGGCGGGGCGCAGACGGAGAAACGCGGATAATGGGAGGCACACCAATCTGAATTCATAAGCACCGGTGATAGCGCAGCGTGGTGCCGGCACCTCGCCGGCGTCTGCAGCGTCTCTGCCACTGGCGTGCTGCCTCCTGCGGCGCAGAGGCCAAGGTGCTTTGTGAACCTGTGTTGACCTGTCACTCGCGTCCCAAAACTCAGCCATCTCTGAAGCTTATCTTCGTCCTCCGATTCTTCTCCCCTCCCACTGCCCCCTTTCCCCTTCCTCGCGAATGGGTTCAACAGTTTGTGTGGCGGCGAGTAAGTGACTTCACTGGTTTAAAGTTTTGATGCCCTCCGCCACACACCGTTGGGTGGCTTGCGGAGCATAAATGTAGATGTAGAGAGCCTGGCAACTAATTTGGTGGTCAGCCAGAAAGCGAAGGGAAACATACTGACCTTAGTTTCCAGTCTGCACGGCCACATTTCGGTCCAGCCCACTGAAAGAAAAGTGTCTGTTTCCCATTTCTTTGCAGGATCAGGACTATGACTTCAGTAAAAGTTTAAAGTTCAGTTATGTTCAGTTGAAAACAAGTTTTTCTAATCTAACAGCACCTTTAGCAGTTCAGAGGCGACCTCTACGGTAACTTCCTACCAGATTGTTTTTCGCCCTGACTAACATCACTCAATTGAAAGTTCGCAATAAATGTTCAAAAATTAATGCTCGCCATAAAAGTGGAAATAAATTCACCACATGCCATGTGGAATTGAATTTCACACGGACGGCACACTAAGAGTTATTTTACCGAATTCTAAACGATCCAGGACGGTGTACAGTCCTCGCGAGTTTACTATCCGTTTTCACTGCCAAATACGCGCTTGTCACAGCTCGGCTCTGACGTCATCCGAGGCAGAGTGCGACCAGACGTTTAACTGGCGTGGACCTCACAGTGTCTGAGAGCGAAGTGAACCTTCCTACTGCTTCAGAGGCTGTATTTATAAGGTACCGGTGCGGACTGCCTAGAAAACATCTGTTGTCTCTGTCTATTTGCATACGGCGGCAGTCTACAAACGACTGCTATCTCGGGGACATAATCTTTAATAATATAGTTACCAATTACTTCAGAAACTTCTTAATTTTTGCTGGTTTGCAGATAAGCAGTTTGAAAGCACGTAGAAAGTTTCAGCTCGCTAGAATGAAAACTTTGCTTAATAGAATTTATTTAGTGGAACTGAAGGTAGATTGTTACCTCTGAACCATACCTTTGCTAAGACTTGTATCAGTTGCTATTTATGTTACAAGTCTTAAACTTGGTGAAGCTCTATTGTTTGATACATGTGATCATGTGGTTTAACCAAAATCCTCTATCATTAAAAGTTCAAGTAGTTGGTCTACAACACTTAGGTACATTTCAGTTACAAAATTAGTTTTTATTCAATTACTCAAAAACTAGAAGAGGTAGATTAACGTGGACTCTCTGTTATTATTTTTGGGGTGTACTGAGACATAAAACACATTTTCAAGTTTCTAAGTCCATTATTTAGCGCCTCCGATTTTTCCGAGAAACGTGGATTCTGGCGTTAAATTTTGTTTTATGGTTTTGGAAACTACCATCACTTATTTATAACTTCTAACTGCACCTTCTGACCAAATTCTGGCTTCCTAGCGTCATTATTTAGCGCCTCTGATTTTTCTCTTAAAACGGGATTTTTCCGTAAACTATTAAGTTTAGAACATCAAGACTTGGTATTTGGAACATTATTACACTAAACTACAATTTAACAAAGTTTTAAAGATAAATTTTGATTTTTAATTTCATACTAAATTGTGGTGCAATACTTGTGCGCTGCATGCAGACGCGTTAAGGTGACGTGGCGCTACTACCAGTGAACTGGGGTATGTCACGGCGCACTCGCTCGCCTCTGTATCTCACACATGATACAGCGCTTGGTTTGCTTCAAGTTGTATTTTATTTTACGTCTTGCTCCGTAGCACCAAACTGAGGAGCAAATCTCCAAGGTCATGGACTGTGTTAGCACATGAAATTACAACATAAAAGTAATAACAGATACGATAAAACATTTATGAGCCCAAAAAAGACAAGCCATAAGCTTATGTAAACGCAATCAGCAATATAAAACGAAAATTAACTTAATTTTTAAAGGAATTCCTAGACAGAATAGAGGGAGTGACCCATAAGGAAACTCTTCAGCTTCGATTTGAAAGCTTGTGGATTACTGCTAAGATTTTTTTAAATTCTTGTGGTAGCTTATTGAAAATGGATGCAGAAGTGTATTGCATACCCTTCCGCACAAGAGTCAATGACGTGCGATCCAAATGTGATTGGATTTCTGCCTAGCATTAACTGAGTGAAAGCTGCTAATTCTTGGGAATATGCTGATATTGTTAACGAGAAAGTAAAGAATATAGATGTTAAGAGACCAATGTCAGAGCACCCAGAATAGTGAACAGGGGTCGACAAGACTTCCTCGAACTTACACTAGTTGTTGCCCGAACCGCCCGCTTATGAGTCAAAACTATCCTTTCAGACTAGGAAGCGAATGAAAATAAAGTAGACTACTTTTCGTGTCGAACTACCACTTCTCAGATACAGTTCGAATAATAAAAATGGCAGCATTAAGTCTTTGAACAAGATCCTGAACGTGGGCTTTCCACGACGGTTTACTATCCGAAGACCAAGAAATTTGAACTGTTCCGTTTCATTAAACATATGCCCATCCTGTGAAATTAAAAGGTGGGTTTTGTTGAATTTTGTGTTAGAAAACCTAATAGCTGAGTTTTAGTGTGATATAGTGTTAATTTACTTTCAACAAGCCATGGACTTACGTTATAGACTGCACTATTTGAATCAGTCAGCGTTGCACGCAACATCCTTTACTACCAAGCTAGTGTCATCAGCAAAGAGAAATATTTTAGAGTTACCTGTAATACTAGAGGGCATATCATCTATATAAATGAGGAACAGGAGTGACCCCAACAGTGATCCCTGTTTGTGTTTATTATATGTGTTATCTTCACTATAAACATCCTGCCACTCTTGTTCCTTAATCAGTCTTCGTCGCTTCTAAATACATATGTGCTGTGTTTCTACTCATCTCACCTCATTTGACTGTTCCCCACTCAGATCCTACATCATAGCCATTTTCAATATTGTGGATAATGACCTTATGTTATCTGTTGTTAAAGTAAACGTGAACCACTTCTGAGCTACGCCCCGTGATCCTTAATGGTCCAACTGGAGGAATATTTTGTAATCAACACTATCAAACACCTCAGTTAAATCGTAAAAGATTCCTAGCATTCGAAAACTTTTGTTTAATGTATCTAGTACGTCACAGAGAAAAAAGAACATAGCATTTTTAGTTGTTAAAAACTTCTAAAACCGATCTGTATATTTGATAGCAAATTATGTGAAATAAAATGATCAACTATCCTTACACACACAGCCTTTTTAACAACTTTAGCAAACACTGATGGGATAGAAATAGTCCCAAATTTGTCTACATTGATCCTTTTTCCTTTTTTTATAAAGCGGAGTTACTACTGAGTACCTTAACGTTCAGGAAACTGACCATTACAAATATTGCTAAGCACAGGGCTAATATGTACAGCACAGTTCTTTAATATTCTGCTAGGCACGCCATCATATCCAAGAGAGTCCTTAGCCTTCAGTGATTTAATTAATGACTCATTCCCCCCGTTGTCAGTGTCACAAAAGAGTATTTCAGACATCAGTCTCGAAAAGGGACTTATATGATCCACTGTAGAAACTGAGTTTTAATTTAATTCACCAGCAGTGTTCAGAAAATGACTGTTAAATACTATAGATATATCTGATTTATCAGTAACAGAAATATTTTTGCTACGAACTAACATTCCATCGTCTACCTCGTGCTGCTGGCCAGACACTTCCTTCATGTCTGACCATATGGTTTGAATTTTATCCTGTGAATTAGCTCTAGTAATTACGCACCACATACTCTTTGCCTTTGTAACAACATGTTAAGCACCTTAGAATACTGTTTGTAATGAGCTACTGCAGCTTGCTTGTGACCACTTCTAACAATTTGATATAATCCCCACTTTGTTCTACATGATACCCTTACCCCAATAGCCGGCCAGAGTGGCCGAGCGATTCTAGGCGTTACAGTCTGGAACAGCGCGACCGCTACGGTCGCAGGTTCGAATCCTCGCTCGGGCATGGATGTGTGTGATGTCCTTAGGTTAGTTAGGTTTAAGTAGTTCGAAGTTCTAGGGGACTTACGACCTCAGCAGTCGAGTCCCATAGTGCTCAGAGCCATTTGAACCATTTTTTACCCCAATAGTAGACACCCAAGCTGCCTTTCATTGTTAGTACCCTGTTTAGAACATTCTAAAGGAAGGCAACTTTCAAAGAGTACGAGAAATGTATTAAGGAAAGCGTTATATGTGTTATCGGCACTATAAACATCCTGCCACTCTTGTTCCTTAATCGTTCTTTGTCGCTTCAAAATATGTATGTGCTGTGTTTCTGCTAATCTCACCTGATCTGTTTACCTGCGTAGGTCGTACCTGATTTGTATTAAACACACAAACTGATGAAATGCGAAAAACACATCGTATTCATAGATGTCTGACAAGTGGACATCATTTGAGTATATTATGTATTTAGTACACTCTTTTTATATATGCTTGGCTACTAATACAGTGCGATGCGTCACGGTACGATATTGCCACGATAAAAATTAAAAATATAAGGCTCAAGCATATTTTAACGGATTTATCGATAACGGAGTATTAAAAGGGATTTACTACAAACGGAGATTTTAGATGAGCAGGAAATGAGCTAAGCCGGATCTTTACAAATTGGTGGAGGACATTCTGGTGGAGGACAGATTCTCTCTCTCTCTTTCTGTTCCTCTCCCTCTCTCTTACACAATGGCTTAAACGATTACCAAGTTTCCTCATGCTTAATTTGGGGTCGATCACCTGAATAAATTTTGGGAAACGATAATAACCATCGGAGACAAATAATTGATACATTGGTATTCGAAGGGATGCTTGCAGTCTCGGCAAGCCCCTGGACTCTGCAAACCACAAAGTATGGCCGGAACGGGGAGGCAGACCAGTGCGTCCTATTAGTCGTGTGTTTGCTGAGTAGATGCGGAAACATGGGCCTAAGATGGAAGTATGCTTTAAAGATCTTATTGTGCCAGTGTTCGATAAGTCAATACAGAGGAAATAAGTTACCATACTAAACATTATCTGTGAAATGCAATGACTTGTGAAATGGTGAATGGAGACGAAGGAGACTGATTCCGAATTTTTTATGTGTATACGCAATTCCAGTCTTGTTATATGCTAAAATAGGTCTACAAACCTGGAAATAAAAGTTACACAGGAAGCTTCTGCGCCGTATTGAACAAAGCAGTATCTGTAATACAGCAGATGAGTGATGAAAGGTAGTTAAAATCTCGTAGTCAATGGGTGAAAAATTAAAGTTTAATGTCTGTGACGGAGTACTAACTGCAACAGAAAAGCAGTAGGGAAGTGTGTTTCCATTGCGTGGTGAACCATATGGATCACATAAGCCCAGTTACAGGTGAGACAAACTAGACATCCTATCCGGATGGACAGAAGGTGGATCGTTAAAGGACTTCCATTTGCCGTAAGCCCACAAGATAAATCTCTACAGGGCGACTGTTGTCAACATCCATCTGAAACTATTGGCGTCTTCCGAACATTTGTACACGGGCATGTGTTGTATCAGATAGAGACAGTCTTTCAAAGCAACTGCTGCATCTAGAATCTATGTTCAAGGGCAATAGATATTTCGTGCATCATTTTCATACCGCTTCATTAAGAAGTATTAGCGACTAGCTACAAGATGCAGAAGGTAACGTGCTACGTACGTCCAAGATGTTCCTTCCATATGTTAACAGTATTTAGTGAACATTGGATCTACGTCCGCGGAAAGCTGGGGTCTATGCATCACTTTGCTAATGTTGCAAGGCTTCTCTCGTAGAGAATAAGTGCTCAATACAGGAAGAGAGTGTCATGTATTACCGTCACACATCTGTCGCGATCCAACAAGCCGGTATCAGCTTAGCAGAGGTTGCCAATTGGATAGGATGCGTAATCCATTCGTGTCTTTCATTTTCACTCACAGACAGTATGTAAACTTTACTCTCAATGGAAGCCTGATACGGTAGTGCAGTAAGACTGTAAGAAAGAGCCAAAGCGCCATAGCAGGAACGTACATGGACAGAGGATTGTCATGCTACCTGGTCCGTCTGAATGCACCTGCATGATTATTTTGACCAACAACAAGTCTCAGAACTCATTTAAAGACGGTGCTGAATTACCAGACGATATACTGTAGCAAGATATCGATGTCGACATTGTGCAGTCCCGGCACATTATTGAATTACGATCATTATTAACAAATATTACACTGAATATTTAATTAATTACACAACGTCAGTAGAACAACGATGAGAAAGGAACTGGCTATCGCTTATTCAAAAGCACAGTCTTGGCGAGCGTTTGCAGTATTTTAAGGAAATCATAGAAAATATGAATGTCAGTAGAAGGAAAGCGATTTGATGCCAGTTTTCCGTAATTCGCGTCACTTTGCTACTTCACACACTATTAAGTACTTGTTCAGCTAACATCAACAATATTCCCAACCTACAGCATCAGTTTCAGATGATTCTGTCCCGGCGTAACGTCATGCGCCGGCAATTCGGCCAGGAACGCTACAGCAGAGAGGGCTGTGAGACTACGTCAGCCAATAGCATGCTGATGGATCCCTCTCTAGGACAACACAGAGACAGGAGCGGCCTCTACACGAAGAGAATATAAGCGCCGCGCCATTGAAGTCGAGTCGGCCTACGGACGCTACAGCAGTGACAAACTGCCTATTGGCTTCTGCGTCGGGTTCGTCGGCCGACGTTCAGCTGATGGTTTTACTGACGTTTCGCCAGCACGAGTGGCTGTCATTGTCAAAGCTTCACCCTCCAATGCCGGTTGTGAACTACAGTCGTGCTCGCGACCGCAGACTGTATGTACCTGGCACGCCAACGCCCGAGGGCTTCTCCTTGGTCACTTCCGGTGCGGTTCTCCTCTTGCTACCCGAGACGGTTGTTCGCTGCAGAACGGTAAGCCAGGATCCGTTTACTTTAAGCCTTTCCTCTTTCTTGTTGAAGCTGTTCGCATGTTTTTGTATTTCTACAGCTTCTCTGAACAAGCGGGTGTGATAGTGCTTCTCCACAGCTAGAACTTCCGTGTCGGCGAATTTTATCACGTGGTCGGTCTCACTCAGAGCGTGCTCTGCCACGGCCGATTTCTCCACCTGCCCCAACCTACAATGTCGCTTATCTTCTTCGATCCTGATGTTTATTGATCGTCCAGTCATTCCGACACAAACTTTTCTGCATGTGCGTGGTATACGGTATATTACCGACATTTCAAGTGGGTCCCTTTACTCCTTTCCCGATCTAAGACACTCTTTGATCTTCCTTGTCGGTTTGAAAATCGTCTTTACGCCGTGTTTGCGCAATATACGGCCGATTCGTCCCGTCACTCTGGGAATGTATGGCAGAAAGGTCGTACCCGATATTTCTTTCTCTGATTCCTTACTTCACCGAGTGTTTGGCTCTGTTACACTACTAATATAGTCTGTTGAGTATCCATTGTTCCTCAGAACACTTTCCAGGTGTTGCATTTCGCGTCTAAGGGGCTGCGGCTCATATTCGTCCTGCTCGCGTCACGAGTATATTAATCATGCCTCTTTTCTGGCTCGGGTGGTGGTTTGATAGTTTGTGCAGGTATCGGCCACAGTGTGTCGGTTTTCGATACACGTTGTGTCCCAGGTTTTCGCCATCCCTTGTGACCAGCACATCTAGAAATAGCAGTTTTTGTGTCCTTTTCTACTTTCATGGTAAATTTTATGTTGGCATGGAGGCTGTTCAACTGTCTTAGAAGTCACCGATCTGTTCTTCACCATGGTTCCACACAAAAGTAGCCCTCGGACGTTGGCGCGCCAGGTACATATAGTCTGCAGCCGCGAGCTCTGCTCCAGTTCACCACCGGCAGTGGTGGGTGAAGCTTTGACAATGCCAGTCACTCGTGCTGGCGAAACGTCAGTAAAATCATCAGATGAACGTCGGCCGAAGAACCTGAGACAGAAGCCAATAGGTAGTTTGTCAACAAGTGGCCTTAACAATTTTGTACTACAACAGTGACTTAGAAACCTGTATTGGGTCACTTGTATTACGAATTGTATATACTGAAGAGCTTGCTTATGTTGATTTGTCGCCCGTTGCTTCCGACACGTCCATATCTCACAAAGTATTGTAATCATTTCCTTTTGTAATAAACTCCATTAATACGATTTGTTTGAATTGTTGTCTAGCGGTTCGAGATAGCAGCTTTCGTAGGCACCCTGTATTAGGCAGAACACAACACTAACACCCAGTAATAGAGATCGTGCAGATGTAAAGAGGTTTAGTGCGTGCTTTCACAACATGATTTGCCTTTAGCGGGAGTGCAATGGAAATGTGGATTGACTTAAACTGGTAGAACCTAGAAGAGAGAACTCTAAAGTATCGTGAAAACCCACTCCGAAACTCCCAAGAAAAATTTTCCTAGGAAATATATGAATCTTTTTCTGCACCGAACATACATTTCCTGTAGAGATAAACTTAAAGTATTAGAGGATTCCATTTTCATCTATCTTCGGCCTGATTTGACGCTGTATGCCACGACTTACTTTCGTGTTAGGAACCTTTCATCCCTCAGTAGCATCTGCATCCAACGTCCTCAATTATTTGTTGAATACACTTCAAACTCTGTCGTCCCTTCAGTTTTTACCGTCTACACCTCCCTCAAGTACCATGGAAGTTGTTCCCTGATGTCTTAACCCAAGTCCTATCATACCGTTCCTTCTTCTGGTCAATCTTTTTCCACATTCCGTGGAAATCTTCCTTATTTTTTATGTTATCAGTCTAAATAATTTTAAACGTCTTTTCGCTGCACTATATTCAGTCTTTTCGATTCCTTTATTTTTAGATTTGGCCGCAGTCCATGATTCCTTCTATATAATCCTGTGCTCCGAACATACATCCTCAGAGATTTCTTCCTCGAATTAAGGTCTATGTTCGATACCAATAGACCTTTTGGCTAGGAACGCTCTCTTTGTCTGTGCTGGTTTGCTTTTTATATCAGACTTGCTACGTCCGTCAAGTGTTGTGTAGCTGTCAAGGTGGCAGAATGCGTTCGACTGCTTCGTGGTCGCCAATTATAGTGTTAATCTTATCGCTAATCTCATTTCTGATTTTCCTCATTACTCTTGTCTTTCTTCGATTTACTATCAGTATTTTGTGCCCATAACTCTGTTCACTCCTTTCATAAGTAGTCAAAATCCCCTTCTCTCATGTACTTAATATTGACTCGCTGAGTGTTGACGTTGTCGGTATTAGGTTTGAAAGTAAACGAATATGATTTATCCCTCCATCTACTTTGAATCTCTTATGAGATGATTTTCTTTAAACTAGAATGTGAGATCTACACAGAGGAAAGGAGTCTTCCCGCCGATAGGAACCATACAGTGCCTAATGCAATGTCTGAAACACAATGCTTATTAAGGCGTCTGACTGTTGTTACCAGAGGAGTCTCACTATGTCAGCTTGTGGCGAAACAAACGCTGTATCATTTGAGAGATACAGAGGCGAGTGAGTGCGCCGGGAATTACCCCAGTTTACTGCTAGCAGCGCCACGTCATCACAACGCGTGGCACGCAAATATTGCACCATAAATTAAGAATGAAATTAAAAGCTGAAGTTGCATTTCAAAACTTAGTCAGCAAGTGGTTTGGTATATTAGTGTTTAAACTGTCAAACCTCAGATTGATCGGGTGAATATTTTTCCCGAAATACATCATCTTAAGAAGAAAATAAGTGGCTCTAAATAATAAAGTTAGGAACCCAAAAATTTGTCATAATGTGCAGATTAATGTCAAAATTAATAGGTACAAGTCTCAAGGTGATTAAAGCAATATTTTGGTTAGAATCCACGTTTTTAAGAAAAGTTTGAGGCGCTACATATTAGACTTAGAAATAAGAATATTTGTATGAGGCTTTGGGTTATTATAAAAACATTAATTATGTAATCCCATTGAGCTACCTCTAATAGTTTTCGAGTAATTTTCTGAAAACTTTATTTCGAACAAAAATGTCCTTATTTTTAGCAGATTGGGTATCTGTTATATTAATACTAGAAGGTATTGGTTACAGCACGTGATGAAACCTATTAAATAATAAACCTATAGCAAGTTTCGCGGCCTGGATGTAAATAACAACAAATACAGGGTATCTTAAAGTTGTTGCTCAGAGGTCATTTTCTACTTTCAGTTCCGTTCTAAAAATTCTAGACGGAAAAGTTTACATGTAGTCGAGCTAAAACTTTTTTTTTGGATTTAACAAACTTAACTACATTCATACAAAAATTATTAAGGTTCTAAATTCACTTATGACATTGTTATAAAATATTATGGGTCTGAGAAAGCGGCTATTTAAAAATAGAGAGATTTATTATTAATATTAATGTAATGAATATTACGATTTGGTGCGTGCGAAACTTCACCAAATATATCTATCAATTAGAACTCAAAATCTTCATTCATAATCATAGTCCTGATTCTGCTGAGCAAATAGAGAATATAAACATTTCTTTCAGTGGGCTGGACAAGAATGTGGGCTTGCAGAATGGGAACTATGGTCAGTATGTTCTCCATCGCTTTCTGGCACAGAAATAGTTTCCAGGGTCTCTCAGAAACGGCGAACAGTGTTCCAACCTCCTACTACTTACGATTTATGGTTGATTACTATGACAATTAATTATTATTATTATTAACCCGCCGCCCCACAAGACGACGAAAAATAAATTTGTGAAGGAAGCGTTGACCACAAAGATGGGGACTGAGGATCAAGCCAAATTACTAACGGCTGAGCATTGTAGTCTGGTAAGCGGTTTTCCAATCCACATAACGAGTCAGGTATCGCTCGGTTAACCTCATAAGTCATTATGGGTTTCTTAAATATGGGAGGCATGTTTCAAACATAAAATAAGCTCAGGAACGATACGGTATACAGATGTTTTTGTATTACACTGAAGTGGAATTACCACAGCCGTTCGTACTGATAACTCTCTGTAGATCTTAGAAGAAACACCTACCTGAAGATTATATTTACTGTAAGTTTCTAACAGTTGGGGATCTTCGAAGTATATAAGCCACATTGAATGCTTTGGTTTCATACAGCTTTTAAGTTGTAATGTGTACAGTTCTACCCTCGTATGAAGTCCGTAATGTAACCGGTAATATCATACGCACTTAACACGCGTGAGTCTAAGTGAGGCTCGCTGAAGGACATCCAGAGCCACTACTTTTTGAGCACCATATACTTAGCAGATATCGTGGAACTCCACGGGCGTCTATTTGTAGAAAACCGAGGCCCCACTAGTTATTACGGGGAATGAGTTACGGCCGACAAGCCCCGATATGCAGTCACTGCGCTATCGTCTCGTAAATTTTGAATTCAGGAGCCGCAGATAGCGTTATCGAGATTACTGACGTCACATCCGGGCGCGCTGGCCCATTCTCCTGCTAATTGCGAAGTTCTGTCCGGCCGATAGCATCTACAATTGTTTGCCGCTGTAATTTAAAACACTACCTCGACGTTAAGTCCACCCGTACAAACAGGCGCCCGCGCGAGTAATTTGCGGCTGTTCCTACCCCGTTACTCATTCGAGTTTTCGCTCCCAAGACAAACTTATCTGCGTTACGGGCAGGGATGTTAAGGGCGGCGCTAATGAGCATTTCTGCGAGATTCTATCTGGAGACAGCCGCTGCGCGTCCCCATCGCTGAGATAGACATCGCCGTTGATTAATCGACGAAAGTCCAATTCGTTACGGGCGCCATTCCTCCGCCGTCTGTGTTGCGTCGGGACACGTACTTCCGGCTTCACCCAAATTGCTTCCGGACTTCCTGGCCTCGCGAGGTGTTTGTAATTGCTGGACTTGGAGAATGCCACTCATAGCGCAAAACACAGTGACGATAGTAATGAAACATTGCTGTTTCGCAAGATATCTGTTTTCTGCCTCTCCCATAGGTGTGGCTGTTGCGAGAATACGTTTCATCGTGGTCTCGTGCAAGCCGGAAGTGGCAATCCCGAGTCCCACTTTGCGCACAAGTATCTGTTCTATTTGTGGTGTTTTTCTGTTAGTGGGGTTAGCCATATTTCGTATCTTACAGGGTGACGAAAACATTGGCCCGACAGCTGAGCATCAAATTAGCCTTAATGCTGTGTAACTGTTGCTAAACGCACTGATGAGGATTTTCGTATACATAAAAGCCCCATATGAAAAAAATGAAATGCTAGGAACCCAAACGTTCCGACATCCCTTCGTTCTGAGATCGCGGACATATCTAAATACGCTCAGCATCTACATCTATATTCTGCAAGCCAACTTACGGTGTGTAGCGGAGGGTACTTTTGGTAGCCTAATAATTACCCCTCCACTCTCCCATGCGCAAATAGTGCGTGGGAAGAGCGAGGGCTGTCCAGAAAGCAAGTTCCGATCGGTCGCGAAATGGAAACCACCGGGAAAATCCGGTAAAGTTTTGTACAGATGTGTTGGGAAGTGTCTCTAGTATACCCGTCGATCGTGTTGCGTCGCTCTTTTCAGTTTCGAGTGAACAGTGAGCGCATAAACATGCGTAGGGAATAGCGTCTCCCACCAAGTATGAGGGCCTGATTAGAGATTTCGCCTGTGCCATGCAGCCCCCATAACACAACTGTCGAGCAGTTCCTTCTTCATGCCAATTCTCGGCCGCCCACTGCAGGGGCAATGAAGACATTCCCGCAGCGTTTCCGAAGAGAAGTGTTTGATCACCCACAATACAGTCCGTAATTGGCTCCTCCTGAGTCTCATATCTTCTCACAAGAACTGCTGGGAATGAAGACAAACTTTTTCCACAGAGCAGCACAGATAACTGGCCGAAAGCACAGGCGGGTGCTTTCTGTGACGAGCATATTGGAAAGTTGATACAACACTACGACAAAACTTGAAGTTGGATCGGCGACTATGTAGAGAAGTAGGTGGAAGGTGTACCTAACTGTTGCACATAAAACGTCTCTGGTTTTGACTGTGGTTTCCATTTCACGACCGATCGGAACTTACTTTCTAGACAACCCTCATATATTCATAATCGTCATGGCATCAGGCTTGCTGGTCTGGTGGTAATGAGCATGCCAATCCGCCGTCCTATTGAGCGACTTGCAGCAAGTCATTGAGCCACTGAATCTCACATGACATCTGCCATGGTCTATGCGCTGTAAACCGAAGTCATTAAACGTGTGGTGTGGGATAGTGAACCATTAGCTCATAGGCCCGTTTTTCGTAAACGGTACACTGAACGCGCACAGCTATCGCAGCCTCCTAACAGACCATTTTCCATGGATGCTAGAAGACGTTCCTCTGCAGACTAGGAGGGACCTGTGGTGCCAACATGATGGCTGTGCATCCAATAGCGCACGAAATACTGCAGCATGTCTTGAGGAATTGTTTGCAAATCCTTGGATTTGACGCAGAGGACGTGTACATTGGCCGGCCCGTTCCCCGGATTTGGAGAATGCAGACTTTTTACTGTAGGGAAAGCTGAAGGACACTGTCAACGAGGACATACCAAATACCAGTTACACCTGATGATATGTAACGACGTGTCACAGCTGCCTCCTTGGACATCTCCGCTGAAATGCTAGGAGGTGTTGAAAGTTATCTAAATAAATAAAAATAGAGACTGAAGTTGTCTAAATAAATAAAAATGTGTCTGAAGCACTCTGTTTCTGATTGTAAGCCAGCGATGTGTTAATAAATGAACTGTCGTAATGAAACTTGTACTGTCGTAATGCGATAGACAAACTGCACAGTAACAATAATTATTTGTCGTAATGAAAAGGGCAGTCGTTCAGACTGTAAAAGATAGTAACCTGACTGCAAGAATTTTGAACAGTATAAACTGCCTGAATAATTAACTTGGACATGAAACCTAGAGTAACTGGCTTTCCAAAATTTGATCACAAAAACTGTCTCTGAATAACATAAGTTGGCCCTGATTGAATAAATAAAAAAATCATAATCTTTTCTCCTTACGTCTATTCTGCGCAAATCTGTATAACGCGTTGTAGTACTGCTGTCTTGCGCGCCGCTATACTAAAGCTGCAAATCACTGTATCTACAAAGAGACACTCGAGAAGTGCAATGAGTTCTCTGTTAACTGGAAATCGAGCAGTTTATCGAATATAGTCGTTTAGATGATCCATTAAAAAGAACTGTAAGAGAAAAGTTGGTAAGAAAATGAAATACGCGCAAAATGACAACACTATGTCTTTTTATTTTATTTTTTATTTTTATTTATTTATTTATTTATTTTGTATACTGACAAAAAGGTGCTCAAGGCAGATTTTAAATTTAATGGACTTCTTAACATCCCAAACGATACACTTTCCTATCTCTCAAATCTAACAACTTTCACTACAAGAACCAAGTTAGTTCGATGGCGCAGCAGTAGTGAAAAAAAGTAACATCATTATTGTATTTACCTGACATTCCATTAGATTTCTTCCTTCACAAATTGGTTTCATAAGCATGTCGATTGAACAAAATGATATACTGAGACATTAAATTTGATCATAATATTTCCATAGTTCCCTCACTAACAGTGCTTAATATTATCAGCTTAAGTAACACAGCTGAACTTCAACTCCGTGACTCCACCAAAGCTAAACAGAGTCTCCTCCGCTGCACCCCCGCGCAGCTCAAAGATACTCACTTAACTTCTGCGATACAGCTTACAACATCGCTGCTCACTCACAATCGATTCAGATACCAAAAATTCAGATACTAAAATTATACATGACACCCATCAGTGTGCAGCAGTCGTTCCATAACATACTGGAAGGTGTACTGCCACTGCCGGTTGTCATTTTGAACGCAACCTGTGAGAGTCAGTTGTCTCGTCACTGGTCAAAATCCATGTAACTAGTGTATCCTCTTGTGTTGATCTTTGGTGTGTGCTGCCATAGGCATTCTACAAGTATCAGTGTGGGAACGTCCCAAAATACGATATCTCGTAAACGACTCGCACTAGAATCATGCAGCAAACAGCAATCACATTATAATTTCCCCTACTTTTAGTTTGTTAACGTGAACAGGCATTGTTCCATTTAAAAAACTGTATTATTGCACAAAAATAACCTTTCTAAGTATTATTACAGTCTGTTTATTTGCTAATAATCCGAGCCCCTTACTACCATTCCATTCTGTGAAAACCGCACGTCAATAGAACTTTCCATTTCCGCAATATTTGCGGTGAAAATTTTAGGTGATTCACCCTGTATATTATGTTTCCGTTCTCCGAAGTCATAACACGTGAGCGTAAGCCATGTTAAATAATTCAGCAACTGACTAACGTCTGTGATGTAGCCCTATAATTATGTGCATCGGTTCAAATATCTTTCTTGAAAACAAGATGACCTGAGCGTATTTACTATCACCTGGTCCTATCTTGGCTCCAGAGCCCTATGATAAACTCCTCAATTCGGTTTGGAAGCATTATCTGAGATGTGATAGACTATTTATGAGGAAAATTTTGTACATGGCAGCACGCTCAGAGACCGTGAATAGTTACAATTAAAAAAAAAATAGCCCTCGGTCACTAATTTTTAACGAATTAACCGGGTTTCAACACTGCTAGGAGTGTCTTCCTATGAATTTAAATCAAAGAATGGTCTATAACATGGTCACAGAATTATGACTAAAAACGTATGATACAAATTATAAGTACGGAATCATCGTGAAAGACTGGCAGTACTTAAATGTCATTTATAAAATAATAAATATGCCAAAAGGACATTAGTCACAAAGACTCCGTTTACAACTTGCACCACGCAAGTAACGAGCAGCCCTTAGTGGCTCGCCATCACGATTTTTCTTATCTCAAATAATGCCCTTTTGGCATATTTATTATTTTATAAATGACATATAAATACTGCTAGTCTTTCACGAAGATTCCGTACTAATAATTTGTAACAAACGTTTTTAGTCATAATTCTGTGACCATGTTATAGCCCATTCTTTGATTTAAATTCTGAGGAAGGCACTCCTTGCTTTGTTGAAACCCGGTTAATTCGTTAAAAATTAGTGAACGAGGGCTGTTTTTCTTTGTAACTATTTATGAGGATAAAGATGCATGTATGTTCTGGCACAATTATCTCGAAATTCTCGTTAGCATAGTAAACCATCTTGGAATTTTGTAGGATATTCCTTCCTCGTCACCAAAGTTTTCCGGTATTTCAAATCGTTTCCGATAGTTTTCTAATGGTGTTTCGATTAGATTGTCACGAATTACCGAAAACACTTTTCGATCCCCTATTATATTGGCCATCCTGTACATACATACGGCTTAATACCTTCCAAGCCTATAGTGAATTAACTAAAACGTATGTAACGGAGAGACAACGGCGTATTTATCAACAGAGTCCAGCAGACGTGATAACGTGGCCAGTACTGTCTTAACTCCCGCAAACAGCTTTATCTGTGTGCATGCTGCGAGAATTAAAATTAACAGGAAACGTGCACAAAGGGAAAGCGAAATAAAATTAACAGAAAACACGTTCCACATTGCTGCATGATTTTTAATATTTTCTTTGAATGCAGAATATCGAGGCCTTACAAATCAAAAACATTCTTGAGGTTCCTGGAGCGTCACTACCTTTGAAACGAAACTCAGTTTTTGTCAAGAACTGGTGGTTGTTTGCATTCTCACACGCCCACATTGTTGGTTATTATGTTATTGTGACGCCACAGCAATCCAAGAGCCATACTTGTCCGTTTGACGTATATGCATCCTCTTCAGTTTCTCATGAAATGAATCTCATGTCTTGATGTAACTAAATCCTGAGTTTACTTATATTTCTTGCATGGCTGCAGCGTCCATTCTCCTCTATATACCTAGCGTTTCTTTGATATTGTCCATTGACTTTATTTTGAGGGACCCTTTCATCTTAACAGTGGCACGTTTTCTAGAAAACTCTTTGCAGTAATTTCTTCGTAACTCCTTTTTGTGGCGGGTGGCCAGTGACACCAAGTTCAATTCCAAATGCGAAACGTTAGTGATCGTCGTAATATGTCCAATATTACTCCAGTAATGGAGACATTGATAGCAATCCATTCCATGGTTCGAGATGTGATAACCGACAGCCATCTTGGTTTTTTTCCACGGCTTGCTGCTATGACATTGTGTTGCGATTATTTTTTCTCTCTCCTTCTTTCATATCAATATCAGTCCTTAACGCCACAATCGTAACAGGATATTCAAGGCACATTACTTATAGTCAAAGGCACTGTTATACTGGATGAGTCACCTAACGTTACCGCTGGATATATTTCGTAAACCACATCAAATACTGACGAACCGATTCCACAGGCCGAACGTGAGGAGAGGGGCTAGTGTAATTGTTTAATACAAACCATACAAAAATGCACGGAAGTATGTTTTTTAACACAAACCTACGTTTTTTAAAAATGGAACCCCGTTAGTTTTGTTAGCACATCTGAACATATAAACAAATACGTAATCAGTGCCATTTGTTGCATTGTAAACATTGTAAAATGTTAGTTACATCCGGAGATATTGTAACCTAAAGTTGACGCTTGAGTACCACTCTTCCGCTGTTCGATCGTGTGTATCGGACGCACCGAATTATGTAGGGATCCAAAGGGAACGGTGATGGACCTTAGGTACAGAAGAGACTAGAGCAGCACATTACGTCCACATGCTAACACCTTTTTATTGGTCTTTTTTACTGACGCACATACACATTACCATGAGGGGTGAGGTACACGTACACACGTGGTTTCCGTTTTCAATTACGGAGTGGAATAGAGTGTGTCCGACATGTCAGGCCAATAGATGTTCAATGTGGTGGCCATCATTTGCTGCACACAATTGCAGTCTCTGGCGTAATGAATGTCGTACACGCCGCAGTACATCTGGTGTAATGTCGCCGCAGGCTGCCACAATACATTGTTTCATATCCTCTGGGGCCAGGCCGTTCTCCTGATCTTACACCTCTGGATTTCTTTCTGTGGGGTACGTTAAAGGAGAATGTGTACTGTGATGTGCCTACAACCCCAGAGGATATGAAACAACGTATTGTGGCAGCCTGCGGCGACATTACACCAGATGTACTGCGGCTTGTACGACATTCATTACGCCAGAGATTGCAATTGTGTGCAGCAGCCGGCCGCGGTGGCAAGGTGGTTCTAGGCGCTACAGTCTGGAGCTGAGCGACCGCTGCGGTCGCAGGTTCGAATCGTGCCTTGGGCATGGATGTGTGTGATGTCCTTAGGTTAGTTAGGTTTAAGTAGTTCTAAGTTATAGGGAACTGATGACCTAAGATGTTGAGTCCCATAGTGCTCAGAGCCATTTGAACCATTTTTTTGTGTAGCAAATGATGGCCACCACATTGAACATCTATTGGCCTGACATGTCGGGACACACTCTATTCCACTCCGTTATTGAAAACGGAAACCACGTGTGTACGTGTACCTCACCCCTCATGGTAATGTGCGTGTGCGTCAGTGAAAAAGACCAATAAAAAGGTGTTAGCATGTGGACGTAATGCGCTGTTCCAGTCTCTTCTGTACCTAAGGTCCATCACCGTTCCCTTTGGATCCCTACGTAAATCGGTGCTCTCCGATACACACGATCGAACAGCGGAGGAGTGGTACTCAAGCGTCAACTTTAGGTTATAATATCTCCGGATGTAATTAACATTTTACAATGCAACAAACGGCACCGATTACGTATTTGTTTATATGTTCAGATGTGCTAACAAAACTAACGGGGTTCCATTTTAAAAACGTAGGTTTGTGCTAAAAAATATACTTCCGTGCATTTTTGTATGGTTTGTATTAACAAATTACACTAGCTCCTCTCCTCACGTTCTGTCTGTGGAATCGATTCGTCAGTATTTGATGTGGTTTACGAAATATATCCAGCGGTAATGTTAGGTGACTCACCCTGTATGTTTGCTTATACTGTGTTTATGGGAGACTAATTAAAATTCGTCTGGTTCTAGGTGTATCGTGGGGACGTGGAAGCAAAGTTTTTGGAGCAGTTGTTTAGAACTTTCGAAAAGGTAACACTATATACAAGATACTGGAAGCCTGATGAGGGTTGCCCCCGAAGCAATGAAGTGTGGAGTTTAACGTCTCATCGACGACAAGGCATTAGGGACATAGTGCAAGTTGTGACTAAAGGATAGGGAGAGAAAACAACCGTGTATGCCCAGTAGTTTGGTGAAACAAAGCAACAGTTCCGAAACATCGTCAAATCCTAGTCGGACCGTGCACAGCTCTTTGCCAGTAAATACGACTTCTTTACTCTCTTTCTTAATTCCAGCTCGAATCTCCGTGGAACTGAACTGTTTAAGATGTTCTTAAAGTAGTTTAGTCAGGTAGAAAATGTAATCTTAGTTAATAAAACAGACTCTCGCCCATAAAGACGTAACTCTACTCAAATGCTGCAACACACAGTATTAATGCGTTACAATTATATTTATGTTTTGCCGTGAAGGGGCGTTCTAAGCTATAGGCCTTAGCTTGCAATCATTCACAATTAAAGATAGCTGTGTGAACAGGGGCATTACCGTCGGGGAACATTGCTTCACAAAAGGACAACAAACAACGTACAATGGGAAGGACCTGATCAATCAAAATGGTCAAATAATTCTTGGCAGTAATGCGAACTTGCAAAATAACTATGGTGCGCATGGAATACCACCTTATGGCTGCTCAAATCATTACCGAACAACCGTCATGTTTCACTCTTGGGACGTAAACTCGGCCAAAAGCTGGAAACAGTGTGAAGCAAGACTCACCCGACGGAACATTTTTCCATTGCTCCACAGTGTAGGTTTTATGGCTTTGGCACCACGTTTTTCTGTTACGGGCATTTGCATCACTGATGTGTGTTTCTGGAATTCCAGCTCTCCCTGAATTTCTCTGATTATGGAGGTGGCTTCGTGTTTCTTGGTGCTGACATTCATTTATGTTGTGACTTTTGCAGCTGTCGTCCGCTTATTTTTCGTCACAGGCTTCTTCAATGACCGTCCGTCATGTTCATTTAACACACGCTTTAGTCTGCTTTGTGACTTACCGGATGATGTCTTTCCACATTCCCTGCATACGGCATACATCTTCGATACATTGCCTCTTGACGCACTAAAAACTTTGGCTCCCATTGTTACAGAAGCATAAACCATACGATCTCCAACAATTTGCCCACATTCGAAATTACTTAGCGCCCACCTAATGCTCTCATAACCACGCAGAACATTGTTGTGACCGCGGCTGACACTTGCAAAGTATATATTGAGGACGCTGCACAGGTGCCGTTCGTGCTCAAATACAACAGCGCAACCAGCTGGTTTCCATCATCTATCATCAAGCACACATATCTCGCACTTCTCCACATTTTTTTCTACCCCTGTAAACTATCATTTATACAATAACATCGTCGGCGAACAGCCTTATAGAGCCGCTGATACTATGGGATAACTTTTTCGTGTATATTGAGCACATTAGAAGTCCTATTAGGCTTCCTTCCACTCGTTAAAACACCGCTGCTGCAACGCAACATGCTGTACAGAGTGTCGACATGTTCCTTGGCCTTCCCAATCACCAGTTCTGTCTCCAATCAAGCTCATATGGGACATCATCGCCGGCAAACTCCAGCGTCATCCGTAAACAGCATTAACTCGATGTTGCTTCTATGTCTGTAAATCAGTCGGCTTAAAAAAGAACGTACTGGACTCTATTAGTCAAATATACCTCGACTGAATCATATATCTGGGAAGATACACCGCATGATCTTATTGTGGTTACTAGTAGACTAAGTGGTACAGTGTTTGGATATCTATGAAGATGAAAGCCGTGTTGTTTTCAGCTACTGTTTGCAAGAGCCGGCCGGAGTGGCGGTTCTAGGCACTACAGTCTGGAACTGCGCTACCGCTACGGTCGCAGGTTCGAATCCTGCCTCGGGTATGGATGTGTGTGATGTCCTTAGGTTAGTTAGGTTTAAGTAGTTCTAAGTTATGGGGGACTGATGACCTCAGAAGTCAAGTGCCGTAGTGCTCAGAGCCATTTGAACCATTTTTTTTTTTTGTTTGCAAGATACCGTGTAATGTATGGCCGATTGCTCCAAAGAATTGTATTAAATTTCAGCCTAATGCGTAGCTCTTCAATGTAAATGGCTAAGGAAGCTGCATATTACACTGGTAATGCTCCTGGAACAGGAGATACAAATATGTTATGACTTCACATCATGAGATGATGAGAACAGGATTGGAATTTAGCCCACAACACGGACAGAGAAATTCCTGTGATGAAGATTTTTTTCACCTTGGTTAGCCATTAGTGCCTCCAGCTGTGAGCTGAGTAACATGAGACTTTTATGACTACCATTCCAAACAAGAACACATAGCTCTAAAGAAACAGTTCACACCTGTCTATAAACAGACACGATCAACTGTCTTCACATCATACGAGGTTTTTGGTATCTTTAACGGAGCTGGCCCGACGCACTTCCCAGTGTCATTACATTATCTTCTAGTTACATTTTAGGGCGAGATTAATGAGAAAACACGAAACAGGGTACCTTTCATCCCTTCTTTTCCAAGTCACGTAAAATGCCTGCATGTGACACCGACTATAACTCAATGCCAAGCGGCGGTGAAAGTCGCCAGATAATATCGCCCGGACATTAAGATGAAACGACAGGCGTCAGCGCCGTCCATTGTACACCTGTCGGACCGGTGCTTGTCGCTGTCAAGCGTCGCCTAGCACTGCCGACTGGAAGGGAAACAGGAAAAGAAAAAGAAAGAAAGTACAACTAACCACACGGGGCCCACCTGTCTTGTCTCACGGGACGCGGCCACACGATACACTGTATCACCTTCCACCACGAGGAGGCTACAAGCACACCGCCGACGATTACCGCCACCTCTCGCCGGCCGCTGAAATTGGGCTGAGATGTCCGGGAACGGACCCATTATGCATCGCACGGCACCACCAATTTTGCTCAATTAGCTCTTTTAAGAACAACCCGACAGGTCCCCACCCTCTGTCGGCCAGATACAATCTGCCCACGGCGACAGGCCCCCAATTTTTCTGCATATAATCTCTGTAAATAAACATCACTGACGCCGTCCAATCGTTCGGTTTTTTCCTCTAGAAAAGCATGACTTCCTCCACCTGTTGGGATCCCAACGGCAGCTCCTTAATGTGTAATTTGCGGCGCATAATGGAGGCGCGGTGTTTCGCGAGGGCCGTCCCTGCGCGTTACATTTGATGGCGACGAAGCCGCGGCGTGTGTTTTCACGCATTTTTAATGCGGCCCGTAATTGCGGCAGCTGTCGGCTGCCTCGTTATAACCACCGCCGGGCAGGTCCTCCGATCGCTTCGTAAAGGGGCGATTATCGCACCCTCTCCGTTCTTTCGTCCGTCCAGCAGTTTGTAGGCGACGTTCACTCGACGGCCGTGTTTAAGGGCTTCCTGGGCGTCTTTAATGGTACTGGCGATACAAACAGGCCGACCTAAGCTGTAGAGGCGAGATGATTTCTTGCCACCAGGATAGCTTTTAGTACTGTTATGCCCCACCTCACAGTAAGTACACTGACGGATAAAGCAACACCAAATAAATAATTAATTTAGAGTAACGACATTTAGGGAACACATTTCTCCAGGTAACACTGTAAGATCACAGGTTAATCCAAGCACGATATAAGCCATTGCAAAAGAGAAATTCTGGTACACTAACAACGTGAGATGGAGTTCCATGATTGCTGCACTTGGTCGGTCAGTACAGGGACGGTTAATGCTGTTTACGGATGACGCTGGAGTTTGCCGGCGATGACGTCCCATATGAGCTCGATTGGAGACAGATCTGGTGATTGGGAAGGCCAAGGAACATGTCGACACACTGTACAGCATGTTGCGTTGCAGCAGCGGTGTTTTTACGAGTGGAAAACACACTGTGGAATAATGTTCATGAATGGCATCACAGCTGGTCGAATCACCACAGTGACGCACAAATTTGCAGTCGGGGTGTGTGGGATAACCACGATAGTCTGCGAGGTGCCGGGGCTAGCAGTGCAATTAACACTAAATTCTTCTGGAATCTTCATGTCGAAATGATGCTCTAAGCCCCCCCTTTTCTAACTCCGACTTTTGCTGTTGCACATGGATTAAGAAGAAACGCGAACTGACTGTAATCGACCCTGCAAGTGGAGTAGAAAAGAGTTTGGCACCCGCAATAATTTAATTTGATAGAAATTAATTAAATAAAGCAAAGTTTCATTAACGTAGTGAGAAATGAAACGGTTGCTTTACCGATCCACAGAATGAAAGTTCTGTCCAAAATAACAATTTGAGTTATTATGACTAAACTCAAAATAATAAACAAAACACACGAAACATTTACAATACGTCATATTGGATACTCAAACGAATGCTGTGAAGGTGAGGTTGTCCCTAAACTAGATTGTGACATTTATGACCAAGTGGTATGTGGAGCCAATTCCTTGCAACTCAAATCTTAAGAGAAACACCCAGCCAACCCAACTTTAATTGCTGCTAGAGTAGTGAGAACTCAGACAATGAACATCCAAGACAGAACCAAGTAAGAAAAGACGGGAACAGGCGCGCTCTGCTGAGCTCTGATTATCACAGAGCAAATTCACTAATCTGCCGGAGCTGCGGACATACATTACCAAGCTGTCTTCTTAACTGCAAGGACACGATCTGGCGTACCGGAAGCGATGGCTGGTTTCTTCGACATCCCGTCGTGATGATGATAATGTCGCAAGTGTAGCCCGAAACAAATTATCCTGGTCTGGTTGTTCCAGACTAAAGACTTCCTAGCAACACAAATGCGCCTCTGAGGGAGACGAAAAAGGCTCGCTACACAATCACTGACGAGACAGTGATTGATTTTAACAAGCGAAGTCACACAGTAACTCCGATATAGTCAACTTTAGCCAGAACTGCTCAATACGGACAACATAGGCCGCCTGTACGCAGAACGCTCAATTGCCAAATGTACTCGGAAAGTTACGTTGAAGTCGGAACTTCAGCAACTTCGTCCAACAGTAACAACTAAATGAAAGTATATTGGACAGCCAACGGAAGGCAGGTTGTCCAAAGCAGCGAGAGCTCCGTCTTGTAACCTACTCTGACCGACAGGCGAGAGACGACTCCTACAAGAGCACCCGCACAAGCCGAACACGGAACATCCCCACCACCACGACAGTGTCCGTGGTTAAACGTTCCAATCAGCAACTCGAAAACGGCAGAAAATTCCCCTCTATTGCCGACGCAGTAATATTCCACCAATTGAGATACTTGTCGCCAATCTCTTCACCGATTTTGCTACGTCACGGAGCTATTCCCTGAGCAAGCCAATCACAGTTATGATTTTGCAGAAAACGCGGGAAGTTGCCCGCCAATACTACTTGGGAACACAAGTCATTCCCACGCCTCGCTGGTAGCCCGCCAGAAACTGTTTTCACTAAGTCTCTGCGAAGTAACGGAATCTTTAGCTCAGCCGCTCCGTCAGGCACCTGTGGGCGTGTCGCCGCCGCTCTTATGAGCTACATGCCCGCCAAGTCGTTCTGTAATACCGTAGAAGAAACATCCAGCTTCTCGTTGCCCTATTACAGGACCTCGTCCAAACTAAGTAAGCTGTCGATAATGGCGTCTTTGTTACGTTAAAAACGTCCTTGACTAACATCAGCTCACCAGATCCAATCTCAAACTAATACTCACAACCGCTTCAGCGCTTACTTAAAGCAAGCCTGATTAGCATCCTAATAGTGGCGTTATTAGCGCCACTCTTATGCGATTAAAGCTAAATTTGGCTAGACGTCAACTTTCAGATATAGAAACATGTTGCGCAACTCCTTCTTGGTGTTGAGATTTCTTTCCCTTCAGTGTGTAATACAATAACGGAAACGAGAGATTGCCGGCCGCGGTGGTCTCGTGGTTCTAGGCGCGCCGTCCGGAACCGCGCGACTGCTACGGTCGCAGGTTCGAATCCTGCCTCGGGCATGGATGTGTGTGATGTCCTTAGGTTAGTTAGGTTTAAGTAGTTCTAAGTTTTAGGGGACTGATGACCACAGCTGTTAAGTCCCATAGTGCTCAGAGCCATTTGAACCATTTTTTTCGGAAATGAGAAATGTTACACACCAGGTCGATATTTATCTTACATTGTGGAGTCCTCCATCACATAATGGATATTAAACGATTGCAGCTTCATTCGTTTTGGAGCAGCTGTCCCTCATCAATCTCAGTATGAGGAGTGAGTCCCACAGCAACAAGTTTGTTGTGGCATGGAAGTAAACTACCTAGCTGTGCCATCATGAGAAGTGGCTAGCCATACATAGAACACATTCTGTGTCAGTTGATGAAAATTCCTTCTTTGTTGGGGTCTGATATTAACGTATACGTCTTCCCGTGACATCCCAGACATTATCTATGGATGACGTACGAGGGGACCAGGCAGACCAGTCAATTGGATCCATTCATTCCTCAGGGTCTTGCATTCACCATTGACATTCCATCTTTCGTAGTTGAATGGTGGGGACCATCTTACATCTTCCTTTGCCATTTGGTGCTCTGGCCACGAAATTCGGTACTCTGGTCACGAAGGATGGGCCACAAGATTCATCACTCTTGACACATAATGGTGAGCCTTGCTTCAACAGTTACCAAACCAGACCTATTGTCATATTCAATGGCCCACCAAATTATCCACGAGCGTCACAAACACAAAATTATTGGGAGAGGCGACTCACTAGATACGGCGTAGGTCAAGGGTGTGTAAGCTGGAGATCCTCTTGAAAAAAGTTGAAAATTAGGACCTTTTTGGAACACTGTGGATGACTCAGATTGTATATTTCACCGGCAGTTAAAACTCCTAAAACGTGCCAGTTTAAGCCAAAATCACTTACACAGTTCATCGTATAGTCATCCAAATACATTCCTTCTGTTGCCAAAACTGGATATAAATATTCCAGCAACACGTCTTAAATCTATTTGATCCAACAGCAACTTTCACACCCTGCAGACTGCTACTTAATGCTAAGTCACTGTTGGACATATGTGGTTCTTCAGTCATCGTAGAGCAGTAAAAAAAGCATTCTGATTTGCTGCTTGAAGCTGGAAGCTGGGCACACAGGTGTAAGTCTTACCAGTGCTTCAACATTAGGAAATAAATCTCGAAATTGATTTACTGCACGTTAGTAAATCCTACATACCATTACTTCTTACTGCACAAGAGCTTTTAGTATGTTCAGTTAATTAAGTTTGGATACGTACGTTCAACGGTGTGAAGACTCAAAAAATTTAAATTGCTCCCAAGCTCCTGACGGTAACGCCTTTGCTTGAATCGCTGCTTGATATGACCTTTCACCAGGGCGTACACGGACAGGTTGACGTCGACATAAACGTCACAAACATAAGCGTGACTTTTGGTGAATACCACAGAATACAACTCAGTATCTCAGTTGCGTCGTTTAGACCCTAAGTCTAAATAATGCAAGTCTCTCTTGTCTGTGACGTCATGCCAGCGGTAAGCGACGCATGGCAATTCAAGATTTGAATCCATCTTCCAGCAATCAGAACTTGAAAGTTCGTCGTAGCTCGGTGCTTCTAACCTCTGCCCATATATATCAGTCTTTGTTATCCATTCCATTCGTCAGAGTCGTTCCAACAATCCTGCGATCATCTCCATGGTGTATCATTCTGGAGAATACATGCATGCTCTTCTTGGCACACTGTTGTTTTAGATTTGTTTTACATCCATTTCGCCAGCAAGCGCTATGTAGTTACCGCACTGCTGCCAAATGTTGTGCCATCTGTCGGTATGATGATCCATTACCACTAATGCCAAAAATTCGACATTTCTCAAAGTCCGTATGCTGGCGATAAACTGCACATTTTCTTCCTCTGGGTGTAATATGTTGTGATCCTCACCTGAAAACTTTCAATAATGTTAGACATATTGCACTCACACACCGTTCTTAATCTGTAGGAAAGCCTTTCTTCTTTTGTGCTGAGAGTAAGCTCGCATCAGGAAGAAAATCATCCAACACGTCGCACAGGCACAGAAATATTTCAGTATCAGTTCTGTAGCTTCCTGTCAAGGTGTTCTATCGGCGTACATGCTTAAACAACGTCAGAGCCATGAGGCCGTCGATTCCCAGAAAACTGAAACATGCAATAGTCATTCAAAACCTTTTCACATGGTATTTGTAGATTTCGAAAAGACCATCGATCGAATGAACAGAAAACTCCCACGATAGACTCTTCAAGTCCGTGGGCACACGAAATACACTACAAACCACGTTGATTCATTATTATAGAATCCTAGAATAGTGACTGACCTGGTAAAATAAAGTGGTGAACAGACAATTACGAATCAGTGTGTTCGAGAACTTTACCAACACATTGGCGGGGTACGATGCAGTAGTTTCACTGGGAAGCTGGCTCTGAGCACTATGGGACTCAACTGCTGAGGTCGTTAGTCCCCACTGGGAAGCCTTTACACAAACTCCATACAGTCCCGATCACTTCCCATGCGATCTACATATTTTTGGAGCCCTGAAGAAGGAAATAGATGCCATCGATTTGCTTCGGACGTAGTGGTGCGTGCCTGCGTATAAGCATGATTCCATGGGAAGCCGCAAACATTTTTCCATGAACGCACTGACCGTCTTATTTCACAGTGGGATAAATGTATTAGTAGTTATGGCAATTCCTTTTGAAAAAATAAACAGTTTACTTACTTATCTTACACATGTCTCGTTCTCATTTGACTGCCTCTTGTTCTTCTAATTCCCAGTATGGTCGAGTAAATATTGACTCAGTGATCTCTTTTGTCTACAGTCTGCAGTTTGTCCGTAATCTAACAAAAAATATCACACCAGTAATTCGAGGCTATGATCTGCTTTGGGTATAACTGAGATTTCGTAATGGTCTCACTTCATATCTCCTAATAATGTTTATCCCAGGTATTTGTAGGTATTAACATAAAGTGGTGGACTTTAAAGATTATTAAGTAATCATTATTGGCAAATCACTACATTTTTACGTTCCGTGAAACGAATAACATTACATTTCTCCTCCCTCTTTTGGTTTTAGGGTACTTAATCAATTCTGAAATGAACATAAAGGAAATCGCGAATTCGAAAGAGACATTTACCTTCGTATATAGTACTATCGTTGTTTCGGGTCCCAGAAGAAAATAGATTAAGCCAAATCACACTGCAAGAATGTTTAAGACGTCTTACTTTTATTAATACATTATTATTGTTTTTCGACGTTTCTGTGGAGGAATCTTGTTCCGACCCAGTGCATGTCTTCCACGGACAAGTGAAGCGTCATTTCTTTGGTGTATGCTGGAATGCTGGTACGAGTTCCGTGTGCATCAGTTGTTTTCCGCAATTATGTGTGTGTGAGGGGCGCTGGCGGAGAGGAAAGAGGGGATGGTTACTTCAGAATGTGGAATTCTATGATGGAGCCGACATGTTTGACAAATATAAACACAGGAGCATTAATTTGCTTATTTTGTCTCCGTGTTTGTGTGCTTATTTGTGTGTGTGTGTGTGTGTGTGTGTGTGTGTGTGTGTGTGTCTGTACATAAGGTATAGTTTCATTATTAACTGAAAATGTTCACATGTTCCAAATATTTTACAGTTGCAGACATTTCCTTTGTCATTCATTACCTTTTTCTCCTCTCTCATTTTGTTGTCGGTGTAAAATGAAAATTATCCTGCAACTTAAGTGTACATTTGTTGGTTATTTTTTGTAGTTATCTTGCTGTCAGTTATGCTTCATGACTTTGGACTCCTATCACTGGCAATTTGAATCTGCTGTACTGTTCCCGCCGATACGCGTCGTCGTCCATGACGTGCTTCATCACAAATACTGCCGGAACGCTTTTTGTTCACAAGCAGACGAATGTGTGCCCATCATTGGGTTGGTTTATGGAATATGCGGATAAATTCCGCTCTGGCGTCTTCATATGGCAATCTGAGTACCTGTGCGTAAACAATGGCAGAACATCTTGCACGAAGGTACCAGTATCTACAGAGAAAAGAAAAACAAATTATCGTTTTCGTGGAAATGGATAGTGACTTTAGACACACTTTGCATTTCATCTTATTTAAGTAAGACACCCCTAGCAGGTGATTTATTACTCAGTAATTGTTAATGAGAAATATCGAATGTGACAATAGTGAGAAACTCAACATCGAAATTGGTAATCATGAAATTAAGCAATTCTGCTATCTTGGAAGCAAAAATAACCCGTGACGACGAAGAAATAAAACCATAAACAGCAGACTTGCAAAGGCAAAAAAGGCGTTCTTGGCCAAGGGAAGTCCACTGCCATCAAACGTAAGCCTTAATCATCATCATTCTCTTGGGCTTTTGTCCCACTGCAGCGGGGGCTCACCCTGTTACTATGGATTTGGCGATGTGAGTGACAGAGGATGGTCGGATGCCCTTCCTGTCACCACTCTGTACCCCTCTGGGACGGAAGTAGTGTATCCCAGCTGCCTGCATCTAGTCTAGTGTAAGCCATGAACTAGTGCGAACGTTTTGAAACGTGTGCAAGTCGTGTAAGTGAGGCGGGACATAGGGACCAGCCCGGTATTCACATAGTGGGATGTGTAAAACCGCCTAACATCCACGTCGAGGCTGGTCGGCATACCGGCCCTCGTCGTTAATCCGCCGTGCGGATTCGATTCAGGGCCGGCGCGCCTACCCGAGTGCAGGAAGCAGCGCATTAGCGCCCTCGTCTAACCTGGCGGTTAAGCGTAGGCCTTAATATGAAGAGGAAATGTCTGAGAATGTGCGTTTGGAGCACAACTTTGTGTGGTAGTTAGTTATGGACAATGGGAAAACCTGAACAGAAGAGAATCGAAGCATTTCGGAGATGATTCTACAGAAGCATGACGAAAATTGCGTGTAGTGATAAGATAACAAACGAGAAGATTCTCTGCAGAATCGGCGAGGAAAGAAGTATATGGAAAACCTTGACAAGAAGAACAGGATGATGGGACATGTGTTAAGATAACAGGGAATATCCTCCATCGTACTAGAATGAGCTGTAGACGGTAAAAATTTTAGAGAAAGGCAGAGATTGGAATATATAAAAAAAATAGTTGAAAACGTAGGGTAGAGAAGAATTCGTCGCGGGCCTCATCAAACGAACTGGAAGGTAATGAGAAAAAACACTAGGTGTTTAGATGATCAGCCCGTATGGCCGAGCGCGTTAAAACGGCACTTGCGCGATTCGGAGGGGCGACCCTACCCCGGATCGGGTCGGCCTCGTAGGTTAATGACGAGCGTTGTTGAACTGGCCAGCCTGGATGTGGATTTTAGGTGGTTTGCCACGTTCCACTAGGTAAATACCTGGCTATTACCCACATTCCACCTCAGATACATGCTACGTAGACATTTAGAGAACATTCTCGCACTTGCACAAGACATTTACTCTAGACGCACACAGATGGGGAACACAGTTTCTGTCCTGGGGGGGAATGGTGGCTTTATAAAGGTCATCCGGCCACTAGCGGTCAGGATCATTGCCAACGCCCACGTAACAGTGATGACTCTTCAGAGAATGGCAAGGATGAAGAAGAGGAAGAATAAGAAGAGGTTATCACATAAAGTTCTTTAAAATTTTTAAAGTAATGCTCAGATTTATCGATAGCAGACTAAAAGACTATACAGGGTGTTAAAATAAGTGTCACATATTCCTACAGGATGCACCATTGGTCAAAAGTCGTAGAAATGTTCCATAACCATTATGTCCGGAGACCAACATCTGTTGAGATCTGGGCAAATCTGTTATCTCATTCCCGTCTCCTGTTATCTCATTCCCATCTGTCTTTAAAGTAGAAACTGACACTATAGGCAGTGCTGCATGTAGTTACCAGGCATCCTAACGCACCTTTTAGGCCTTCTTTACAATGAAACCATGAAGTCTTTCAAACATATCTGACTCCATCTGGAATACGCCACATGCATTGGTCACACGCTTCCGTAAAATCTGCGCATTGTTGATGGAGAGAGCATACACGAATGCCATGAAATGTCTCCACAGCCATAAATGCAATGAATTCAGGTCCCGTGGACGCGGGGGGGGGGGGGGGGGGTAGGGGGGGGCAGGGAAGGAGCACCTCTTCAACCAATCCCTTGCGTCGTCTGTTGCGTTTGAGCTACTGTTGCACGATCCGCAGAAAATGCGATGGTGCCCCGTCGTGCATAAACCAGTCTTTGTTTTCATACTAGGACAATGTTTGTTCTCCCATAGCCATGGAAATTCTTCTGGCAGAAATAGGTGATACACTGTGTTTTTAATCTGGCTGGTAAAGTGCATGAACCTGTGTGTCTCTCACCGATAATTGGTGCCCATACATTGATACTGAGGTGATCATGATGCCTAGCATCCGTGATTTCTCGAGAATTTGCATCTGCCTTTACTTGGAAATTGTGCCCATTTATTATGCCATCTGTTGTGCATTTTGCCTCGGCCACAGAGGCTACCATTACTCGTCACAAGTAAAGCAGTCCATATCGGAACAGGCTTTTGTCACTGGGTATATAACTGTAGGAATTTTTTCTCTAGTTTTGACCACACATTGTATATAGGCAGTTAAAACAATAACACACTCCCAGAAGAATACTGATGTCAAAGTTCGTCCAAGCCAGTCCTCAATACAAGTCAAGCAACTTGCTGCTGTGTCAGTTATCTCCGCTGAAACTTTCGGCACTGGAAAGACGCAGCGCCGTAATGTGGTGAAGCATCATCGTGGTGAAGAAGACTATTTTCCCCGCCGACTCTCACTCCTTCCCTCTCTGACTGCCTGTCTGTCTCTCTTTCTCTCCCTCTCTCTTTCTCTCTTTTATTCTCGCAGAAAGCGTGATTGTTTTGATTTCGAGAGACGTACTCATTGCCTAGTGCGTGAGCCCTGGCCTGCTCTCGTGGACGCAGCGCAGCGTAACGAAGCGAAGGAGACGGCGGCGCCCGGCACTCAGGGGAGCGCCTTAAGCCGCCAACTGTGTTTGGGGAACGAGTTTGAGTCAACAGCTGCTGTACTTGTGTTTACCTGCAAGTGTACGCTTAGCTTTAGGCCGAGTTAAATAACGTGCGACAATATTTAACCACTAGCGACCGGAGCGGGCGCCTGCCACTGGAGGCCCGCACACACACACACACACACACACACACACACACACACACATACGCAGGGATTCCTGAGCCGCGTGTTTTCTTTCCTTTGTGGCGGCGGAAGCTGAGCCCGGCTGCTCGCCTGTGTAAACGGCGCTCCGCCGGGGCTACACGGACACTCACTCCTGCCCTGCCAGGTCTCCTGCTGGCTGCCCCAAAAAGCAGGGGCAAAAAGCCGGGGAAGAAAGTTTTCACTTCTGTAAATAATATCCTCAAACTTTGGAGGGTCAGTTCATACAGTAATGACAAATCACGTTTTATTACTGTAGGCATCGAGACCACTCATCGCTCGAATACACTACTGGAGAGCAAGCATGGAAACGGCAGCAACCGCAAGATACTTTGGCGTAACCCTCCGGAGCGCCTTGAGTGGAATGACAACATCGAACTAATTGTAAGTAAAACGGTTACTAGGCTGAGATTTACTGGAGTAAGATCTAGGGAACGTAAATCATCCACGAAAGAAGTGATGTACAAAACACTTTTAAGAAGGTTACCTGAGAATCGCTGATCGGTCTGGGGCACTAACCAGGTTGAATAAACAGAAAAGGGAAAGAATATGAAACGAAGGGTCGAACGTTTCGCCAAGGGATTGTTTAGTAAGCACAAGAGATACTTAACAAAATCCAGTGGTGGGCACTACAAGAAAGGTTTTCTGAGCCATAGAAAGTATTATTGTTGAAATTTCGAGAGCATGCGTTCTAAGAACACACAGGCATCATACACTCAGGAGCAATGAAAATAGCGCATCCAGTGGGAATAAAGGTAAAAACGCGAAATTTTGCAAATAAATACAGTGAGATCCTAAATACCAATGATCCAAGATTGGTTCCAGTGCGCCTACATACACCCCCCAGCAGTGGCGTTGCAATCGGGCAGAGGGCCCTTTTTAAACGGCGCATAATTAGTAGAAGCGATGATCACATCCCGACTCGAGGAGGACTTCAGTAGGCGCGGAATGCAAGACAGACGTGTTAGACGGCAGTTCTCATAGTGAAGCCAGTTTGAGAAGGGCCTAATCATCGGCATGAAAACCTCACGTTGGTCGACACGCCGTATAGGTTGTCAAGTCGATCGTTCAGAGTGTTCCTTCAGATGATGAGAGCAGTGATCACGAGATGGCACCCACGTGCGACGTACTTGACCTGGAGTGACCAGGAAGACGACGAGGAGAGAGGACCGAAGGGTCGCGCCTCAAGTGACCAGGCATCCTACAGCGACTCACTCCATGATACAAGCAGATTTACCGGTGCCACTTGTTCCACAAAACATTTCCAGACTCCATGCGGACGCAAATTTGCAATCCAGGCGTCTTTGTCATGTGCTGTCGTTAACACCAAGTCATCAGGGGCTTCGTCTACAGCGCTGCCTAGCCAGAACGACCTGAACTTCCACAGAATGGCAAAACGTGGTGTTTGGTGACGGATCCCGATTCCTTTTTCGGATGGATGATAGCCGCCGTACGGACTTGGAGGCAGGCTGGTGAACGGTACAGTACCACCAACGCTGCCGCGGGCCACACCGCCAGCACAGCTGGCGTGATGGGCGGGGAGGGGGGGGGGGAGCATGGTCTTCGATAGGCGATCCCCTTTCCTGTATGGTCTACCAGGGGCACTTTTACAGCAAGATAATGCACGTTCGCGTAGCGCTCGAGTTGCTCAAGACTTCCTACATCACGTTCATACTGTTCCATGGCCGGTCTGTTCCCCCGACATGTCCCCTATAGATCATGTGTGGGACCAGCTGAAACGCCAGAAGCGGACCTGCCACTCTGTGCATGATTCAGAAGTGGCTGTTCAATATTCATGGGGCCAGTCTGTTTCAGGGCAACATCAGGCGTCTAACAAACTCGATGCCGGACCGTGCTGCGGTATTTATTGCAGCAAAACGTGGTCCAACGTGGTACTGATGTTGTACTGTATTTCTCTACTTGTCTTGATTTTGCGATCAAGAGAATCTCTCATCTGTATCATTATCTCCACTAAATTTCATTTCGATCCAATAGTCTCCTCTTGGTGCACTATTCTCAGTGTTCCTGCATGTATAATTTCCTCTCGCACATGTCTCGCAAAATGGACATGGCGAAAGACGATACGGAGCTTTAGCGATAGTCGTTCTTTCCTCCTATCATTTGCGAATGGAAGAGGGATCGTTGACAGTGGTGCAGAGGTACTCTCCACAACACACTAAAAGGTGGCTTGAGGAGTATAGAACTAGATGTACTCAGTGGGATAATGTATATACTATTACCACCGCCTCCTGCACATTAAAATGAGGGTAACGTACAAGCGACATAGGAGCTGTGTAAATAAACTGGGGGTCTCGACAGGCTACTTGAGTCTGTAAGCAGTGAGCTCTAGTTCAGAATTTCACGTCCCGTCTACGACAAGATAGATAGATATGGAGCCCAAGCTAGGATGGAGCAAGGTGGCACCGGTTAGCACAATGGGCTCGCATCCGGGAGGACGACAGTTTAAATCCCTGCGCGGCCATCCAGATTTACGTTTTCCGTGATTAACCAGAATAGGTCCAGTAAATGCTGGGATGCTTCCTGTGAAAAGTACGAGACCGATTTAATTCCCCTTTCGTACTCTGAGCTTGTGCTTCGTTTCTAATGACCGCGCCGTCGATGGGTTGTTAAACTTTAAACCTTTCTTCTTTTTCCCAAGCTAGGATTGGAAAAGGAAATTGCCATATTCTTACAAACGAACTATTCCTGCATTCACTGTGATTTAGATAAACCTCGGGAAACCTAAATCTTGATGGCCAAACGGGTATTTGAACTGAAATCCTTTTACATATTAGTCTCGCGCAAACTCTCTGGTTCACTGGTTCCAGTCAGACACGCTGTTTTAGTACGTCAGCAATTTTCGCGTTATAATGACCTCAGCCTAAAGCGCCTAGATCATGGCGTCAGGCCGCAACAAGTTTCGTCAATAAAGACCAGCTCAGTGGCAGTGTTGCTGCAGACATCTTCCTGCTCTCCTGCAGAGAGCAAAAATCGCAAGGATCCCGCTCAGGCCCAGGTAAACAATATGCTGGAGTGTTTGAAACTAGAACGGATGAATGTAGGAGCGTGTAGTGACTGGGAAAACGCCTGCTTGTAACTGCTTAGTTAGTTAAATGTTTCGCTGGCACCGTGATTTCAAAGTCAATAAATACACTATCTGATCAAAATTATCCGGCCACCCCCGTGCAAAAATGCCGACTAGATGTCACGAGAGGCGGACCCGCCAGTATAAAAGAAGACAAGGGATGTTGTGTTACCAGTAGCGAGGCAGTAACAGCAGAATGGCTTCGTCAGGAGATCAGAGAGACTGCAAATGGGGACTAGTAGCTGGGTGTCACCTGACCAACAGATCCCTCAGGGACATTTCAAACCTTCTAAAGCTGCACATGTGGATTATTGGCGATGTATTATGAAGTGAAAACGCGAAGGAACAACCACAGCTAAACCAAGTCTAAGCAACTAAGACTGGCGGACAGAGACCGTCGAGTGATGTGGACGGTGGTTTTAAAAAACAGCATGAAATCAACGGAAGTGATCATTCGTCTGTTGCGAAGTGCTGCCAGCAACGCAGGGCGTTAAAATCATGGTCCAGCAGCCCCTCATAAGCAACACATTTTTGTTGTCGATGCTGAGCGACGTTTGTGGTGGTGCAAAGAGTGATGTCACTGAAAACTAGTGATTTGGATGGATGAATCAGTCTATACCCTGTATCAATCACATGAAAGGGTTTGGGTTTGGCGAATGCCTGGAGAACATTATCTGCTGTCACGTGTAGTGCCAACATTGAAGTATGTAGGATGTGGTGTTGGGTATGGGGATGTTTCTCGTGGTTAGGGAGTGGTCCCCTTACTGCGCTCAAGAAACGCTAAATGCGGAATGGTGTGAACACATTTTATAGCATAGTGTATTGCATATAGTAGAGGAACAACGTGGAGACCATAATTACTTGTATCAGAATGACAGTGTACTCTGTCATCGGTGAGGGAATGACTGTTGGACAATAATATCGTATTCCTGGAATGGGTTGGCATGCCTAGAGTCCCGACCTCAACCCAATGGAGCACCTTTGCGATGTGCTGGAACGTCGATTTTGTTCTGTAACAGAGCGGCTTACATCACTACCTTATCTGGTTTCGGATCTAGGGGAGGAATGGGCTACCATGCCACCACAGACACTGAGACATCTCAATGAAAGGGTACTCAGCAGCATTCAAGCCGCTATAGTGTGGACCCATCTCATATTAATGTCCACTAATAAGTTGTCCAGATACTTTTGACCAGATAGTGCATGGTTAACAAACTAGCTACGTAACTGAACGCTTGGAACAGAACCTGAGTTAATGGTGTAGAGTTCACTTCACAGACGAGTATAGGATTTGTCTGACGCTTCGTGATAGCCGTGAGAGAATTACAAAACGGTCTCATACATATCGCGTAGCCCCACAATAAATATTTGAGCTATAGGTTCTTCTTGATAATACTACACAAGAACACCGCGCTGCCTCATAAACAGCTTCCTCCATTAGGCAGCGAAAGCCTGAGGTAACAGGTGCTAAGAACCCAATTGTCTTAAGGCCAGTTGAAAGGGCACGGCGTGGCCGCCGCAGCCCTCCTCGCGCACTTGATAACCTCAGGAGGAGCGTCGCCACCGAAAAACTGAAGAGATATCAGCAACAACGTGTTAACGATCCTGAGGGCAGCATGTCAAGGTGGATCCATGCACGTTACTGTGCGCAATTTGTAGCATCACGGTACTGAATGCTACCCAGAGGCAGATCGTTATTTCACAGATGTACGAAGATGTGGACTTTATCTCAGACTCCCTTTGCTTTACTTATCGTTTCCGTTTTATTCCAAAAGAAACTTACTTGTTTAACAACTATTCTCTCACTCCACTGAATCAAAGTCAGAAGGGGTGCACAATTCTTTTAGCTGCTTACTTAGTTATTTCTTTATAGACGCCAAGAGCGTTTGATTTTATGTATCAAAATATCACCAATAATGTATTCCTAAATTAACAAAGTACACATTCGTACTTCTACCTTGATATTCTGAAAATATACATGTTACCAGATTATTATCATTTATGCCTCCATTTTCAAATGGGCATCGGTAGGACTTCTATTTGTCCCTAATCCTCATGCACTGCAGAACCAAAGAAACTGGTACACCTGCCTAATTTCGTATAGGGCCTCCGCGAGCAAGCAGAAGTGCCCCAACACGACTTGGGACTTGGCATAAACTCAACTTACGTCTGAAGTAGCGCTGGAGGGAACTGACACCATGAACCCTGCAGTGAGAGTACGAGGGAGGGGGGATCTCTTCTGAACAGCACGTTGCAAGGAATCCCAGATATGCTCAATAATGTTCATGTCTGGAGAGTTTGGTGCAAGCGGAAGAGTATAAACTCAGAAGAGTGTTCCTGGAGCCACTCTGTAGCAATTCTGAACGTGTGGAGTGTCGCACTGTCCTGCGGACATTTTCCAAGTCCGTCGGAATGCACAATGGACATGAATGGATGCATGTGATCAGTCACGATGCTTACGTACGTGTCACCTATCAGAGTCGTATCTAGACGTATGAGGATCCCATATCACTCCAACTGTACTCGCCCCACAAAATTACAGAACCTCCGCCAGCTTGAACAGTTCCCAGCTGACATGCAGCGTCCATGGAATCATGAGGTTCGATACAATTTGAAACGAGACTCGTTCGACCATGCAACATGTTTCCAGTCATCAACAGTCCAATGTCGGTGCTGACGGGACCAGGTGAGGCGTAAACCTTTGTGTCGTGCAGTCAACAAGGGTGCACGAGTGGGCTTTCGGCTCCATTACCCTTTTGTTGAGGGTCCAGCACTGAAATCTGCAGCCATTTGCGGAAGTGTTGCGCTTTGTCACGTTGAACGATTGTCTTCTGTCGTCGTTAGTCTCGTTCTTGCAGGATCTTTTTCCGGTCGCAGTGATGTAGGAAATTTGAGGTTTTACCAGATTCCTGACATTCGGGGCACACTCGTGAAATGGTCGTATGCGAAAATCCCCGTTTAATAGCTACCTCGGTGATGCTGTGTCCCATTACTCGTGGTCGACTTTAACACCACGTTCAAACTCACTTAAATCTTGATAACCTGTCATTGTTGCAGCAGTAACCGATCTAACAACTTCGCCAGACACTTGTTGTCTTATATAGGCGTTGCCGACCGCAGCGCCCTATACTGCCTGTTTAATATCTCTGTATTTGAGTACGCATGCCACTACCAGTTTCTTTGTCGCTTCATTGTATGAAGATATCATTACCAAATAAAAACAAGTACTTATCTATCTTACAGTTAGTGGAAAATATGCTATAGTTAAGTAGACCAGAAACCTAGTAAACTATGGGCTTCACCTCTGCTCTACATCGTTTCCTCGAACAAGTGACAGCCAAGGAAATGGACTTCCTTCCTTATAGTCTCGAATTACATTGTTATTATAGATCCTATTTACATGTGTGAATGAAGCAGTAACCTGCTACATTAGTTAATAGCTGTTAGTCATTTGGATGTAGGTGAATAGGAAGAACCATACCACAAATATAACACTCGTGAAAGATTAAGTTTGGCACGACAGATGGGGTTGAGATTCAAAAATTTACTTTTACTTGAGCAACAAATACTTAGCAGGGAAATCAGGGGGAAAATTGTGTAATGTATATCATCATGTTAACAGAAACGTTAATTTATGAACATACAATAGTAATATCATCTAATATTAGGAGAGACATGGAGCGGTGTTGAAACAGCGTAGATAGAGAGCTGTGAGTAATGAGGAAGCACAGTGGAATTTGAGGGTGTGTTATGTATCCTGTAGGTTACAGCATGTCGACATGTATCTGCTTAATATGGACCATTTGTTTGCCCCTCCAGTCACGTGCATAACAAAGGAAATTTAGGGTTCGCGAACGATAAAAGTCTCGAAAAGTATATTAGAGGCACTTTATAGTCCGCTGCGTGTATGAGCTCTCAGTACAAGACCTCCGCCAACGACGCTACGCGAGGTCCAGTACCTTGTGGAGGATGCAGTCTACCCATCACGGACGCTACGCATTGGCTACTTCCGAAACTCAATGACCCAGTGGTCCTTCTCTGTATTAATTAAAAAAACTACTCACAACAAAGAAGTAGGGTGATGCCGTGTTTGGCACTATTTGCTTTTCCCATCCTAAATGGCCTTATGCACAAAGAAATTAATCACTATTGGGTTGGTGCGTAAGTTCGTAATGTTTTTCCGTAAGTTTAATACACACAACAGAGACTATCCCTTCACTATTTACGACATTATGCCAACTGGAGTAACTTTTCATTCCGCGATTGTAGAAACCACGTGATTTTGAGGAGAAGAACTTGTCGAGCCGTTTTCGCTGCACATTTTCACCTGAAAAGGTAGTTCCTTGAAGGCTGTTCGACAGAGAGCGGAAAAGCTGAAAATCTCAGGGCACTAAACCAAGTGAAGAAGGTGATTGCGGAAAGACTTCCCAGTCCGACTCCTGTATAGCGTTTTTTTGTCAGTCTAGCAGAATGCGGGCGGGTGTAATCGTGGAGTAGAATCACTTCACGCAGTCTTCTTGGTCTTTGCGCTTGGATTGCGTCTGCAAGACGTCTCAGTTGTTGAAAACAAATGTAAACGGTGATGGTTACACCTCCGGATGCAATTTGTAGCACACCTCACCGTCGCTGTTCCACCAGAGACATAACATTATCCTTTGTGGATGAGTGCAGGTCTTTGTTCAGGGAGTTGCTGCTTTCTTTGGGGTCAACCATTCCTTTCTTTTTCTTCTGTTAGTATAAAAACACCATTTCTCTCATCAGTAACGATGCAGTTGCAGTATAGGAATGGTCGGCGTTTTTCACAAGCTCATTGATGATGAGCAAGCGGAGATTCACATATGGCCAACAGCTGATTGTCTTGATTTTGGCTTAGAGCGTGTGGTACCCATACACCGGATATTAGAACCTTCCTTTTTGCATTCAAATGTCACACGATGGTGGAATGATCGCAGTTAATTAGATCTGCCAGTTCTCGAGTACAATTACGTGGATCATTGTGGATTAATGCGTTTAAACGACCTTTATCAAAAGCCGAATGTCCTTCTGAAAAGAGAAAACTATTTTCTTGCCGTGATCTGTCCAGTGGCATTATCCCCACGCATAGCGCAAATGTTACTGGCTCCTGCGTTGCAGTCAATCCTCTACTGAACTCAAACAGAAGAATATATCGGAAACGTTCTGATTTCTCCTCTTGACACTCAATCATCTGGCTTCCACAACTGTACTCATTATCTTCAAATGACAAAAGGACAGTACGTAAACTCAAACAGTATCAGTGACCTAGAAACACAAAATGACAATCGATAAATAAACCTACAGGAGTCAGAATACCAACACGCAAAACAAAAGCCCTACGACCTTATTCACCTACCTAATAAAAGCAAGTTCAGACAATAGACATTTGATTAACTCCTATTACTTGTCTGGTCCTGTTCACCAAGTGCCTGACAAAAGATGTATCCCACCGTCTTCCTTAGAATGAACGAACTTACTCTAACGTCCACGGCATCTTGGTGAAATTTAATTGTAGTTGTAGTCATTGTTGCTGTGATCTTCAGTCTCAAGATCGGTTTGTTGCAGCTCTCCATGTTACTCTACCCTCTTCCTCTCCGAATAATTACTTAATTACTGCAACTTACCTCCTTTTTAAACTGTTTACTGTACTTGTCTCTTGGTGTCTCTCTCTAATTCTAGCCGCCCCCCCACACTTCCCTCCAATTCTAAATTAATGATCTCTTCATGCGTCTCTCTTCTGTTAGTCATATTCCAATTTCTTTCCTTCCCAATACTGACCAGTGCCTCCTCATTAGTTACGTGATCTACCCACCTAAGCTTCAGCTTTCGTCTATAGCACCACACTTGAAAAGATTCTATTCTTTTCCTTTCTGAACTGTTTACCGTTCACGTTTCACTTTCAACAAGACTACACTCGAAACAAGTACCTTCAGAAAACCCTTCTTAACACTTACATTGTCCCTAAACTTTAAAACCCTTCTCAAATTTATCCATGGTTTCCTTTACTGCTTGCTCATTGTCAGACTGAATAACATCGGTGATAGGCTACAACCCTGTCTCACTCTCTCCTTAACCACTTCTCTTTTATGCCTCTGCCGGCCGAAGTGGCCGTGCGGTTAAAGGCGCTGCAGTCTGGAACAGCAAGACCGCTACGGTCGCTGGTTCGAATCCTGCCTCGGGCATGGATGTTTGTGATGTCCTAAGGTTAGTTAGGTTTAACTAGTTCTAAGTTCTAGGGGACTAATGACCTCAGCAGTTGAGTCCCATAGTGCTCAGAGCCATTTGAACCATTTGAAGAAAAACCGTTTCTGAATAAGAGAAATTCATGGAGGTACGTTCTATCTTCGCAACTACGTGAAAGGCAGTCTTTTTTTTCATACGTGTTTCGCTTCTTTTATTTATGAAAAATCTTTATTTGCCTGTAATACATGCTTTTTATAAAAAAAATTAAGGCATTATGTAATAGTTACAAATATGTTACTATATTACGTTTTCTCATGTTTTTCTCTTGTTTTTCAGGTTACAAACAACTTTTGCAGCACAGCTTTCATGAGGCGAAATTATTCCTTCGGCGTTACTTAGGATTTCGAGTGTTGCTTGTGTTTACTCTGTCCCCATACTCTAGATGGCCGAATTCTAGCGTTTTCTTTTCATCCACATTTAGTACAACATCTCACTTGCAGTTTTCATTGTGTGTTGAACTTGTGTGTTTACGGTGAGTAGTGCTGCCAACTGTCACTATGTGTGAATCTTTCGACTTTCGTTTGTGTTGTCTGTGTGGTTTTCTTTTTTTTAATTTGTTTTTGTATGTGTGCGTGCGTGCGTCTGTATGAATGTATCATTTGTTGATATCGAATATAAATTCAAATGTTAGGAGATCTTTTCGAAGAAATTTGTGTGTGGTGCAGCCTTGTGCAGCGCTGAAACATGGACGAAGAACAGCGTACACAAGAAGATACTACAATACTTTGAAATTTGGAACTACAGAAGACTGCTGAAGCTTAGAGTGGGAGGTCGAATAGCTAATGCGGATATTCTGGAGCGAAGTGGGGAGAAAATGAATTTCTGCACAACTTGATTGGAAAAAGGAGTCGGTTGGTAGGACAAATCCTGAGACATCAAGGAATCGTCAATTTAGTAATGGACATACATGTGAGCTTCAAAAATCGTAGACAAAGCCATTACTTAAGTATAGCAAGCATGTTCAAATGGATATAGGCAGATGAAGAGGCTTGGACAGAATAGGCTAACACGAGGAGCTGCGTAAAATAAGTTTTCCGACTGAAGACCACCACAACAGCGATCCAATTAACTACATGACTAATTTCCTGCCACCTCTCTTCCTGAGAGTACAACCGAAAGCGTTGAGGCAATTTTCTCACTTCATAATTTATCCACATAACTAAATATCACATTTCACTTCAAATTAAGACTTCTTGCGCGTTGGCTGAACAGTTATATTAAAATTTCCAGTTCTTTGGGTGCCACATGACAACACAGCTCAAACAAAAAAAGGAGCATCATCTCAAATTTTCCCTAATCTGTCGCTGAGTGTTAATGGTAATATTTGTCGTTGTGGTACGCAGAAGCATCAAGGGTCAGGTTCTTGTAATGTTGTACACTGCCCCATGTGTACTTGAAAATTTATTTAATTCAGCATCAAGTTACCCAGAACATGAAAAAAATCTAATGTTGTCATTATCACTGTGCAAACGATACAAACAACCTATCGTCGAAAGATTACAATAGCTGCTTAGAGACGCCTCAGACACTGGCTAGCCCCCATCCCCATCCCCCAACCCCCCACAGACGTTATGTACAAGAACATTCCTTTCGAAAACGTAAGCCTTCACAAATAATGTGATGTTTAAAAAGATGCACTGTATGAACGTCTTCCAAAATTACAGCATTCTTCCACTGCATCTCATCTTCTCTATGTTTTTTCACGCCCACTCATTTTGTGTTGAATCAATTAACCGCAGCAAGTATTTTGCCACTACTGACAGATTAGGCAATACTTACCAACGAAATATTATATCTGGCTTTGTGTTAATGTTATTCATTGTCCGCTTTCAAGAACTATCTGCAAATGTATTTTAGTAAACGTGTGGCAGATATATTCTACTTGTTGATTCTTCAGATCAGTAGGTATAACGTCAATGTGTTTATTTCGAGACATCAGACAACGTTTAATCGACTCAAATTTACACAGAGGTACAAACACCAAAATCTTAAGTGAGGAAACAGAAAACGGCGACTTGTATAGCTGCTGATGTGTAATGACGGTCTGCTGACAATAACCTAATAAAATTTTTCAGATTATATCAGACCGTCAGAAAGACCCTGTGACACAAAAAGAAAAAAAAAAGGATCACACAGTTTCTCTTTATGTATATATGGTATACCGACTTGGTTCTTAATAACATTTGTTTTCGAACAGTACCTAACGTAATACCAGCTACTATCCTTCACGGATAATGGAAATTACAGCTCAGAAATTAGTAGTGAATACGTCAAAACCAGTGATCGTTTGTGTTGTAACACTTATCACCCTCAGATACCTACGTGAAATAGGGAGTAGAAGTACTGGACGTTTGATACTGTTGGATATCTAATGACCATTGATGCGAAGTATGATGGATGAGCTACTGAAGAAAGGCATCTTTATTATGCTTTAAGATATATATAGCAATATCGGTATTTTGGCAGTTAAGCACAGAAGTTGTTGTGGGATTGTTTTATACTTACGTTGTTGTTCACTGTTGGTGAGTGGCAATGATATTTGTACTGTAGGGACAGACTATGCTCTTTCGATGTGTGAAGCACGTGTCAGTGGCCTTAGATACACTTACGGTGGTCTTACCGTATCTTTTACTGCTACTTAAACAATTGATTTTCCTATAATCAGTTGTACCAGCTAATGAAAGACCAATATGGCTAATGATATCATTTATTAATGTACCGCACAAAGCACCTTAAAGAAAAATATGTTTTCATATGATTTAGAATGATCCGGTTGAAGCAACTACTACTAAACGTACTTGTGGGAGTAAGAGTCATACGTAACTCATTTGCTCACTTTGTAGAAGCACTTGACATCTTTCCCGTCCCTTACACAGTTGAGATAGCTAAGAGTAGGACTGTGACACAGTGGAGTATAACATTACCTTTGGGGTTGAGGAAATAGAGGAGTACAGAGCAAGTGACAAGAAAAGACGTGAAGATTGTCATCAAAGAAACAAAAGAGTAGTGGTCGGGGAGGGGCAGGGAGGAGGGCTGAGGGAGATGAAAAGTCTCTGGCCTAACGTGCCACGCTCTGTAAATCTGGCCTTGAATTTCGGCAAATGGAGTAGTTAGTTTGCGATGTGCACAGGAAGTGTACGTTGTGTGCGCTGCCATCTAGCATAAGACTAAATCACTCTTTCGAGTCACTAATTAAGATTTGAACTTTGTAATTACTTATACAGCAAAAGCGACAAAAGAGCACTGTATATACAGTCTTTAAAAAAACGAAGCTTACTTTGAAAAGAAAGAGAGTGTCATTAATATTTAAAAAGCTGTCAGGCATATATCATTTCAGCTTATGCATGTAGGCATTGTTAAAGCGCAAACTGGATAAAAATATGGAAGCAGCACAAACAAAACACATTACCATTCTTGAAATGGGGTAGGAAACCCGTTGGCATTCAAAACAGGTTCCTATCATCTCTGAACGGATTAATATAAAACCCTATGTTTTTCAAGTGAAACCTATACAACTCTGTCCACGAAGAAGTATGGGAAGTTCAGGTAACGATGGTGGAAGTGAATAGCTATCATGTACTCTTCTCTTCAAAGTACACCACAAAGGCTCAATGATATAAACATCTAGTGACTGTGGATAGGATGGCCTGATAAGTCAAAACAATCACATAATGCTTAGCAGCAAACCGACCTTGCAGAGTAATCATGTGGTCCAGGAAATACCACGACGTGGCAGTCCGGATCAACACCAAATTCCCATGTTTCCCTCTTGGACGTAAACTCGTTCAGAAGTTGGAAACAATGTGAAACAAAACTCGGCTGACCAAACGACTTCTTTCCATTGTTCCATAGTTCATGTTTTATGGCTTTCACACCACGTTTTCATATTACGGGCATCTGCATCACTGGCGAGTGGTTTTGGAATTGCAGTTCTCCTCGCCATGCAATTCCTTACTTCTGCAACTCCCCTCGTGCTGTTTTGGTGCTGACCGGGTTCCAATTGGACTAGCCATTAGGGCTAATTCCCGTTCCCTTGACGCATAGAGCGCGGAAGAACGAGTTTTCATCTTTGTGCGCACTGTAACCGATCCAATATAGACTGCGATTCCTATGTAAGCTACTCGTAGCGGTAAGGTAATTCCGGCTATCCTGCCCAGAGGACAGCGTGATTCCGATCGGCCACGGCGTCATCCTTAGCTATTAGCGTCACGCGGATGCGGCATGGTGCGGCATGCGCTCATCACGCAGCTGTCGCTACAGTTCTTCAAACCTTGGAGCCGCTGCTTCTTCTTCGAGTAGTTCCTCAACTCGCATCACGAGGCTGAGTGGACCCAAGAAGTTAAGTCGCATAGTACTCAGAGCCATTTGAACCATTTGAGTCAACTGATGTGAACGGATACTTAAAGGAAGGGAGGACGATTTGGATACACTGTCCCGTTTGTGACAATGTCAGTAGGGACAAAATAATCTCGGAATGGACAAGCGGAAATCGCAACAGAAGAGAATCGAAGCGTTTGAGATGTGCTGCTACAGAAAAATGTTGAAAATTAGGTGGAATTATAAGATAAGAAATGAGAAGGTTCTCTGCAGAATCGGTGGAGAATGGAACATCTGGAAAGCATCGACGAAAAGAAGGAACCGGAGGATAGGAGATGTGTTACGATATTAGGGGAAGCCGGAGACTGGAATATTTCTAATATACTATAATTGACGACGTAGGGTGCCAGTGCTACTCTGAGATGGTGAGGTTAATGCAGGAGAGAAATTCGTGGCGATCTGCATAGTACCGGCCAGAACAATGACAAAAAAAAAAAAAAAAAATACAGCTATTTCCGTTTGAAACGTCTGCATTCAGCTTAAGCGATTGGGGAAACAGCATAAAATATAAACCGTGATGGCTGGGCCGGATTCTAGCTTACTAAAGCCCTTCCGAATGTAGGCACATGACAGAACAAAAGAGGTCGAATTTTCGTTCGGAGGGAAAGATGCGTTTCGCCACGTCAGCTGTGCAACACAAAGGTGAAATTTCTGCCACGATTGCAATTATCTGCACGCCTTTCATTCAAAGACTTCCAAATAATAATTTATTACTTATATAAATAATTTTGTTAATCATATATACTTTCTTAATTTCATTGTTCGATTTCCGTCAGTCACATCGCTCTAAGCACTATGGGACTTAACATCTGAGGTCATAAGTCCCCTAGACTTAGAACTACTTAAACCTAACTAACCTAAGGACAACACACACATCCATGCCCGAGGCAGGATTCGAACCTGCGACCGTGGCAGCAGCGCGGTTTCAGACTGAAGCGCCTAGAACCGAACCGTCAGTAAGGGGCAAGAGAAAATACAGTACAAGCCCCATATATTGCTATCCGATATACCGCAGATTCGGATATAGCACAGTATAAAGTATGTCACCCAACATAAAATTCATGAAAGATTTTTTTCACTCTCAGTATATTTTATAAACTTAAAAGATGTTATTATAGTCTGCATGTAACCTTTCTGCAGAATAATTTACTGCTGCAACCTCCAAGCTCTCAAAGAACAATCAAAATATATGGACGTAATTAATGTCAATCTGTAGTTTGTCTTATCGACTTATCAGGATTTTTGCTAGACAGAAGCTTTGTACATACATCTCACGGTTAACGCGGTGACGCAGTCGACAAAGTGACTACGCCACAGGGCTTGGTAATAAGCGCAATGAGCAACCATCATCTGGATCATAAATTATTCACTCATTGTCTAGATTTCTATGTGCTTGTTACAATGTCACAGAAATGAAAAGCGTATTCTGCGAGTGATACATTAAAATTGATTGATCGTGTGAAGAATGGTTAAACAAAGCAAGTGACACACAAGAGTGTGGTGAACTGAAGGAACAATCAGGGGATAGGGAATAAACCTAGAAATTTTGTAATCACAGTTGAAAGTGACGTTGGAATGGACAGAAAAGGGACTAGACTAGGAAAAGAGAGCGAACTTGACGAATGCGTTTCTACGTGATTTTTAATAAGGAGAAATGTAGGTGTGCCGCTTTCAGGGTCACTTACTAAAGCCCAAGCTGAAAGTTTTCACTTTAATTGACATGACAACAAAGATCTTATACGTAGCTTCCGACGAATGGTTTTCAAGACAGAAATGTTGTCATGGAAATAGCCAAACGAACACTGAAGAAGAAGGCAGGTCTTGCTACAGTAAATCTGTTCCACAGTTTCCTGAAATTCTACACATAGTAATAATAGATGAAAATTTAACTGATCATTAAGTGTATAAATTTGATGAAATGGTGCTTTATTAACGATATCTTCCTACTAGAACTCTTGATAGAAAAGAAAATCATAAAATGAGACGGGTTTCAAAATGAATAAAGACACTATAACCCTCCTCTTCACTCACATAAATCGGGCAGCTGTAAGCTGAAATCTCTTCGAATAGGTAACAGTAAAAAAAGAAAATTCGTATTATGACCACTTCGACGTGGCAATAACCTAAAACTTCCCACAGAATTGTAGCTGGCTGCACTTCTTGTTGAGTACATCCGTGGTATCAAAGTGTTTATATAAATATAGTTGTGTACGGATTTCTGTTTCAGTGTCTGGGTTCTGTGTATGTCTGTGATTGTTGAAAGAAGAACCGTCATAGTTATTGTCTAGCATGGTGTATTGTCAGTTAAGGTTACAGTTTTCGGGACAATTTGGGAAAAACTTTAATTGCTGGTAGTGAAACCTAGTTTCTGATCTGTTTCAGTCGTATGATTTGAATGGAACTATTTACGTGTGCGCTGAGTCAGTACGAGAGGATCCTAGCCATTTCGAGACACAGAGAAAGTGAAAGAACTCACCAAGCAACGTGCCGCCCAACGTAGGTCCCGCCAAACCACTGTATGTAAAGTAAGGACTTCTCGTTTGCTTTTCTCCAGTGTTAGCCTTAATGCACAGCCGATGGTCTTGGGCACAAGAATATTACGAACCACTTAGACATGAACTTCCCTAACATCGACGAACTGTGCATGACTCAAGAATGGGATGATTGTAGAACGCATATTTTTTTGCGAGTATGTTTCTTTTTCCTTTTTAGTTTAGAAAGAAAGAGCAACCTACAACAGCAACACAAGGACCTTACGAATAATTCGGTTGGTGACTTAAAGAATCTCAGCTGGCCAGTCTAAGGTAAGGAAACGCCCACGTTCATTCCGAAGAACGTCTAGAGGCAGAGAGGAGACAGTTTGACTCATGCGCCGTGACGCTTTGCAGCCAGCCCTGAAGTGAGGCGTGTAAGCAGCGGCTACCAATCAGAGACACTGTCACCAATCCTTCACTAATTTCAGTTCAACCTCTATCACAATATCCGCTGCTCAGAAATGCTGTCCATTCACAATACACGAATGTACAAAGATCAATTCATCGACCAAGCATCGACTCGTAATAAAACGCGCCACAACACTACCAGAGAAGATAGGCGCACAATGTTCTCTTTTCCTCGAAGTAATTACTACCAACAAGGTGGCCTTGGGATGGCTACTGACACAACGGGCTTATAGTTTTATTCTTAACCTGTGATGAAAAGATGATAAATGCTTTGTACTCCTGCTGCTGATGCAGCTAATACTTTTGTTTCATATTGATAACAAATACAACACTCAAATGGATTTTTTATAGTTAATAGCTGTAGTTAATATAAACTATCATCCCAAGCTGTGTAGTACAATAAAAAAATCGCACAGATTAATTTTGCAAAGATAACATATAAAATCTCTTACTACATGTTTAATTTGGATTAGGTAATTATATCAGCAGCACGTCTAAGCAGATTAGCACTGCCATGACCTCTGTGTAAGAAAATGTTGTTCTGCTATGCTGAGATGTGGCCTGGCTAAACAGTCGGTGCCTAAGTTCACAATAGTTCACGTCTTAACACAAGTAGCATCAATTGTAACCGTAAGAAGTCATTTTTTACCAGTCAAGAACAGTAACATTTTAGCAAAGTTAATCCCTGTGTTACAGTCTCATTCACAAGTAAATGTGTTGCTAGATGAAACGAGGAAAACTAGAAGCCCAACAGGATATATAGACAGACTTCGACTCTTCCTTACTAAAAGAAACGTACATTCGCAATATATAGCACAAGCAGACACACTTATTACGGTACTGTATTCGAAATCAAGAGAAACAGAGTCAAATCACTGTCCAACCATCCTCGTTTGGTTTTAACGTTATTTCATGAGACACTTCATCCGAATGTGAGGATGATTTATTCATCCACGGTATGGCCAATTCCGTCCCTCATTCTCTTCCAAACCAAGCTACTTCTTCGTCTCTAAAATCATCAGTGTTAATAGAACGATGGAAGTCATTTTTTACCAGTCAAGAACAGTAACATTTTAGCAAATTTAATCCCTGTACTACAGTCTCATTCACAAGTAAATGTGTTGTTAGATGCAACGAGGAAAACTAGAAGCCCTACAGGATACATAGACAGACTTCGACTCTTCCTTACTAAAAGAAACGTACATTCGCAAAATATAGCACAAGCAGACACACTTATTACGGTAAGTGCCACACTTTCACTAGCGAAAAGTCAGATGATGTAAAAATACGTCGAATTCAGTGCTTTGCATAGCGAGCATCTAATACTCAAATGCAAGACAGCAGTGGTATACAGATGTACGCAAAGAAACATTGCCGTATACCACGATGTTCTAAACACCGCAGTGGCAACTGCTGGACACTAAACTATTTAGTAAGCTACGCATATCAGTGAAAGGTTCTTCTTTCTAGGTCTCACTGAGTTTACTGCACTCGACTTCGGTGACATGGCGCAAGTTAGTTGTGTTTACTCATGCGTTTAAGTTAGGAAGAAGGCAAATTCCTGCATAAGTAGTTACCAATTACGCAGCACTAAAGCGTTCCTGCTAACGGTTATTACCGATTCTTTTTAACACCTTTTTGTGACGTCCAAAAGTGTGAGAACTCCCCTTAAGCAACTTTCAGAATTTCAAATTACAGCTTCATTACGCGGACGTTCATGGAAGCTGCCTTTCACCATTACAGAACAGGCGAAACGAGCACCGACGTTGAATAATAACGACTTAATTGACATAATCTTGGTAGTTTTCATATAATTACACTCCTCCAGGCTGGACACTTCTCGTAAAATGACGTGGAAGTGAATTATACTTGTAATTCTTTTCCATTCATTCGGTGGCACTAGCGATTTTCTTTTTAACGGCAAGCGGAAGACACAGTTTATAAAAGACCCATTTCACCTGTTCTTTAGTAACACTGAATGCCAGGTGTCTTAACTGAACTTGATCATTTCCAAGAAACGAGTGAAGGAGTTTAACGTAGTACTAGTTGCTGCAGCTAAGGGATCGAAGGAATTAACTCCTTAGTCATAACGAATGATTAACATGATTTGAATAACAGCCATTAATTTGATTGTCGTGACCGAGTTAATTACCACTTCGTTAAGTAGAAAAAGCACCTGTTATGCATGTTCATGTTTCTTTGTTGCTCTAAATAATACTGTCATGGCCCAAAACAAAATGATTAACGAGCAATCCAGCACTGTCCTTCCGAAGGCGAAGGACATCATATTCCGAACTGCAGAAATACTCCAGAACGTTCCTGATCTGGAAGAAAGTGGTCTACTTGTAACGCCGGAAATGCATATACTCCTATTTCCATCTATTGTACTATTATTTTTTTTCCTTGTTTTGTTACCTCAAGATATGACATTTCTGTCTCTTTATATATTGTAATTGTTTTACTGTTTGTATATATATATTTATGCACTCATGTCAATGTATAATTGGTTTGTTTCGTAAATATTATTTGTATTTTTACGCTGGGTCTTGCCTAGGGAAAACTGCTATCGAACGATTACGTCGATAGGTCGTGTGACGAATCAAAGTGTGTAGGATCTTTGGTAGTGTTAACTCTGCCGCGTGGAGCGCAGGCAGAACAGAGTGGGAGTCTGGGGGAGTAGCGAGTGGAGCAGGTGTTGTGTGACGCTCCCGCGAGTTGCCGCGCTTTCGGGGTTTGGCAGCATGTAATTGCGCTCGACTCGCGATGATAGTTTCTGACATGGTGTCGCGGACGGGAAGCATTAGCTGGCACACATCAAGAGCCCGTTTCGCCTGGTGACCGTGTCGAGAAGAAGGCGCGCCAACATCCAGCTTCTGCAACAGCGACGGCCGACAATGAGTGACTGTCGCCACCTCCTCGATCGACGGCTTCAAACCTTCAATCAACCAACAAGGAAGACTAAAAGCACGTAAAGTTTCAGAACTGTATGGCAGACCTCAGCTTTTCAAATTGTTCCATTTGCCTCGCAAAATTACAGCAACTTAGCATGAACCTTTGTTGCTCATTGCCCCAATTGCATTGCCAAGCAGGGTCCCTTCCTTTTCCGAAATGAACCCGAGTGTCGTTGAAATTCAAACGCCAGCATTAAAATAATATAATTAGATTTCACTGCTTTAATTTCAAAGTTCAGTAGCTGGCTACAATATTTAGGTTACACGAGCACAAATTTAGAGTGCGAGTTTTGTTAGCATATTTTAGCTTACCTGTGACTGCAGCTCAGCTTGGTACGTACTAAATTTTACTATTGTTAATAGTTCAGAATCATTTAATACAAGTTCAAAGTAAAATCTCTTGTTTCTAAATTGCGTAGAGTCAAGTTGCTTTTGAAATGATTGTCGAGGTAGTCCAAGACTAACCGTATTTTACTGGATTTCGATGTGCTTCAGAAAGAAAGCTCACTATTAACTTCAGTCACTAAATTAACTTTCGGTTTTCCGGTTTTATTAATTCTTTTGCTAAATTAAGTCAGAGTGTAGCGAAATTTATTACTTCTGACAAACTTTCAGTTTTCACACTACACGTGTCAACCTTCAGTTGCCACGCTTCTAGTGTTAATTATATGTGTAATAACCTTTCTTTTTCAGTTACTATAGTAGTTGTCCTTAGGACTGGCGACCGTGATTTCCCCCAAATCTCAAATATCTAATTATCGCTAGTTAATTGTTAACGTAACGGCCGCACATTTACTTTCCTTATTAACTTTACCCCTTTTCAAAATTAATTTCCACCAGTCATTTGCATTTTTCCTTTCATTTAGATGTAACCCTTTCCTCCCTCTTTACCGATAGATTAACTTCGGTGACGATTGCTTTTCCCAAATTTCCATTAGGTACACGCGGTTTAATTTTTCACTGTCATTAAGGTCGATAAGTGAGGGGGGAGGTTACACGTGGCGACCGTGACAGGACAATCTTCAATTTTGAGGTTGTTCTGGACACGAATTTTGCATTGTGCAAATCTCGTAACAAAGTACTGGTTATGAAATGGTCGATACGTCAGCGAGAATATTCGTGTGAGGAATCCTAATTAGAGTTGAGATTTTGCATTTATATTGAAAATTATTAAAATGAGTGAAGGCAACAATTACCAAAATTTGGTAGACTTAGATACGGAACAATCGGTCGAACAGTGGGAAACGCGCACAGCGGTACCCATTGTTCCGGGGCAGGCGGCTAGCATGAAAGATGCGACCGCCGAAACGCAACAAAGAGCTGAAATGGAATTCCAGACTTTAGAAAATGTTTCGGAATCGAAAGTGAAAATCAAATCTGAATCCCTTGATGACGAATACGGGGGGACAAGGAAAGAGGAAGCCGCTACGGAAGTAAAACCGGTGGTTTCCGGGAATTTAACTGATTTATTGAATGTTTTGATTAACGAAATCAAGAGTCAATCGGCAGAAATTAAAGATCAGGCTGCCAAGCAAGAAGCTCAGGCTGCCGAGCAAGCAGCTCAGGCTGCCAAGCAAGTAGCTCAGTCTGAAAAAATTGAACGAATGCTAGACAATCAGAACAAAGCTATTAGTGCTGTTAACAACAATGTTGAAGTTGTTAACACAAAAGTTGATAAAATCAAAGACGATATTGTCGTGATTAATACCGAAATCGGTAACCTTAAACAGGAAATGATAGGCGTTCAGGCGGAAATTGCGAGCATAAATACTCGTTTTGATTCCGAAATTAGCAGAATCGAGAAAAGTGTAGGAGACGCAGTTGCTCCGATCATCGAGAATAAGGTGACGGAACAAATTCAATTAGTGAGAAAAGAGGATCAACAGAAGGTGGAAACTTTAAAGGCTTTAGTATCCGAAGTAGATACCAAAGTGACGAAGCAGGCTAACACCTGCGAAGAGAAAAAGAAGGAAGTGGAAACGCTTGCGACAACCACTTGCCAAGTGATTACGAGGGTGTCGGAATTAGAAAGGAAACTTGACGAAAAACAGAGCTATGTGCCAATCTGTGCACATAGTTCGGAGTTGTTGACGAAAGAGGAGCGGTTCGACCCCTTGAAAAAAGGCGGTATACACCCGACCGATTTCATTAAAAATTGTGAAAGAGTTTTACCCAGATCATGGACTAATGAGAGAAAAATTAATGCGGTTATTGATGTGTTGGCTGGTGATGCCAAGCGTTGGGGCCTAAACCTCAACATTACGAACCTGACTTTTGACGAGTTTAAAAATTTGTTTCTGGCTGAATACTGGTCAGAGCAAAAACAGCAAAGTGTCTGGCGCGAATTTGTCGTATCGAGGCCTTTCGATGCGAATTCGCGCGGCTCGATGAAGGAGTTTTGTGAGGGCTGGATCCGCAAGTTGGAATATCTGCGCGATCGCCGCACGGAATCCGAAATAGTCTGGGAACTCTACAAGAAGCTTCCAGATGATACAAAACGCTACGTAGGAAGCAATTACAGGACAATCAATGATTTCCTGGAAAGAGTTGAGGACGAGGACAATTGGCGCAATAATCGCGACAGTGGTGGAGGCCGTGGTAACAACAACAGGAACCACAACAACGATAACTATGGGAATAATGCATACCGCAATCTTGGCAGCAATAACAATAATGGTTCGGGCCGTAATGACAATCGGTACAATGCAAATAATAACCGGAATGACGGAAACCAGTATCATACTAGCGTGATACGGGCTGCGCAGAATAGTAATAACGCCAGAGGGTGTGACCAGCCGCCTCAGCAATATCCGGGGAGCGTATCTGCTGGGACGAGACAGGGAAACCATTAGCCGCGCCGGTCAGGGGCCGACCGGGCGTGGAGAAATTTTGGCGGCCCAATAACAGTAGAAAACCGAGGTGTCGTCGTTATGGAAATTCCGTATGGAACAATCAACGGCGGGAGAGTGTGCCAGTATTAGGAGAAAGGAGTGCGCCCACAAGTAGTAGATCAGCTGTAGACACGGCAGTAGAAAATACATTCACTGTCAGTGAGAACAATTTAAGCAGTGTTCCGGAAATCGATTATAAAGTGGCAGCTGTAACACCCACAGTGGAACTGGAGATTGAGTTTAAGAATGATTCGCAAGTGTTGAAAGAAGATCAGATGTCGGATAAAACGTCCGTCATCGAGCGAGGGGATGCAGAGAGGGATGAGGTCTGGTTAAGGCAGTTCGGTCGCTTATACGACGAACTAAGAGATTATAGGGGCCTGTACGGGAGAAGTGTTTATGGGGAGCGCGGGCAGGATTTGCCGCGTCTCGTCCCGCAGGAAGATAGTGATTGTGAAGTGATAGAAAGTTCTGGCCCTAACCGGCAGACTTTACTAGAAATAGTTGATGTTAATGGGGAGCACGAACAAGATGCGTCGTGTTTCGTCCCGCAGGAGTTGAATGTTGAAGTAGTAACGGAAAGTTCTGGCCCTAACCGGCAGACTTTACCGAAAGTTGTAATGGTAGAAGTAGCCGACCCATCCGACGCGAACATCCAGTTTAAACATTGCGAGAGTATTAAGGAGAAAGATTACGAAAATTTTAGTGATAGCCGGAAACGATTGGTAGGAAAGCACGTAGATTACAGCGTGTATGAGGTTAGAGCTGACATTATACAGTCAGACGATAACAGTGTGGGTTGCGCAGATCTAGAGGACGTAATTGCAGATACTACTGGGCACATTTCTCCAGGTAGATTGGCAGATGAGATCAATCTGACTAAAGAGGAATCAACGAAGGTGACAATTAGTGAATTGATAGCAAAGCAACACTCACTAGTTGACGAGTTACAGGAAAAGGTTTCGGTATTGGAGGCGAAGCTACAGACTAAGCCTCAGGACAGACATGTTGAAATTAAAACTGTATGTGAACAGAGGCTAAAAAAGCCGCCAGATAAACCGGATTTGGGATCAAAGCCGGATGGTTTTTCTGGAATGACCTGGATATAGACGAGGATTTACTGTGGGAAAATAAAGAAACAGTCGAGGACAAGTGTAGACAGATAGTAGTGTCCGTTAATATGCACGACCTACAACTAAACGTGTTGATTGACACCGGGGCAGAATTGAGTGCTGTATCTGGGAAAATATTTGAGTTACTGAAAGACAGACCTGGCATCGTAGTTATGCCAGTAACAGGAGTGAAAATTATCGGTGCTACTGGGAAGGCCAGTAAACCGGTCACAAAACAGATTTTTGTCAACTTCGAGATATGTGGGGCACGATTTGAACAAGAGTTTGTCGTCGTGCCAGACTTAACTACGGAAGTAATTATCGGGTTAGATTGGCTATTAAAGTACCGTGCAGTGATTAACTGCGAAAGCAAAACTTTGACATGTATGTCACTAGGTAAAACAATGGTAGTTGGTTTTGACGAGGCAGGAGACGGTGTGCATAGGCAATACCAGCCTATACACATTGTTAACTGGCCGGATGACATTGACGTAGGAATGAGTTTGAACTGCCATAACATGAGGAATTTCGGCATTGACAAAAGTGTAGAAAGTGAATTGGAAGAGATAATCAAATTCCCTCCACGGATTAACATTAGTATTGGTGTGAAAAAAGATCGTTTGCGAGAAGTAATGAAGCTAAAAGCCGATGCTCGCATACGTCGTCATGACGCTAAAGCGCGTTTTGCTAAGTTTGCGATCGGAGACTTAGTACTTGTAAAAGCTCATGAGAAATCGAGCGAGATAGACAATGAAATCTCTAAATTTAAGTTTGTTTATAATGGACCATATAAAGTCATTGGTATTCCTCACACAAATGCTTATTGCTTAGAGTATCCAAGCTCTGGAAAGCTATTAGGTATACGAAATATAATAGATTTGAAATTGTACCAACCTAGGATCGATTAATACCACACAACGGGTAATTTGTACAATATGTAAATATAGAGTGTAAGATTTAAGGTTTGCTAGATTGCCATGCTTTTGACTGACCAAGAGGACATTAAAGAAGTTGTAATTAATAAGTAATTAATTTTGACTAAATGATTTAAGAGAAAGTGATTATTTATCAATTGAAAAATCCAAGCTGCTAATTTAAGTTTTCAGCTGAGTCACAGTAGATTAAGCAACGTAAATATGATTTTGTAACTAGCTGTAAGATTTCATGAATATGTGTTTTACTAGTCATTGCCGATGTACTTAGACGCTGTTTTAAGTTTCAGGCTAGTACATGCGTGTGATGATGGACAGTGTTGAGTTATCCACTGTGATAGTATTAAGGGACTCCTTGAGATTACTCGGGAGTGAGTTTTTCCTAAAGAATTCAGTGAAACGGACGTTCTGGAAACGCCGTCACAAGGGCGAGTGAGATCAAGCGTGCCGCACACGCGGGCGCAACAATACTGGCGAGGCGAGCCGCTGTCGGCTCTTGTGCCGCTGTTGGCTCTTGTGCCGCTGTCGGCATTCTTTGTACTTGCGAGTACGAAAGGCGGAATAGTTTTTCTTCCCGGACAGCTGATGTGAAAGAATTCTGCTGTCAATATTTATGTTTTTTTCGATCTACTGAATATTATTTTCTTGTTTAGCGTTAAGTGGAATCTCATGACGAGATATTAATTATGAAAAGGTTATGTAAAAATGTGTATTCTATGTAATTAATTATTAATTTGCGTATTTTGATCTACCTGTTTTTATGACCATGTACTCTGATTAATTTTGCAAATAGTATTCCATTTCTCATAGTGTTACGAATTTTAATGATTTTGGAATAGCTAAACCATTTTCTATATCTTCTATGAATTTTAATATGTTGTCAACCTGTTTTATTTTGTACAAGATGACAGAGTGGAATAAGATTAGGAGTGTCCCCACTCAATTATTATGGTCTAAAAAATTGATTTATGATTAATTAGACGAATGCTAAATTTTGTTGATGTTTTGAGCATATGCATTTCCGCTGTTTCTTTTTTGGGACATTTTCTGAGTCTGTTTACGTTACACGAACATCCTCAGACAATGTGGGGCACGTGTAACGCCGGAAATGCATATACTCCTATTTCCATCTATTGTACTATTATTTTTTTTCCTTGTTTTGTTACCTCAAGATATGACATTTCTGTCTCTTTATATATTGTAATTGTTTTACTGTTTGTATATATATATTTATGCACTCATGTCAATGTATAATTGGTTTGTTTCGTAAATATTATTTGTATTTTTACGCTGGGTCTTGCCTAGGGAAAACTGCTATCGAACGATTACGTCGATAGGTCGTGTGACGAATCAAAGTGTGTAGGATCTTTGGTAGTGTTAACTCTGCCGCGTGGAGCGCAGGCAGAACAGAGTGGGAGTCTGGGGGAGTAGCGAGTGGAGCAGGTGTTGTGTGACGCTCCCGCGAGTTGCCGCGCTTTCGGGGTTTGGCAGCATGTAATTGCGCTCGACTCGCGATGATAGTTTCTGACATGGTGTCGCGGACGGGAAGCATTAGCTGGCACACATCAAGAGCCCGTTTCGCCTGGTGACCGTGTCGAGAAGAAGGCGCGCCAACATCCAGCTTCTGCAACAGCGACGGCCGACAATGAGTGACTGTCGCCACCTCCTCGATCGACGGCTTCAAACCTTCAATCAACCAACAAGGAAGACTAAAAGCACGTAAAGTTTCAGAACTGTATGGCAGACCTCAGCTTTTCAAATTGTTCCATTTGCCTCGCAAAATTACAGCAACTTAGCATGAACCTTTGTTGCTCATTGCCCCAATTGCATTGCCAAGCAGGGTCCCTTCCTTTTCCGAAATGAACCCGAGTGTCGTTGAAATTCAAACGCCAGCATTAAAATAATATAATTAGATTTCACTGCTTTAATTTCAAAGTTCAGTAGCTGGCTACAATATTTAGGTTACACGAGCACAAATTTAGAGTGCGAGTTTTGTTAGCATATTTTAGCTTACCTGTGACTGCAGCTCAGCTTGGTACGTACTAAATTTTACTATTGTTAATAGTTCAGAATCATTTAATACAAGTTCAAAGTAAAATCTCTTGTTTCTAAATTGCGTAGAGTCAAGTTGCTTTTGAAATGATTGTCGAGGTAGTCCAAGACTAACCGTATTTTACTGGATTTCGATGTGCTTCAGAAAGAAAGCTCACTATTAACTTCAGTCACTAAATTAACTTTCGGTTTTCCGGTTTTATTAATTCTTTTGCTAAATTAAGTCAGAGTGTAGCGAAATTTATTACTTCTGACAAACTTTCAGTTTTCACACTACACGTGTCAACCTTCAGTTGCCACGCTTCTAGTGTTAATTATATGTGTAATAACCTTTCTTTTTCAGTTACTATAGTAGTTGTCCTTAGGACTGGCGACCGTGATTTCCCCCAAATCTCAAATATCTAATTACCGCTAGTTAATTGTTAACGTAACGGCCGCACATTTACTTTCCTTATTAACTTTACCCCTTTTCAAAATTAATTTCCACCAGTCATTTGCATTTTTTCTTTCATTTAGATGTAACCCTTTCCTCCCTCTTTACCGATAGATTAACTTCGGTGACGATTGCTTTTCCCAAATTTCCATTAGGTACACACGGTTTAATTTTTCACTGTCATTAAGGTCGATAAGTGAGGGGGGAGGTTACATACTTCCGGAAGCTACGCAACAAACATTTTTAAGTGATGTAGTTATTGAGAATGACGAGAAGCAGTACTTAAATTGGATCGTTCATACAACCTGCCAAAAATAAACGCGGAAACATATATGTCAGATACTCTAAATCTGCTTTACTTTTGGACATGTCATTTCTTTCAAAATGAATAAAATCCTTCATCGTGCGACTACGAGATTATTATCACTGTCAAGAAGCAAATTTTGGAATCGAGAGGAGCTACTAAACGTGGTATAAAACACATACATTGTCTGAAATTATAAGTGAAACAAATGAAAAATTTTCGTGTTGCAACGTTCTCCAATAAAATAAAATTTACTAGATGACAGTTGTGAATGTCCTGGTGGAGCTAAACCATCCAATAAAATGTTTTAATCTCCTTCGCACATTCAAACTGGGTATCGGATAGGGACTAGAATGTGGGACCTTGTCATTCGTGGGCAATTAGTCTGCCGATTGAGGAATCCCCGCACAGCTGACGATACTCGATCACAGCTATACTTCTGGCAGTATCTGGCTTCTACCTCCCGAACTTCACAGTAGTTCTCTCATATAATGCGAGGGCGGGCCGTGATTCGAAGTTGTATCCTTCTGTCGGTAGAGCACTTGACCCGGAAAAGGCGAAGGTCCCGGGTTCGAATTCCAATCCGGTCCACGTTTTACTCTGTCAGGAAATTTCAAATCAACGCACAGAATAAACATTCATTCTGGAATAAAGTCATTGAGCGCTAATAATTCATCAAAGTATGTGAGTGCAGTGGTCTACAAATCTAAGAACAAATCGCTTCATCACTGAATGCAACGCTGTGATTCAGGAAACAATTATGGACCATACACAACATTTACATCGCATACACATAAAGATTTACACATCACAAATAAAATGTGAAATGTTCCAATTACACACAATATGAACTCAGGTAAGCTTAAAATTAATGGAATAGGATACGTAAGTATGTGTCGTGTGTGAGATTTGGTTACATTGTGAGTCCTTAGCGTGAACATGGTTAATTTGATTGCACGTCTAACGTAAATTTAGTTTTCTGATCTCTGGATGTTATAACCGTAAATAATTTAGCTGTTATTTGTGACATTGCCAAAAAAGAGCTAACAATGGCCACTCATGCATTACAGTCCGCTGTAATCCTGGTAAATCCCACTGTGAGAAATTCTGTATTGTGAAACTGAATGTGCAACACTACAATTCACTAAGTCGATTGTGCATGACGGACTGTAACTGTGATTTAAGTTGGCGGTTTATGCAGGTAATGACATGCAATCAGTCGGTTTTTTATTCTTCTTAATAGCCTTTTTCTGTTTTCTCTACGGGGTCGGCATTATAATATGGGTTTTGGCAATGTTAGCAGTCACAGTTGGAGGCCGGATGCCCTTTCTCATGCCAGAATCTGACACAATTTATTGTACCATAAATTAGTTTTCGAACCACTGCAAGCTCATCATCACATGGGGACAGTTTTTTCTGGATATTGTGCTGGTAGACGATACGATCATGGTGCTGGCGAAAATAACTAAAATTTAGGGATAATTTAACGAAATCTGTAAGAAATGAAAGGATTGTGTAGTTTCAGGATACTTACATAGCACTGATTTTTGGTATCCATGACACAATGTTCCGTGTAATACTTCCATCTTACAATAAGCCCGCAATGCCTCGAAAACTAGTGAATGGTACAACAATTTGTGAAGAACTAAAAAGCTGTGCTACTACAGTCGAGACGGTGAAACGAAGTACGCGGAAGAAATAACAGTTACTTTTCAGAGGTATGTGTCACAAGGTCACTTGAATCAAAAAGCAAAATTTTGTTGGTACAAAAATTCTGTTCTGTGCATCTCAGCCGGTCGCGTGTGGTCGAACGGTTCTAGGCGCTTCAGTCCGGAACCACACTGCTGCTACGGTCGCAAGTTCGAATCCTGCCTCGGGCATGGAAGTGTGTGATGTCCTTATGTTAGTTAGGTTTCAGTAGTTCTAAGTATAGGGGACTGATGACCTCAGATGTTAAGTGCCATAGTGCTCAGAGCCATTTGAACCATTTTGCGCATCTCAGCGCTCACTTCCTGGAATATCTTACTATAAGATTTTTTCCTCCTACATATTGTGCCGATGCAGGCGGCGTCGTGAGAGCAGATTCAGTCTCTTGTACAGTTTCTATATTAGCTAAGATAGCGAAGTCAATTGACGATTTTCGGCTCTTCGTTACTTTGTTAACGTAGTGATTCCTTCATTCAAATGGTTCAAATGGCTCTGAGCACTATGGGACTTAACTTCTGAGGTCATCAGTCCCCTAAAACTTAGAACTACTTAAACCTAACTAACCTAAGGACATCACACACATCCATGCCCGAGGCAGGATTCGAACCTGTGACCTTAGCGGTCGCGCGGTTCCAGACTGAAGCGCCTAGAACCGCTCGGCCACTCCGGCTGGCGTACTTCCTTCATTGACACGTTGATTCAAGAAATATTTTGCTGAAATGGCCAAATCATTCAAATTACATTAGCATTTAAGGAGAAACTTTATGTTCAAAAGCACAACACAGCCGGTCTGAATATTTGCTGCGAGCTGCACATTTTATTTCTGAATTGTAACACGCACGAGTCTGAAATCTATGCCCTACTATAAACTATTTCTGCCGTTCTCAATGGATCTCACCTTTTAGGTATGCTTACGTTCGCTTTTGTGTTCTTGTAGTTCGAGGATGCCGTTCGTAATAATAGATTACTATCTTTCATTCACAGGCTGAACAACTTCTTCGACACAAGTCTTTTAACAGTAGTTCACAAAATGAACGCCATACAAATATACTTTTTTCTACTCATAAGTAACACTTTCAGTAACTGCTATGCCTAAACAATTTATATAGTTCTGTTGTTGCCAAAGATCACCGACGGTAACTAGTTTTCACTTACATGTTTGTCAGATCTCCTGTCTAAGCGACTGTTCATCTTTGGCCACAGATTCTACAGATGCTGTTAACAATATCACAGATTAATATATACACAGTCATGACACACTCTGGCGCGAAAGTTGTTACCGTTTCACAGCTGGAGTGGCACTAGTATTCCAAATGGTGAGAAAGTAGACAGTCACATGCGTCGTAAGGATAATTTTTGTTTTTAATTATTTTCTAGTTAATTGACGGAATAGTTGTTATATTTTTCCGTTCCATGCATTCGTAAATTACCAAGAGACATGAGTAATCGTGAAATACATGTAAAAACAGCTACAGCTTATCTATGAAGAAATACTTTCCAATTTGTATATATTTGCAACTTACGTTGCTGAAAGCAAGAGAGTATAAACACGTATTTTATGCATGAGAGGCATATACATCTGTTATCACCTGTTGCTATTCTCATTGGCACTTTTCTTGTCACTAAACAATTGTATACTGTCTAATGATTCGCCCATTCTTACACTTTTCTCGGCTTCCTAATGCACGAATATTTTTGTAACTGTAATTACTTCCGCTTGAAAAGCGAATGTGTTGAAGATTATTGCCGTTTGTGTCTCATATTCAGCAGCAAATGTGGAATTGGGAAACAGTTTTGTTTTTGACTATTTATTATTACGGCTTTGGTGTTTTCGCTTAACCTACAGATGTGGTGGCTACATGGCTACGTTAAATAATGTAGATATTACATTCCATATAGGTTTTCTACGGTCCGCATTCACTGATTTGGCTTAAGTGAGTAAAACTTCTTTTTGTAGGGTTGATATACGATGTCTTTCTGCTAAAGGTCACTTCTTCTGGTGTTCACTAGACATTTTTTGTTGTTAAAAGAAAACGGCATTGTTGAGTAAATATCTGTACATCATAAGATAAATGTGAATAAACCATCGTGTAACGTACCGTTCATGCATGCCAGCGTCCGCCTTCTTAGCTTGGTGGAAACGTGCTCGCCTTACATGCAAGCAGGCCCGGGTTTGATTCCCGGCCGGCTGGAGAGTTTTAACGCTCGGGGACTGGGTGTTGCGTTGCATCATCGTCATTTCATTCTCATCGCCGGCGCGCAAGTCACCCACTATGGTGTCGACCGAAATAAGAATTGCACTTGGCGGCCGAATTTTCCCGGATGGGGCCTCCCGACCAACGACGCCATATGCTCATTTTCTTACCTCCCAGCGCTCTTAGGAAACTAAAGACCGACAACGGTGATGTCATCTTTCATTTATTGTCGATTTTTATGGCACTAGATACACTCCATATTGCAAAAACTATGTTACAAATCAGTATAAACGTTACTATTCACACTCGTCCAATATCGTATTCAGAGGTGTCGCTTGCTGGCCGCTTGGAGCGCTGCTATCGTTGTGGGTAATAAAAACGAGATGGCGTGTAGCGACTGTTATCTTAGACGGTGACAGTACAAAGTTTAACGTTTACAGTCTTCATCCCAGTTCTTCATCGGCGCAATTGAGCATCCATTTTATAGTCAGACAAATAGAGTAGTCTTGAAGACAACTCAGAATATTTTTCACGAAGTTATCTACAGCACACTGATGTAACACAGCAAATACTGTCGATTCTTTCCTAAGTTCTATTTCGAATCAATACTATAAAAGTATCCTGTAATTCCGAAAGACACTGCAGTCGAATATCGATATTGTCCCTTCGATAAAGTAACATCGATCACATTCCAGACACTCAGACTAAGGTATTTGAGATTTCCGTAACTCGGTGTTGCTCTTTTGATAAAACCAAGATTGATTTATTGTCCTATTCTCCTCCAACGAAGTTATCACGCCGCCTCTAGCGACCACGTTCCATAAAGACGTTACACTATGCAAGTAATCTTGCACTCTTCCTTCTTCCCGAAAATGTCTTAGCAACTAAAGATGAGCGCTATCGGATAAATGAGTTTTATGCCGCCATTAATTCAAGTTTCTAAGGAATTTCATGGAGGCTTTTAAGAACAACTCTAGGAAGTGTCATGGGAATATCCCTTCTACACACGTGAAAAAAGTGTTGCATCACCTCGGTTCCAAGATCTTCTGAACGCTGACGTTGAATGTATATATTGCATCAATAAGACAGTCTCCTAGATTCTTCGTAGATGTCACTCAACCCGCACAAAGATGGAGACAATCACGCATACACAGTGCCTATGCAATGGTGTGGATAAGACAGCCGGTCAGTTCCAATCATAGCTCCACGAAAGAAGTACACTACTTGTGTTGTCCGTAGTTCCACCATGCCAAGAAGGTCAATTCGGAAATATCCCAGACGTCTCAGACTGAACCAAAGCGAAGTTGTTCGGTCATGGAGGAGGCGCGGAGATACAGGAAGTGTCGATGACTCGTCTTGCTAAGGCCGCTATAGCTGATGACTGCTACTTCCTGATTTCAGCTCGGAGATATCCTAAGAGGAACGCCATCATGCGGAAAAAACGATTTCATTGCAGCCCGAGGACATCGTATTCCGACACAAACTGTACTATATAGACCGCATGATACGCAGATTCCCTTCCGACGTCCACGGCGATGTCCAACTTTGACACCCAGACACCGTGCAGCGTGGTACAGATGGGCCCAACAACATGCTGCATAGACTCGTCAGCATTGGCATCAGATTCTATTCACAGGTGAGACTAGCATACGCCTTCAGCCAGACAATCGTCGGAGATGTTTTTGGAGGCCGTCTGGTCAGCCTGAACGTCTTAGGCACACTGTCCAGTGAGTGCAGCAAGATGGTGGTTCCCTGATGTTCTAGGGTGGCATTATGTGGGGCCAGCGTACGCTACTGGCGGTCACTAAAGGCAAACAAACGGATGTACGATAAAGGGATGACATCCTCCGACGTATAGTGCAACCATATCGACCACATTTCGGAGAGGGATTCGTGTTAATGGACGACAGATCTCACTCTCATTGAGCACATCTTGAGAATGCGTTCATGCATGATAACTAAATCATTAGATTAGAACTGCCAGTATGTATACCAGACGTGAATTCTGTTGAACAAACCTGGAATAAATTGATAAGGGCTGTTTTTGGTCGAGATGACGCACCAATCAATCTGAGAGATCTACGCCGAACCGCCGTTGAGGAGTGGAACAATCTCGATCAATAGTGCATTAATGATCTACTGGGTAGTATGCCACGACGAATGCAGACACGCATCAATGTAAAAGGTAGTGTTACTCGGTATTAGAGGTACTGGTGTATGCTGCAATCTTGAACACAAATTCGGAAAGTATAGATTATTCTTGTACAATTTGCAATTTTTATTTTCATGAGCAATAAAGAGAACTGAAATGTGGTTTTTGTATATCTACTTCTATATTCTGCCATTTACTGTTGAGTAAGTGGTAGAGAGTGCTTTTCTTTGTAGCATTTATTGATAATGTATTGCCTTCCCCATTCACTTATGCACATCAAAAAATGTTTTCCTTCACCCCGGTTTCCAGAACTCCTGAAGTTAGACATTGACTATGGATACTGTATCACAGACACAGTCCCTTTGACTGTTCAGAGATGTCACTAAACCCACACAAAGCTGTAAACAACCGTGCATGATCATCTCCTATTGGATGGAGGGGGTCCGACAGCCGAACAGTTCCAGTCAGCCGGCCGCGGTGGTCTAGCGGTTCTAGGCTCGCAGTCCGGAATCGCGCGACTGCTACGGTCGCAGGTTCGAATCCTGCCTCGGGCATGGATGTGTGTGATGTCCTTAGGTTAGTTAGGTTTAAGTAGTTCTAAGTTCTGGGGGACTGATGACCACAGAAGTTAAGTCCCATAGTGCTCAGAGCCATTTGAACCATTTCTTAGTTCCAGTCATTCCACCATGGAGAAGGTACACGGTTCGTGTTGTCTGTAGTTCAACCATGCCTAGACGGTCAGTACAGTGGTTCGATCGCGTCAGCATGATTACTTTGTGCCAGGGACTGTTCTCAACAAGGGAAGTGTCGAGGCGTCTCGGAGTGAACCAATGCGATGTAGTACGGACAGGAGGAGATACAGAGAGACAGGAACTGTCGATGAGATGCCTCGCTCAGACAGCCCAAGGGCTACTACTGCAGTGGATGACCGCTACCTACGGATTATGGGTCGGTGGAACGCTGACAGGAGCGCCACCATATTGAATAATGCTTTTCGAGCAGCCACAGGACGTCGTGTTACGACTCAAATTGTGCGCAATGGGCTGCATGGTGCGCAACTTCACACCCGACGTCCATGGTGAGGTCCATCTTTGCAATCACGACACCATACGGGGCGGTACAGATGGGCATCACGTTCTCTTCACCGATGACTGTCGCATATGCCTTCAACCAGACAATCGTCGGAGACGTATTTGGAGGCAACCCATTCAGGCTGAACGCCTTAGGCACACTGTCCAGCAAGTGCAGCAGACAATCGTCGGAGACGTATTTGGAGGCAACCCAGTCAGGCTGAACGCCTTAGGTACACTGTCCAGCGAGTGCAGCAAGGTGGAGGTTCCCTGCTGTTTTGGGGTGGCATTATGTGGGACCGACGTACGCCGCTGGTGGTCATGGAAGGCGCCGTATCGGTTGTACGATACGTGAATGCCATTGTTCAGGGTTCCTCCGAGCCATAATGCGTAGGTAGCGGTCATCCACTGCAGTGATAGCCCTTGGACGGTCTGAGTGAGGCATGTCAACGACAGTTACTGTTTCTCTGTATCTTCTCCTGCCTGAACAACATTGCTTTGGTTCAGTCCGACACGCTTGGGGACTTTCCTTGTTGAGAGCCGTTCCTGGCACAAAGTAACAATGTAACAATGCAACCATATCGGCAGCATATTGGAGGGGCATTCGTCTTCATGGACGACAATTCGCGCTCCCATCGTGGACATCTTGTGAATGACTTCCTTCAGGATAACGACATGGCTCGACTAGATTGGCCAGCATGTTCTCCAGACATGAACCTTATCGAACATGCCTCGCTACTACTCCACTGGGTCGATTAAGCGACCTGAGACGAGGTTGTGAAGGTGCCTCTATATTAGATGTCACTTGTAGAATCGTGATGTATCAACGACATTATCTTCGTACTGCTTAAGAATCTTCATCCAGCAGGAAAAAGGTGTACTACTATAAAATGTTCAAATGTGGCACGACTTTGGGTCGCCCATATGGCGGTCGCCAATAGCCCCAGATAGACACTGAGGCTGAGCCGGTATCTATGGTTCGTCGTTACCATGCTGAGTATTCAGTGTAGCCCACAGATGACTGTTAGGGGATCTGTGTCGACCATCAGAATGTTCTGTGCAGAGGTACGTTACGAATAAAATGGTCTCTAACACTGAGTCCATGACTTATCGAATCCATGTTCATTATACATTTGTTCCTTAATCTCTCGACGATCGACTCGAGAAATTTGTCACTATTGTTCGCAACGAACCTGAAAAACGACACTCCATCCAGTTAGCGTGGTTTCGAGTTGTTGCTAAGCGGCAACTACCCTGTTAGTGCTTCCTTCCTTATTGACTTTAACAATGCATTTTGCTGAGAAGAGCCACTGTGACTTTCATGCAGAATTACATTACCTTACTGACGTTGCCACTACCAGAGGGTGAACCCCGTAGTTAACGTACTTCGATGACCAGTAACACTTAAAATAGCACTGAAGTGAATGAACACGAGTACGACTAATCTGTTTCACTCATGCTCTTCTTCTCCAGCAACTCTTAGCTTACGAGATGAAATTTAATACATTTACCCAGATTTGAAAATAAATTCTGTGTAACGTGCCGCAGGGGACCGGCGGAAGAGATGTGGGGAATGTTATACAAATCGATCACAGACAAACTTGTTTGATTCATTATACTGAAAGATAACTGCAAGAATTAATGAAACAAGTTTCTTCGGCTCTACTCACTTCATACTAATAGTTATTATTATTATTATTATTAGTAGTAGTAGTTGTTGTTGTAGTAGTGTTAGCGGTTTCAATTATACACAGTTTCTTTCACAAGGGCACTGGACAAGTCTTGATATTACAATTTAAGAACCAAAAAGTTAAAGGAATCCATAAATACAGACATTTACAGACTTACAGTTTTAGAATGACGAAGAGGGGGCAGGTAGTTAGCCGTGGCTCTATAGTAGGAACGGTCCCGGCATTTTCCTGAAATAATTTAGCGAAACCACAGAAAACTCAAATCAGGATGGCTGGATGAAGATTGGAGACGCCACCCTCCTGAATACAAGGCCATTCTGTTTAATACAGTGCAACCACATTCGGTTTACACCTAGTGTACAACATTGTCTTGAAAATAAGTTATTTAACAATTATAAAAGGCTAATGTCACACTTCACTCATTTCTCACTCACAAGGGAAGTCTCTCGTCTCGAACAGGAATTCGGTGTTACAGCTGTATTTAGAAGCTTTTCATTACACTTTGATTATGATGGTGAAAACATTCGATTGTGTTACACTTAGTTTACCCACAATCGGACTTTAAAAACGTACGTGAGGTTCCTGGACAAAATGCATGAAACAATATGCAGAATCACAATATGCACATTTGGCGAAAGCAATATCTTGACAGTCGTTCGAATCACATTCTTGAGCTGCAAAATCTAATGCAATTTGAATCACATTCTTGAACTTAGCAGTATACGCGGGAGTACTCTGCCTAACCGCCTGCCGAGACCATTGAAGCATAGGCTGGTTATGAATAACGGAATTTATTTTCATTATGAAAACTCAATTTCCTAATTTAGTTTCAAAGTCACTGCAGAGCGTCCTTACAGAGTCTGTTGTCCTTCTTGCATATATTTTACATTACCGAAAGAAATATGCATCCAAAGACTGTACGTATTTTGTTGTTTTTGGAGGAATGACCATGCATTCGTTGTCTTATCTAGCAAATGAATGATGTAATATTGTCGTGTTCTTCCCTATTTGCGACATTGTCATTAACAACATTCACGAGAAAGAATTATAAATTATTTTTTGACATTTTGCCACTTATGCTAGCCTCCAAATATATGTCTGCTGGAAGAGTGTCTTTAATGGCCATTTTAACTTTCAGGCCGAAAGTTTTTTCTTGAAGGCAAATACACAGTTTTTTTCACTTATTGAAAGCCCAACATTTATTGTATAACTATGAGTTGTATCGTGTGCAGACTGGACCAATTCAACTGTTGCTTTATCCCTTTTTCAGATAGTATCGTACTAGATATTAGTAATTAGAGCCACTTTAATCAGTGTTCCATATGCAGTGCGGCTGTATATGTAACCTTGTAACTTCCTGGCTTACTTCTTCGACCAAACTAAACACAGACTGGCTAACTTACTGATCTTCTAGTACATCTCTGGCTATCATGAAAACAGTGATGTGTCTGCGGCATATTTCGTATTCTTTCTTGAGACGCGCTATGGAAGCAGCAGAACGTTGAAACTTTGTGTCCAATTTCTATTGCTTTTTGCATTTCCGCAATTTTTAAGTGCCAGTAATGAAGACCTTTTCCTCCATTCGTTGCTATGTCAAAATAGGATAAAATGTGTTTTACCTCCAGCTCTTTGAATACCTTGTTTCCTCGAAATGCGTGATCCTTCTATCTTTTTTCCTCCACCTAATCAAATGTCACTTTGAAGTTTGATGTGCTTTTTGTAGGTGGATGTCTCTTCAGTAACTAGCTTTCGGTAGCAGCTTTACGTGGATGTGTGTGATAACCATCATACATATGTTCAAGACGTTATTCCGAAAATTTTGTTAAAGTACTAACAGTATTGAATTTCTTTCTGTTGAAGATTTATAGTCACCAGAACTGTTAGCTTCTCCTCGAGGAGTACTGTTTCCGTAGCTGCCATGAGCACTGCGATCTTGAACACTGTTTTTCGCGTTATCGCCTATACATTCGTTGTCTTCGTCCACTGTCCTATCAAATGTATCTTCAGCTGAGCAGTCAATGAATATTCATGTTTTTAAATAATCAGATCCATCAGAAACATTGCGAAAGTGTCATCATCCTGTCCTACATCGTTTCCCGTTGGATAATGGCTTCTCAGGTCGGATGCCATATTATTTGAAACGTTCCAAACATTAGTGGTTTCATTAACTTTTCCTGTGTTATATGACAATACTAACATACATATACTCGTACGTCAAATACTTCCTGATGTAGCCGACTGACTGGTGCATCAACTCCAACTCCCATAAGACTGCTAGCTCTGTTGTGTAGAAGACAGGCGAAACACAGCTACACGCCGTCGCAGGCATGATTAGAAATACGAAATGAGTCCGTGTGCAAATGTTTAAATATAGATTCCTTTTCGAGACCTTAGACTTCCCTTTCCAGAGTCAGTGCACACACTACACACACACACACAGACACACACACACACACACACACACATACACATTGTTTCAAGATACTACACTCATTGCCAGGACCATTCAGTGCACCGCAGCTTCGCATTTTCTATTCAGAAAAACCGAGTCAACACGACAAGTTTCGGCAGCATGCTGCCATCATCAAGCGCTTTACAGTTGCATGTACCTCAATCTGAAGTGTGATGAGCTTTATCTGCTTGGTGTGCCAGTGAGTTTATGTACTAAAATTCAAATTTAGTGTACAAGTTAAATGTGTTGTATGTTCAAATCATCTCACTTGATATTCGTACTTAAATTTTTGCTGGTTATATATTTGCCTGACACCCGAAGCACAGTAACAAACGGGACACCATCACTTAACACTTTCACGTTCAGTAGTTTGCACTGCAAAGACTCTTAACTGTTAAGATAAATATATTTCAATTGCCAAGATACCATAACAATAAAAATATACCATTTTTAAATAGAAAATTTATTGAAGATTCCAGTTTTAGTATCGTAGCAAATATAAGCTTATTTATGCTTCTGTATCAATAAATAAGCAAATAGATAAGCATATATTGCTAGTCCTGCTGCATTATCAGATCAATATCTTGAGTACTACAAAAAACTTATTGCCCAAAAGTAAACAAAAAATATATATATATCAAGCAGATAGCTACCAGGAGGACGTTAGGCAGCATGGCTGTTTTTCTTGTTTCTATATTTTTAAGACCATTTCAACAGCTGTAAGCCTTTTTTTTTAATAGCATACTGTATATTTTTATGCTATAATCCACCTCCTATCCTCAAACCCTGTTCAAAACCGTGTATCAGCATACCATTCAAGTAAACATGTCACTGAATCCGGAACACAGAACAGACTTTGACTCTGCTGTACTAGTTCACAGTGCAGGTTCCTGGGATAACATAACCAATCTACTTGTTGAAATTGACGGTATGCAAATGGAAAGGTAATTACGTTTCTGCTAATTCACATTCTCCACACATGAGTATCTTTTCTGTAAGGTGCTTTCAAACGAAAACAAGACAGACGGAATGAAGTAAGTAAACTATTTATATTTCAAAAGCAATCACTGTAACTGTTAGTATGTTTATCTAACTGTGAGAAAAGACGACCAGTGTCTTCAAGGAAAAAAGTTTGCGGTTGTCTATGGAACCGTTATTGTACCCAGGCGTATACCTCTTCTTCATAAGCAAATCGGCGGCCGTGAATGTCTTTCTTTAGGACTCCAGAAATACAGAATTCGCTCGGGAAGAGATTGGGACCGTATGGAAGACGTTTAAGGATTTCCCAGCGAAACTTCTGCTGTGTAGTCGAAACAGTCCCTTACACATCCTCCGTACAGTCTTGATTTCTCCCCAGGCAATTTTCACGTTTTTGGAGCCATGAAGAAAGACATCCATGGCAGTCGACTTGCTTGTGACGAAAAGGTAAATGCCTGGGCACAATGATCGCTCCGTAGGGACTGCAAATATTTTTCCACGAAGACAATAAGTGTCCTGTCTCTCAGTGGGATAAATGTAGTAACACTTATGGCTATTACTTTTGATGTAATAAACAGTTTACTTACTTTTTCCCATCGGTTTCGTTTTCATTTGACTGCCCCTTGTGCCTTGTACATTGTACTCACACGAACCTTCAACTGAAGACATTTGACTGAACGACCGGTTTGCTTTATCCTCGGGTTTGGTATCAATCTTTTACTTGCAAGATTTCTAGATTACTTTTAGAATTCAGGGTCTGCGAAGCGAGCTCTATGTTTTCCCTCGATGTCTCATACTTCACATCTGTAGTTTGGACATTTTTCAAACAGCAGTCTTAACAGTGGATCTATTACATCAACAGAGGTGCTGAGAGCAAGCACTGCGACATTTGGTTGCCAGTTGCATTGCCGTTGCTGCAGCACTCTTTGAGAAGTAAGTGAGTTAGTCAGGTACTGGTCACACTACTGAACTGTACGAAAATTGCTAACAGGGCAAACAGAGGATATTGATTTTTGGAAATATGGTATGGTAATGATTAAATTGGTAAGTGCAAAGATTTTCAGGTAACATTGTTTTTCCGCTGCTTGCTTGGGCGTAAATTATGTGTGTTAGAAAAACGGGAAGTTTTAACAGAATTTCTTCTTTATTGGTTCAGCTTACTGTGATTTTTGAGACGAGATCAAGTAAAATTATCTATTCACATGTCCTGCACTCAGAAGTTACTGATTTAGCATTCCTTTGGCATTTCAGCATTAATTTCATGGCACAGAAATAATTTTGTAACGATGGTTGTGATAGTCAAAGAATAAGTTTCATTATTCACAGTATACTTTTTGAGTAATGGTCTCTATTTAATCATTGAGTAAATGCAGTATCTTCCAATGCTTCCTCACGAATTTCATTTTTTGGTTGTGGGTATCGTCGCATTGCCCTGAGTGGGACACAGTTTCTTAAAAGTGAAGTACCACTTGCTTAGCACTGTTGCACGTCCTTGTATTGACAGCACTGCTCGAGACTTTCTTGTATTTAGCTGGTTTGATGTTGCGCTGTATTCATCACTCTCTAGCAATACTGAATTTCTGTTGCCACACATAAGCAACATATATTTGTTAGTGCCAGTTTAAATTACAGTCAGAGCATAGTAAGATCATTTACTTAAGCACTGCATCTCAAAATTAATATCAGGTTTAGTTAAAGTAAAGTTCAGTGCAGAGTTCACTTACTTTGTCAGAAAGTCTCATTCTTACAGTGCAGTGTTACATTTACGCCTGTTCTAAACAGACTGTCTACACCACACTTGTCCGTCCTGTTTTGGAGTAGTGCTGCACGGTGTTGCATCCTTACCAGATAGGATTAACGGAGTACATCGGTAAAGTTGAAGGAAGAGCAGCACGTTTTGTATTACCAAGAAATAGGGGAGAGACTGTCACAGATATGAGACAAGAATTGGGGTGGACATCACTAAAACAAAGAAATTTCCCTCTGAAATGAGAAAATACTTTGTTGACTCCAATCTACATAGGGAAAAACGATCATCATAATAAAATAAGGGAAATCGTAGCTCGCACGGTAAGATATACAAACCTACACCGTTCGAACTGGCCTTGAAGGCCACTGTGTCATCCTCAGTCCTTAGGCATCTCCAGATGATGGCAAGGAGGGGCATGTGGTCAGCACACCACTCTCCCGGCTGTTGTCAGTTTTCGTGAACGGTGTCCCTGCTTCGCAACAGGTACCTCCTCAAGTGGCCTCACAAGGGCTGAGTGCACTCGGCAGACCCGGACGGTGACCCAGCCAAGAGCTAGCCAACCCCGACAGTGCTTAACTTCGATTGTGTGTAGGAATTGCAAGTCATGTACTGTGACGTCACACACTGTAGCACTGTTCACTGCACTGTACAATTCCGAACTGCAAAGGATTGTTTCTTTAATTCACAGTTTTGGTTTCTAATTCATTTGGTTGATGTTAATGGCAACTGTTATAAAGCTATACAGTCTCATGTAGTTTAGCGACTATAGTTAAATCAGATAGCATTTCCATAAGAATACCACCTGCATTGTTCAGGATTACAATACAGACATACAAACGAAGATAAAGATGGGAAACGAGTTTAGTTCAATACAGTTATAGTTTACACTATTCAACTTACAGGGTGTCCCACGCAAACCTTCCTGATTTTGAAGACACAGGGGAAAAAAAACAGAGTCTATGCGACAATGAAAATTGCACCACATTGTAGACCATCTCAAAGAATTTATTTATCATCAATACACCTTTACATGTGAACCATTTGTAGCATGAAGAATATCGAGTCTATATTCAATTTCTTGCCAAGTTCTTTGTAACATTTCCTCTGTTATTGTTGCAATTGCATCAGTGATACGATGTCGCAGCGTAAGAATATCGTCTACTTTGGTGGCATACACGCGGTTTTACGAATCCCGACATGAAGAAATCAAGCGATGTAATGTTGGGTGAATGAGGTGACCAGACAATGAGTCCTCCGCGTCCGATCCAACGTTTAGGAAATTTCCTATCCAGAAACTTGTGAACAGCTTTTGACCAATGCGGTGGAGCTCCATCTTGTTGAAAAATGATATTGGGTTGCAAGTCTTGTATTTGATGGTACACAAACTGCTGTAACATGTCCAGATACACTGACCCATTCACTGTTTATTCCACAAAGAAGAGGGGTCCAACAATCCTGTCGTGCATTAGCCCGCACTAGGCATTTAGTTTAGTGCTATCACGAACATGTTCACTGACAACGTGCGGATTTTGCGAACCCCAAATTCGAACATTATGACTATTAACCCTTTCTGATAGATGAAAGGTTTCCTCGTCTGAGAATAAATATATTTCCAGGAAGCTGGCATCCATATCAATACACTGCATCATATCCGCAGCAAATTGTTCTGGGCGTGGTTTATCGTTCGGCTTCAGATGTTGCGGAATTTGCACTTTGTAAGCAGACGTACGAAGACGGTGGTGATCTACACGATGCAATGTTGATCGAGATACACCAAGTTGCCTAGATGCTTGACGAATTGAATTACGTGGGCTTCCGAGAAACGTTTGTCTGATGTCTTCCACTGTCTCTTCTGAAACTCCGTAAGGTTCACCTCGAAAATGTTTCAGAATACTTCCAGTTGCGTCGGCCGAAGTGGCCGTGCGGTTAAAGGCGCTGCAGTGTGGAACCGCAAGACTGCTACGGTCGCAGGTTCGAATCCTGCCTCGGGCATGGATGTTTGTGGCTTTGTGATGTCCTTAGGTTAGTTAGATTTAACTAGTTCTAATTTCTAGGGGACTAATGACCTCAGCAGTTGAGTCTCATAGTGCTCAGAGCCATTTGAACCATTTGAACTTCCTGTTGCCAGAAGCTTCCTGTACCATTCCTCAATTGTTTTCACATCAGGTGGATCACATTCATACTCACGACGATAATTTCTTCGCACAATAATTGGTTATTTTGTTTCTGCAAACTACAGTACTGCTTGCGCGTGCTGCTGTGGAGCCGCCATTTTTACTTCATGCGACCACGCTGCAGTCTGGCGACGATACTTGACACTTCTCACACGGGAATATAAATTCTTTGAGACGCTTTACAATGTGGTGCATGTTTCATTGTTGTATTTACTGTGATTTTTCCCTCCTGGGTTCTTGAAATCAGGAAAGTTTGAGTGGGGCACCCTGTATTATTTAACATTTATCAGAAAAATTGCGTACTTTATGGTAAAGCGTAGAGTCATGAAGGTTTGTTGCACATTCGCGTCGACGGTATGTATCGTGACCGCATACGTCTCGCCGTGCACAACTCCGCGCCGTCGTGTTTTCAGCGTCACTCCAGCAGCGCCGGGCCGCGCGGGATTAGCCGAGCGGTCTCAGGCGCAGCAGTCATGGTCTGTGCGGCTGGTACCGACGGAGGTTCGAGTCCTCCCTCGGGCATGGGTGTGTGTGTTTATCCTTGGGATAATTTAGGTTAAGTTGTGTGTAAGCTTAGGGACTGATGACCGTAACAGTGAAGTATTTGGAGACCCTTACCTTCCTTCCATGTAATGTGATCGATTTCGTTGTAACAAAATTCTAATAACGATTTACGGCTATTTCTCTTTCCAAAATTGAGAAACTCATATTCGTAATCTGTTATTGCACCCTTTACTCTCGCTTAATTACCTCATTCGTCCTTGAATGCGTGCATCAGCTGGTGTAGATGTTCCGCCATCGACAAAGCATATGCACATATGAGCACCGGAAGCGACAATTATTTTAATTGAGGTAATAAGCTAGGAGGGTGTGCGGACGCAGGGGCGGCGCGGCAGAAGAACACGTGCTCTTTAGCGGGCGGCTGTCAGCGCGGCCATCTGATAGCGCGGGAACAGCGCGCCGTGACGGGCCACGTAATTTGGGGCGCATTCCCGGACGCCGTGTTCCCGTGTGACGCGCGCCTCGCTCCCTAATGACGTCTAAATTCAGGCCCGGAACCCGGCGCTCCGCACCTGCACCAGATACGCGGCCGACACAAATCAGTCAGGGCCCTCTGCCCCCTGGTAATGACATCGCAAGCAGAGCCACCAACGTCCGCTCGCTACAGTAACGACGTTCGTACAGCACTGAGCTCAACAACATCAGCCACAATAGTGTTTGGAGCACTATTTTTTCCACTTTGGGGCAAAGTGAAGAGGCATTACGGAAAGGAAACATTTCGCGTATGTACCAAACACAATATTAAGGACACAACTGCAGAATATCCACTATACATGACAAACTGAATCTGTGACTTAAAATGGTGATTTATCTGGGTTAAATATGCAACCAGTTGCTTTTTCGGATTTTAGGTGCCATTTATTAAACCATTAACTACTTTTCGCTATCCGAGCGGTTGCAGGCTCTTCATCAGATGGAGGTATTACAGGAACACTGTATCGTGTAGCTAGGCGCTGTGGTGCTGAAGATGGCGAAAATGACGGAAATTTAGCAATCGATGAAGAGACGCTATTGACACGGAAATGTTGTTACGTTTTGGATGCCTACAGAGCACTGCATCGTAGTATCCATAGCAGATGTATTCCCATGTGTTCATTATCAGATGTACACACAAATATACACAGTATTTAGCTGCATTTTTTTCACACAGAATGTAAACACTGGATGTAAGTACAAAAATATGTATGCAATAGATATAAAACTTTGGTACATCATTATCTTTGGCCTGAGATGCATTGTACAACAAAATAAATATTTACAAGTACACATAACATACCTAAGTGAATCTTGCAGGCTGTGGACGTGTTCCTATATTGACAACATGGTTAGGAAGGGAGTGAGACAGGTTTGTAGCCTATGGTTCAAAATGGTTCAAATGGCTCTGAGCACTATGGGACTCAACTGCTGTGGTCATCAGTCCGCTAGAACTTAGAACTAATTAAACCTAACTAACCTAAGGACATCACACACATCCATGCCCGAGGCAGGATTCGAACCTGCGACGGTAGCAGCAGCGCGGCTCCGGACTGGAGCGCCTAGAACGGCACGACCACCGCGGCCGGCCTTGTAGCCTATCCCCGATGTTATTCAATCTGTATATTGAGCAAGCAGTAAAGGAAACAAAAGAAAAGTTCGGAGTAGGTATTGAAATCCATGGAGAAGAAATAAAAACGTTGAGGTTTGGCGATGACATTGTAATTCTGTCAGAGACAGCAAAGGACCTGGAAGAGCAGCTGAACGGAGTGGACAGTGTCTTGAAAGGAGGATATAAGATGAACATCTACAAAAGCCAAACGAGGATAATGGAATGCAGTCGAATTAAATCGGGTGATGCTGAGGGAATTAGATCAGGAAATAAGACGCTTAAAGTAGTAAATGACTTTTGTTATTTGGGGAGCAAAATAACTGATGATGGTCGAAGTAGAGAGGATATAAAACGTAGACTGGCAATGGCAAGGAAAGCGTATCTGAAGAAGAGAAATTTGTTAACATCGAGTATAGATTTAAGTGTCAGGAAGTCTTTTCAGAAAGTATTTGTATGGAGTGTAGCCATGTATGGAAGTGAAACGTGGACGATAAATATTTTAGACAAAAAGAGAATAGAAGCTTTCGAAATGTGGTGCTTCAGAAGAATGCTGAAGATTAGATGGGTAGACCACATAACTAATGAGGAGGTATGGACTAGAACTGAGGAGAAGAGAAATTTGTGGCACAACTTGACTAGAAGAAGGGATCGGTTGGTAGGACATATTTTGAGGCATGAAGGGATCACCAATTTAGTATTGGAGGGCAGCGCGGAGGGTAAAAATCGTAGAGGGAGACCAAGAGACGAATACACTAAACAGATTCAGAAGGATGTAGGTTGCAGTAGGTACTGGGAGATGAAGAAGCTTGCACAGAATAGAGTAGCATGGAGAGCTGCATCAAACCAGTCTCTGGACTGAAGACCACAACAACAATAACAGGGAAATGGGTTAAAAAGTACAGAAAAGATAGATAAATAGAATGAAATGTTTACTGTCTAATGAAAGAACGAATGAGTTAAGGCATAAGCTAAATGTATCAAACAGTGCGCAGTACCAAAGAGAGCGCAGTATGTGTTTCCGACAGTTGACTAATTTATCAGCTCGCCAGTGACGTAGTTGTGTTCAGTGTGGTATCAGAAACACTTCGTAGAAATTGTGTGAAGAAATCTCGTGTTTCCGAATTCAAACAGATTATAATCACTTTTCAGCTTTCTTGATGTAACTCTGGTACTCAGTTGCATAAGCTGTACACGAACAATAGTCTTCAATTCTTTATTGCATTTTGAAAGGCTGGCTTGCAATTTACCATACTGCATCCACATGTTTTGCAAATTCCACGTGTGCTGCCATCTGTTGACTTCGCTTGGAACCATTGTTCCTGTACGAAAGAGCGCATATGTAAATTCCCCAAAGAGTGCGTGCGTTCTCTATAGGACTGGTGGTTAGGTCGATCTGGGAGAGGGGATCCAACAGTGAGGTCATTGATCCCATCGGATTATGGAAGGACGGGGAAGGAAGTCGGTCGTGCCCTTTCAAAGGAACCTTCCCCTCATTTGCCTGGATCGATTTACGGAAATCACGGAAAACCGAAATCAGGCTGGCCAGACGCGGATTTTAACCGTCGTCCTTCCGAAAGCGAGTTCATTATGCTAACCAGTGAACTACCTCGCTCGGTCTCTCTTAGGGGACAACTGCAAATTTGTGCCCCTTGAGTGCGTAATGCAGTCCGAAGGATAGATTTCATTTCTGAATTATTTCAAATTAAGTACGAAAATCGGACAGGAAGCTCTTCTAAACTGAAGAGATGCTTAATGAGACCAGACAACGAACTGAAAATGGAGAAAGCAAACGAAGATTGCCGCTGCTATTGGTACGAAGGAGTCTATTTTAAGGAAAAGACTGGAAGCCGCGAGTAGAGAACATAGATTTTGGCATTTCAAGAGGACTGGATCCAGTGCATTAAGTGTGGAAGATGGTGGCATGAACAGTGCTCTTCATTTGACTGTGATATTGCGATCATTTGTGACATCTGCTAAATGCATACTCTTGTGGGTAGGTCTTGCGTACTCTTAAGCGCTGGTTTTTTGTACTTTTGAGAAGTTCAATAAAAGTATTACCTCTCTGCAGCAGTAAATTTCTGAATATTTAGATTTTGTATTAATAAATATAAACCTAATATGATTTTGTTTTCCTATTGATAATAACCCAAATATTTACCGTTATTCCTTAAATGCGCACTCTTAGATGTGGTCCCCTATGACTAAGAGAGTGAAAAAGAGTGAATGAGTTACAGAATGCCTTGTTGTAACGAGATTGAAGAAAAACAATTTATGCAAGTGAGTGAATATATCTTATTATTGTCTTTTTTGGTGTCTTGGTGCCAGGATGTCTTGGAAATTCTGGAAGAAAAATTCTACATTGATTCATTTTGTTCCTTAAGAAGTTTTCCGGGTGACTTTCGGTTGTGAATATAAACCTCTAATTGTGCAGTTAGACTGATCTGTAACACTTTTTCTGCAATGTGTAGAGCAGGAAGATTGTTGTTTATATCACCAACTGAGTGTTCATGATGAACAATATGTAATGCAAAGCTGGAATAATTTAAGTTTTTGAATCGAAAGTCTTCACTTTCTACTTGTTTGTCCTACATAGAGAATACAGAAAATATATCAGATAAAGTAAAAAATACACTCCTGGAAATTGAAATAAGAGCACCGTGAATTCATTGTCCCAGGAAGGGGAAACTTTATTGACACATTCCTGAGGTCAGATACATCACATGATCACACTGACAGAACCACAGGCACACAGACACAGGCAACAGAGCATGCACAATGTCGGCACTAGTACAGTGTATATCCACCTTTCGCAGCAATGCAGGCTGCTATTCTCCCATGGAGACGATCGTAGAGATGCTGGATGTAGTCCTGTGGAACGGCTTGCCATGCCATTTCCACCTGGCGCCTCAGTTGGACCAGCGTTGGTGCTGGACGTGCAGACCGCGTGAGACGACGCTTCATCCAGTCCCAAACATGCTCAATGGGGGACAGATCCGGAGATCTTGCTGGCCAGGGTAGTTGACTTACACCTTCTAGAGCACGTTGGGTGGCACGGGATACATGCGGACGTGCATTGTCCTGTTGCAACAGCAAGTTCCCTTGCCGGTCTAGGAATGGTAGAACGATGGGTTCGATAACGGTTTGGATGTACCGTGCACTATTCAGTGTCCCCTCGACGATCACCAGTGGTGTACGGCCAGTGTAGGAGATCGCTCCCCACACCATGATGCCGAGTGTTGGCCCTGTGTGCCTCGGTCGTATGCAGTCCTGATTGTGGCGCTCACCTGCACGGCGCCAAACACGCATACGACCATCATTGGTACCAAGGCAGAAGCGACTCTCATCGCTGAAGACGACACGTCTCCATTCGTCCCTCCATTCACGCCTGTCGCGACACCACTCGAGGCGGGCTGCACGATGTTGGGGCGTGAGCGGAAGACGGCCTAACGGTGTGCGGGACCGTAACCCAGCTTCATGGAGACGGTTGCGAATGGTCCTCGCCGATACCCCAGGAGCAACAGTGTCCCTAATTTGCTGGGAAGTGGCGGTGCGGTCCCCTACGGCACTGCGTAGGATCCTACGGTCTTGGCGTGCATCCGTGCGTCGCTGCGGTCCGGTCCCAGATCGACGGGCACGTGCACCTTCCGCCGACCACTGGCGACAACATCGATGTACTGTGGAGACCTCACGCCCCACGTGTTGAGCAATTCGGCGGTACGTCCACCCGGCCTCCCGCATGCCCACTATACGCCCTTGCTCAAAGTCCGTCAACTGCACATACGGTTCACGTCCACGCTGTCGCGGCATGCTACCAGAGTTAAAGACTGCGATGGAGCTCCGTATGCCACGGCAAACTGGCTGACACTGACGGCGGCGGTGCACAAATGCTGCACAGCTAGCGCCATTCGACGGCCAACACCGCGGTTCCTGGTGTGTCCGCTGTGCCGTGCGTGTGATCATTGCTTGTACAGCCCTCTCGCAGTGTCCGGAGCAAGTATGGTGGGTCTGACACATCGGTGTCAATGTGTTCTTTTTTCCATTTCCAGGAGTGTAAATGCCGTTTTCTGCTGACCCGTAATGAAGCCCAGTGTTGTGCTGTAATGAATCCACAAGCTCCCAATCTAAGTCTCAGCCTAAGTTTCACAAAAGTTGTCGTCCTCCACACCAGAATCTAAAGCCACAAACAGTTCAGGATGCAAAGTTACCCGAAAATTTCGAGATAGAGTGAAAACTTACACCTCTGAAAATAGCTTTTCAACTAAGAAAACCTTTAAGTTAATCAGCAATATAAAAGATTTTATAGTTGCAGATACAGCAACTTTTGCTTCATTTGTCATAGTAAACCGCTACACAAATATTTCCTAGAAACACACACTCTCAATAATATATAAGAATTTAATCAAATACAAAAAGCCAACAAATATGGAAATTAATGAACTCATGATGTTGCTCAATCAGTCCTCTCACATGAATACTTGTCATTCAACTTCAAGTTATACACGGAAAACAGAGGTCTAGCAATAGGTAGAGGCCTTGCAGGCCTGCTTGCTGACATATCTATACGTAGCCTAGGAAAAGTTTTTTTCTCAACTCATCCACAATTTACAGATAGAATTATGTACTACAAAAGATTTGTGGATGGAACAAGAATACGACTGTTTCAAGTCACAATAACAACCATGTTTTCCAGTTTTATACAACAGCCACTAGCAGTGATGTTGAGATTAACTGTATCTCATGCCACCTCAAACAACATGAAACTACTTTCATCAGGTCATCGCCGGCCGAAGTGGCCGTGCGGTTAAAGGCGCTGCAGTCTGGAACCGCAAGACCGCTACGGTCGCAGGTTCGAATCCTGCCTCGGGCATGGATATTTGTGATGTCCTTAGGTTAGTTAGGTTTAACTAGTTCTACGTTCTAGGGGACTAATGACCTCAGCAGTTGAGTCCCATAGTGCTCAGAGCCATTTGAACCATCATCAGGTCATCCATAAACTGTATGCTACACATCCTCATCAGTGAGGCAGACGCGCGTAAGGTACTTTAAACTATAGCCCAAAATAATGGGTACAACACCTCGCTCATAAACATCATATATGAGAAAATGGTAAATAAATTTAAAGCAACCACCATCATCATTAAAAGATATGAAAGAAATACCACATCTGTCAGTCTTTCATTCCTTGGCAAAGAGTCACATAAACCTGCAAATTTTTTCAGACCATTTAACATAAAAATATTCTTTCACAGAGACAAAAATATACAGAATAAAACTGTTCTCAATAGAAAATCCACCGAAGATTGGCATTAGATATCTTGCCACTATATAGGACAAACAGGCAGAAACTTTGTAACCTACTACAAAGAAGATATGCAGGTCCTTCGAATCAAAAACTTAAATAACACACTTCAAAAATAGCTTTGCGTCACCTCAGTTCAACAAGTTCCGGAAACTGTGCAGGAAATTGTAATAGAGATCAACATAAACATCATTTCCGCCCATGAAAACCACACATTGCATGTTATACCACCATTCAGCGAGACTTTCAGAGGTGGTGGCCCAGATTGCCGTACACATTGGTACCTCTAATACCCAGTGGCACGTCCTCTTGCACTGACGCATTCCTGTATTCGTCGTGGCATACTATCCACAAGTTCATCAAGGCACTGTTGGTCCAGAATCTTCCACTCCTCAACGGCGATTCGGCGTAGATGGCTCAGAATGGTTGGTAGGTCACGTCGCCCATAAATAGCCCTTTTCAGTCTATCCCAGGCATGTTCGATAGGCTTCATGTCTGGAGAACATGCTGGCCACTCTAGTCGAGCGATGTCGTTATCCTGAAGGAAGTCATTCAAAAGATGTGCACGACGGGACGCGAATTGTCGTCCATGAAGACGAATGCCTCGCCAGCATGCTGCATATATGTTTGCACTATCGGTGGAAGATGGCGTTCACGTATCGGACAGCCGTTAGGCGCCTTTCATGACCATCAGCGGTGTAAGTTGGCCCCACATATGCCACCCCAAAACAGCGGGGAACCTCCACCTTGCTGCACTCACTGGACAGTGTGTCTAAGGCGTTCAGCCTGACCGGGTTGCCTCGAAACACGTCTCCGACGATTGTCTGGCTGAAAGCATATGCGACACCCATCGGTGAAGAGAACGCGATGAAATTCCTGAGCGGTTCATTTGGCATGTTGTGGGGCCCATCTGTACCGCGCTGTATGGTGTCGTGATTGCAAAGATGGACCTCGTCATGGACGTCGGGAGTGAAGTTGCGCATCATGTAGCCTATTGCGCAGAGTTTGAGTTGTAACACGACGTCCTGTGGCTGCACGAAAAGCATTGTTCAACATGGTGGCGTTGCTGTCAGGGTTTCTTCGAGCCATAATCCATAGGTAGAAGTCATCCACTGTAGTATTAGCCCTTGGAAGACCTGAGCGAGGCATTTCATCGACAGTTCCTGTCTCTCTGTATCTGCTCCATGTGCGAACAACATCGCTTTGGTTCACACCGAGACGCCTGGACACTTCCCTTGTTGCGAACCCTTCCTGGCACAAAGTAACAATGTGGACGCCATTGAACCGCGGTATTGAGCGTATAGACATGGTTTAACTATAGGAACACGAGCTTTGTACCTCCTTCCTGGTGGAATGACTGGGACTGATTGGCTGTCGGACCCCCTCCGTCTAATAGGCGCTGCTCTTTCATGGTTGTTTACATCTCTGTGCGGGTTTATTGGCGTCTCTGAAGAGTCAAAGGGACTGTGTCTGTGATACAATATCCACTGTCAACGTCTATCTTCAGGAGTTCTGGGAACGGGGATGATGCAAAACTTCTATTGATGTGTGTATTTCAGCTTTCACATATTGCTCATCATGAACACTCAGTTGGGGATATCAGCGACTGTGTCTCCGTCATACACATACCTGAAAAAAGTTTACAGCTGGATCTCTTTGAAGAATTAAAGATTTACCTTCACAAGCTACAATCAAGCGTCCAGGAAACTGCTATAGGCATACGTTATCGAATGCAAAGATATGCAAACAGGCAGGATACGGCGCTGCAGTCGGCAACGCCTATGTAAGACAAATGTCTGGCACAGTTGTTAGATCGGTTACTGCTGCTAAAATTATAGGTTATCAAGACTTAAGAGCCGGCCGGTGTGGCCGTGCGGTTCTAGGCGCGTCAGTCTGGAACCGCGAGACCACTACGGTCGCAGGTTCGAATCCTGTCTCGGGCATGGATGTGTGTAATGTCCTTAGGCTAGTTAGGTTTAAGTAGTTCTAAGTTCTAGGGGACTGATGACCTTAGCTGTTAAGTCCCATAGTGCTCAGAGCCATTTGAGCCAAGACTTAAGAGAGTTTGAACATGCTGTTACAGATGTCGCACGAGCGGTGGGTCACAGCATAGCTGATGTAGAGATAATTTGGGGATTTTCCCGTATGACCATTTCACGAGTGTACCATGAGTATCAGGAATCCGGTGAAAACATCACATCTCCGACATTGTTGTGGTCGGAAAAAGACCCTGCAAGGATATTGTCCAGTGTCCTATTCCCTTGCAATATGTCATTTCTGCACTCCACAAGAAGTGCATGTAGTTGTGGGAGGAAGAATGGCTGGCGGTGACGGCCAATAAATTGCGATTGGTGAAGTCGGTCATGGAGTTCCTCCTGCCGGTTGCTCAAGCGGGAGGAAGTGACCCTCACGCGTCTTCGGATTGGGCACTGTCCTCTCACACATAGCCTTCTATTACGGTGCGAGGATCCCCCGTTTTGTGATGCTTGTGGTGTGCACATGTCTGTCTTCCACATTTTAACAGACTGTATTTTATACCGTGATGCAAGGCCGGAAGCACAAGTTGATGGGGATCTGCCCTGTGTTTAGCTAATGATGAGATGCGTGTGTCTAGGGTTTTAAAGTATTGTGATGTGTCTGGGCTCTGGCCTGCACTTTTAGGCTGGAGGTTTTAGTGTATTGCAAAGTGGCTGGCTCCTCCCTTTTTTCCTTACGGTCAGCCGGCCACTTCCATCTGCTATATTGTTTTAGCTCCCTCTACCACTTTCTTCTTGTGTTGTCCATGTTTTACTGCTGATGGGATGCTTCGTCCCACGTTTCGGTGTGGGTAGGCACATATTTTTCCAACCTTGTTACGTGTGTTTTACGTTCTGTTTTATCTTACTGTTCTGATTATTTTCTTGACACCCGTCTCAATCTGTTAATGAGCGGGCGCTGAAGACCTTGCCGTCGTGCGCCCATACAACCCTCTCCATCATCATCACCATCACCTCGCGTGGGCCCAGCAACACCGACATTGGACTGTTCATGACTGGAAACATATTGTCTGGTCGGACGAGTCTCGTTTGAAATTGTATCGAGCAGGTGGACGTGTACGGGTATGGAAGAGGCGCATGAATCCATGAACTCTGCATGTCAACACGGAACTGTTCAAGCTGGCGAAAGCTCTTTAATGGTGAGGGTGTGTGCAGTTGAAGTGATGCGGAATCTCTGATACGTCTAGATACGACTCTGACTGTTGACACGTACGTAAGCATCCTGTCTGATCACCTGCGTCCATTCATGGCCATTGTGCATGCCGACGGACTTGGACAATTCCAGGACAATGCGACACCCCACGCGTCCAGAATTGCTACAGAGTGGCTCCAGAACCACTCTACTGAGTTTAAACTTTTGAACTGGCCATCAAACTCCCCATACATGAACATTCTTGAGCATATCGGGGATACCTTGTACTCTTACGGATGTATGGACAGTCCTGTAGGATTCGTGGTCTCACTTCCCTCCAGCACTACTTCAGACGTTATTCGAGTTCATGCCACGTCGTGCTACGGCACTTCTGCGTGATGAGGGGGGGGGGGGGGGAGGGTCTCACACGATATGCGGCAGGTCTACTAGTTGCTTTGGCTCTTCAGAGTAAAATCACCTCAAAAAATCCTTTACGAACAAACTGAATCAATTCTGAGCTTTTTATTGTAAAATTTCCTAGACACTCTTGCACCAAAACGCCAAAAAGCAAAGTAATAATATATATTGATCCTCCTGAATAAATTACATTCTCTCAGTCTTATAAGCCGGCCGCTGTGGCCCAGCGGTTCTAGGCGCTTCAGTCCGGAACCGCGATGCTGCTACGGTCGCAGGTTCGAATCCTGCCTCGGGGCATGGAAGTGTGTGATGTCCTTAGGTTAATAAGGTTTAAGTCGTTCTAAGTATAGGGGACTGATGACCTCAGATGTTAAGTCCCATAGTGCTTAGAGCCATTTGAACCATCAGTCTTCTAACAACAAAGTCTTGTAACAACAAGGTATTGTGTAACTCGTTCATTCTTTAATTACATAGTAAATTGACTCCATTTGTTTATCGTTAGTGTACATAATGTATATTACTTCTATAGTGTCAATATAAAAACAAACCTACAGCTTACTAAGATTCACTTTATATAGATACCATATTTAAGTTAATCTTCTAGCTGTAGGTGCGTTCTTATATTGACAATACAAAAGTAATGTGCATTATGTACACAAAAGATAAACAATTAGAGTCATCTATTTGTTCTTTAATTAAAGAGTGAAAGAGTTACAGAATTCCTTGTTGTTACAAGACCTGAGAGAATGTGATTTATGCAGGAGGATGAATATGTCTTATTATTATCATTTTTGACATTTTGGTGCTAGGATGTCTTGGAAATTCTAGAAGGAAAAGATGAGCATTGATTCAGTTTGTTCGTAAAGGACTTTTTGAGTTGATTTTACTCTGAAGAACAAAAGAAACTGGTACACCTGCCTAATATCGTATGGGGGCCCCGCCAGCACGCAAAAGTGCCACAGCACGACGTGGCATGAACTCCACTAATGTCTGAAGTTGTGCTGGAGGGAAGTGACACCATGAATCCTACAGGGCTGTTGGTAAGTCCGTAAGAGTACTAGGGCGCGGAAATCTCTTCTGAACAGCACGTTGCAAGGCATCCCAGGTAGGCTCAATGATGTTCATGACTGGGAAGTTTGGTGCAAGTGGAAGTGTTTAAACTCAGAAGTGTGTTCCTGGAGCCACTCTGTAGCAATTGTGGACGTGTGGAGTGTCGCATTGTCCTGCTGGAATTGCCCAAGTCCGTCGGAACGCACAGTGGACATGAATGGATGTACGTGATCACACTGGATGCTTACGCAACTGTCAAAATATTTATTTTGTAATACAATGCATGTCAGGCCAAAGATCATGATGTAGCTAACCTTTATATCTTTTGTATACATGTTCTTTGTCTTTACATCCATTCTGTGAATAAATGTGAAAAAGAGTGCAGGCAAATAATGTGTATATTTGTGTGTACACCTCATAATGTACATTATAGGAAAAGATTTACTGTTGATACCACGGTGCGGTGCGCTGTAAGTGTGCAAAACGTAACAACATATCCGTTTTATAAACATATCGTTAGCGATAACTGAATTCCCGTCATTTTCGATAGCTCCATCACCACAGTGTCTAGCTATAAATGTTCCACGACATTCAGATAACGTGTGCAAAATTTTCGTATTCTCTCCGTTACTATGCGCAAAGTATTAGTTCAACAGAGAAAATGAAACTGATCTTTTTGTAGGAAATTTAATGTAGTTAACTTTTTTACCGGGGTACGTATTCTCTAGAGGACGTACTTCTGGAATTATTGAAGATAAACGTGCAAAAGTCATCTACTTAAGCGTTTTTTTTAATAACTCGAAACCTGTGGCCATCAGCGAAAACGTATCCGAGCACCAAATGTAAACACATTACTTTTCCTACAAAAAGTACCGTTATTTTTCGTGGAGGACTAGCAGTTTGCGCTCAGTGAGCGAGAGAGTATGAAAATCTAGAATGTGGTTGAAGGTATCGCAGGTTGTATACAACCAATACGTAGGGGCAGTTGAATCAGCATCCTTACCAAATCAAATACCCACGACGTCAACAGGAAGCATTCAATCCCACCGTTATCAGTGGTAACATCGTTCTACCTCATCAGTGTACATACGTTGTAATTAAGTTGCTGTTTTAATTTTATTTTCAAACAGAATTAATAAAAATAATTTAAATAATATGAGTTAGGATGGGTGGTATGATTTGCACTTCAGCGCCACAGTCACAAGCACTAGGCTCTTACCAAGTCTAGTGGTAGAAAACGGAAGTACATTTCCGTACACCGTAGTGATTGCTATTAAAATAGGTTCTGGTAGAGCGAGTGAAGTTGATAACTGGTTTTGCACAAAGTTTATCTGATGACGTCCACTTTCAACACTGGCTGACATGCTAGATTAGCAATTACCAAGACGACGTGCAACTTTTTGCTGAAGATCACAGATGTTGATGTAGCTCTGAGACTTGAGACCATTTTGGTATCCACGTTTCAGCTGGCACGAAAGGCGTGCCAGTTAATTATAGGTCCATCTTCTAGGCAGGTTCACGAGATTTTTTGGTGTCATTGCTGCTTTTTCCTAGTCTATAGGATGAGAATAGTGCTTCAGTATAGTGAAATTTGATAAAACATTTTGATGGAATGAGGCTGAATCTATCTCAATAGAAGTAACCACAGGACAGGAAAAAAGAAGTGTGTGAAATCTTATGGGACTTAACTGCAAAGGTCATCAGTCGCTAAGCTTACAAACTACTTAACCTAAATTATCCTAAGGACAAATACACACACCCATGCCCAAGGGAGGTCTCGAACCTCCGCCAGGACCAGCCGCACATTCCATGACTGCAGCGCCTCAGACCGCTCGGCTAATCCCGCGCGGCACAGGACAGGACTGCGGATTAATATATTACGTAGGATTATCATCGTATGTTGTAGTTGGACATTAACCACCGGGGTGTGAGAGCTATTCAGCCACACAAAAGATCAATATTTAGCTGGCGAATATTCTAATGCAAGTATGGTTGTCCATTGGAGGCTCAGATGCTATGTGTATTGGCGGAAACATATTTCATTTTTATTAACCAACAATGTGGGCAAACTTCTTAAACTAACAATACAAATACAGCAAGAAGTCAATGGTTCCTATGCTTCATCTAATCACTAATGTACGTTATCGTTGCACCGACACCTACGGAAGCTTCTAGCAGTAATGGTCTGTTCCTTCCAGGGAAGCCGGTATTCAGTGAATATGTGCGCATATTCCTAACAAAAGGTGTTACTCATAGAAACCAGTGAGATGATATAAATTGTAAAAAGTTAGCTGATGGGCTTTTTCCCATTCTGTAAACTGTCAAAATTAAAATTGGAGACCAGCTGATTATATTTTCTCGTGTTTTTATCGTGACACAGTAGTGTAATGTCGCTGTTACCATCCAGGATGAATCATAAGATTAGTTGTGTGGCACAGTTCTTATCTACAGCTTCAGTTATTTTTTTCATATATTTCTGACTTGATCTATTTTGAGCCTCAAACGGACAATAAAGCCTGTTAATCCAACTAAGAACTTCACAGGTTTTGACAATAGAAGTTTCGTCAATGCCTCCGCTGGCGTTAGCTGTTTGTTAATTACGGATATCTTTAATCGATCGACTAATCGCCTAATAGCAAGTCATCGGTCACATGAAGACTGACAGGCAGTGACTGGCGTGCGCCCAGCGGGGCACGGTCCCTTCTGTCACGCCGGCTGATTACGCTGACGAAGAAAAATTGAGCTCCTTAATGCGGCCCTAATCCCTGGCTGCGAACAACATACGCACCGCAGCGGCGACTCCAACAAGCGCCGGAAGTCCGCCGCGTGCTCCCGAAATTAAAAAAAAAAAGGAAAGGGCGCGCTTTAATCAGTCCCTCAAAGAGCAGAGCAGCAGGGATTACGACTGTCTCGCGGGGCCTGCCCACCGTGACGGACGCAGCACTTCACACTGACGTTGACACCCTGACGAGATGGGAGTTTCGTGTTGCTTTTGATGCCCACTAGGTTGGACGCTCATGCTGTTAACCACATTCTAGAGGTATGAAAAGTTGGTGTTACGGTTTCAGCCGCACGTCATTTCAGTGGTGATCGCTGTCTTATGTCCAGCCTTCTATACTCAAGATATACCGGGTGATCAAAAAGTCAGTATAAATTTGAAAACTTAATAAACCACGGAATAATGTAGCTAGAGAGGTAAAAATTGACACACGCTTGGAATGACATGAGGTTTTATTAGAACAGAAAAAAAACCAAAGTTCACAGAATGTCCGGCAGATGGCGCCGGACAGCAAAACGTCAGTAACTGCTACCACGACGGGTGAGAGGTACACCGATATGTTACAGAATCGCATCATTTCAGGCTCTCTGATAAACACCTGCTGGAACGTACGATGTTTATGCAGGATCTCTTGCGCGCGCCGTTTGGTGATGATCGTGTGCTCAGCCGCCACTTTCGTCATGCTTGGCCTCCCAGATCCCCAGACCTCAGTCCGTGCGATTATTGGCTTTGGGGTTACCTGAAGTCGCAAGTGTATCGTGATCGACCGACGTCTCTAGGGATGCTAAAAGACAACATCCGACGCCAATGCCTCACCATAGCTCCGGACATGCTTTACAGTGCTGTTCACAACATTATTCCTCGACTACAGCTATTGTTGAGGAATGATGGTGGACATATTGAGCATTTCCTGTCAAGAACATCATCTTTGCTTTTTCTTACTTTGTTATGCTAATTATTGCTATTCTCAACAGATGAAGTGCCATCTGTCGGACATTTTTGAACTTTTGTATGTTTTTGGTTCTAATAAAACCCCATGTCATTCCAAGCATGTGTGTCAATTTGTACCTCTCTATCTACATTATTCCGTGATTTATTCAGATTTCAAATTTATACTGACTTTCTTGATCACCCGGTACATGTAAACCTGAAACTTTTCTGTGGCGTATAACACACGTGGAGAAGCCTCATCAGCTGTGCAGTACTGTTGCAATTTTTATGTCCAAACTCTCTGTAACCTATTTTTATTTTTAGAACGAAATATGCAGATCCCAGTTGTCAGTACAGTCAGTTCATTAACGCTGCAAGGTAACTGCAGACAATATTCACTGTTGCCTTGAACATCACTGCTAATTACTTCTTCCTCTCTTTTCTTTTAATGTTGTGAGGGTGCCTGTTATTTCAGCAGCCTTGGGAGCTTACTTCAGCTGGCTCGTGACAGGAAGTTAACTTGGGAGTGTCACAAACTCGGTGTGTGTATACAACAGGGAAATGGTAGTCTCCAGTGCCCTCGCAGACTGCGTTCCATAAAAACTGTATTGTGCAAGATCTAAAAGGAATCCTCTTGGCTAGTAAGATCTGAAGGCCAGGTTAAAACACAGAATTTCAGACCGTACCGCGAGCTGTTGGATGCTCCTGTGCCACACAAGAATATTTGTCTAAATCCAAGTAAGAGCTTCTTTGATTGACTCACTGTAATTATTTCGATAGCAGGAGTTATTTCCCACTTCTGTCTACGTGCAAGGTTTTGGTTGGCTGTGGCTGGAAATCTGTCACGCATTAGAGCAGATTTTCTGCCTTCTTTCCCATGCCAGGCGTTTGGTTAAAAATGACAGAAGCCGCAAGAGCAGGAAATTGTGAAACTTTTTTATGAAAATATTAGTGAACAGAACTCACAAGATCTCCTGCAATTGGCTGGCGCGATTCAGACTCTGGCAAAAACCAACTAAGAAGAAGTGAAGTCAGAGTGTACTTGCTGCCGCGTCATTGAAGACTACTATTGGTTCAGGGATATCACTGCGAACGCACTTCAGCTTAGGCAGACGTAGAAGATATTCGCACAGAGAGATGTCTCCGACTTCGAGAGTAAAGTAAGAGGCTGGGCTGACTCTGAATTTCCATCCATCTTTTCCACTCACAGCGTTTAAGAGTGGGAAGTATGTGCCACTGATGCATCCACAGAGGTATCTTCTCAAAACACAAGCAGCTACGTACGACAATTGACAGCTGAAACCAGTTATACCGTGTTACTAGCTTGTGATTATTGCCCGTTAATAAACAATATAAACAAAATAAAATACTTGAATTAAGGGAAATAGTGAAGTATTCAATAAACTGAATCCTCATCTCGATACTACAGTATAATTGCAGATTGAGAAACATGATAAAGACGAACCCACTTCCTTATTTAGAATGAAATTTATTTTGTGATAGCCGCGTGGTTGAGACACCATGTCACGGATTGTGCGTCCCCTCCCGCCTCGGGCATTTTTGTGTGTATTGTTGTTAGCATAAGTTAGTTTAAGTAGTGTGTATGTCTAGGGACCGATGACCTCAGCAGTTTGGTCCCTTAGGAATCCACACACACACTATTTTGTGATAGTTTGTCACCGTGTTTCCAATTTAATTCATCACACCGGAAATGGAGCCTTTGTCATATTCTGAATAATACACGGTTATGGAGGCAATCATTTCCTCACTTGATCTACACTGTTTCCCTATGAGACAAATTTTCAAGTTTGCGTGAGGCAGACGAATCGCCGGCCGCGGTGGTCTCGCGGTTCTAGGCGCTCAGTCAGGAACTGCGCGGCTGCTACGGTCGCAAGTTCGAATCCTGCCTCGGGCATGGATGTGTGTGATGTCCTTAGGTTGGTTAGGTTTAATTAGTTCTAAGTTCTAGGGGACTGATGACCGCAGATGTTAAGTCCCATAGTGCTCAGAGCCATTTGAACCATTTGAACCAGACGAATCAAGAATCGTTTAGAATCTCCGCTGATGATTTTTATTCAACTGATGAGACACTTGTTTTTATGGCAGTAAGAAACATTGGAACCTGATTTTACTTGCGTGATACTTTAAGACTATTATATTAAAAATGACGATGAGAACGATAACAGCAGTTTTGAAAACATGATTTGGCGTAGTTTTGGATGCATCAAAGGAAGAAACAATTTCAGTAGTTCCACTGACAGTACAATAATTGATGTCACTTGGAATAACAGTAATAAGAATTGGTAATAACGATAGTCAAGTTCAAGCTACAAGACGTCCTGGTTTGGCGGTTACATTTCCGACTTTTGGAGTCCATTTCCCTTATCCCGTCCGCCTCTGCTGAGACCCCTTCATTTTCTGGTTTTTAGAAATTTCATCAAATTGTTGGTCATGTGATGTTTGAACGTAACTGTTTTCTATATTTTTAGCATTGTAAAAGTATCTATACTTTATTTCAGTATCGGCCAAACGCAGCAGTCAAGCTTGTCTTTTCTTTCGTACGGACATCTGAGAAAACTCAAATGAAAGGAGAGCCTTCGAAAGAAATACTGATTGTAAAATTTAATCTGAAATACAATTGTTAATTCTATGACTTCTTAAACTTAAAGGGACGTCAACTTCTGCTTTATCAAGTTCTTTCATGATGGAAGTGTGGGGTATGAACAACTGAATGCTATAAGTTGGGTGCAGTTACTGAAGCAAGTCGGTCCTGTTCACAAACTTTTATGATTTAACGATGTTATAATTATTCAGTAACTGTGAACGTGGTTCAAATTGGTTCAAATGGGTCTGAGCCCTATGGGACTTAACTGATGAGGCCATCAGTCTCCTATAACTTAGAACTACTTAAATCTAACTAACGTAATGACATCATACACATCAATGCCCGAGGCTGGATTCGAACCTGCGACCGTAGCGGGCGCGCGGTTCCAGACTGAAGCGCCTAGAACCGCTCGGCCACTCCGGCCGGCAACTGTGAACATGCCTATGTTTTAGATTACGTTTGTTGTATTACTATTTGGTGCCTAGTATTCACTGTGTTGTAAACTTCCGTAATCAATAACAATTACATTGTCGCATTCCGAGCAGTTATAAAATTGGTTCCAGCTTCCAGTCCCAGAAACATGGTCACCTTAGCTTTATTAGTACTAGTACCGACATTGTATCGTAGCAGTAGGTCGCTAGAGTAAACAAACGTGACAGTTCGAATGGTGAAGATGGGCGCGAAGAACCAAGCCTCTTGCAAGGCTGGCAGCGCACGTGCTGTGCTCGTGCGACGCAGGTCTGACATAGTGGCCATATGGATCTCCGATTCCTTTTAATGTTGTGAGGGTAAGCAAACCCCTTCATGGGCTACGTATAGTTATCTCACTCATTTAGAAGTAAGGAATAAAAATAACATACAAGGCACAGCAAAAAGCAAAGCGGGATACATAAAGCAGCCAGTAACACCTCAGTTCAACTGTTTTCTGAGCTACGCAGCGCCGTAAGCGCACTAGTGCAGGTCCGCTACCTTAAACAGCCCTCAATCGCTCAGTATTCACTGCGCAATGGAAATGCCGTGTGGCTAGGGCCTCCCGTCGGGTAGATCGTTCGCCTGGTGCAAGTCTTTCGAGCTGACGCCACTGGGGATGGGGATGAAATGATGATGATAAGGACAACACAACACCCATTCCCTGAGCGGAGAAAATCTCCGACCCAGCCGGGAATCGAACCTGGGCCGTTAGGTATGACATTCCGTCGCTCTGACCACTCAGCTACCAGGGGCGGACACATTGTGTGAATATGTTGCATGAATGTACGAGGATAAACGGCGATATATTAATGCGCAGTATTTGTGCCTGGGATGCGTTACATGGAATTCTGCCTTCGTAAGGAACAAGGCTGCGCTGGACGGTGTTGCGATTGAGTTGTTTGCCTTGCGCAGCACAAGCAGAAATAATGATGAACGGGCGAAGCAAGTCTGAAAAGTTTCCATTAAACATGTAAGTGCACCAGGGACTCATTCACAGCAACAAACATTCGTAAAGCACTACGACAACTAATTCCGTAATAAACGAGTAAGTGTATAATTTATCGTGTACGTGTGGTGTCTTCTAAGCATTTTTCAACTGCAACAGCTGCAAAACGAAATAAAACAATTATTTTTTGATTACTGATTGAAAGCTTACATGTCCGGGCTGTGACAGCAGCTGCAAGAGAAAAAAATATATATTCTCACTGGGCAGGTTGACCTGATCTTATCTGCCCATCCTGAAAACTGTTCCAAGTAAAATAAACATTTCCGCTTATTGTCATGACACCATAGTCTCCAGCTTCCTCTACTATTATAGACACCAAGATATCTGGCGTTTACTAAATCAATAAGAAATTTCGTTTCTCAAAGTACCACGTGGTGTCTTAATACACTTCGTCCACCTCACTTCCTGATCATTTGTCATTTACTTCTTTTCGGTTTTTTGTGAAAACTCGTCCCTAGCGAGCTGAATTTCGGTCTGCGTTGGCAGGAACCGCAGCTATCTGCGCAGTACCACACTTACACTATGGCCATTAAAATTCCTACACCACCAAGATGACGTGCTACAGACGCGACAGGAAGAGGATGCTGTGATATACAAATGATTAGCTTTTCAGAGCATTCACACAAGGTTGGCGCCGGTGGCGACACCTACAACGCGCTGACATGAGGGAAGCCTCCAAACGATTTCTCATACACAAATAGCAGTTGACCGGGGTTACATGGTGAAACGTTGTTGTGATGCCTCGTGTAAGGAGGAGAAATGCGTACCATCACGTTCCCGACTTTGATAAAGGTCGGATTGTAGCCTATCGCGATTGTGGTTTATGGTTTATCGTATTGCGACATTGCTGCTCGTGTTGGTCGAGATCCAATGACTGTTAGCAGAATATGGAATCGGTGGGTTCAGGAGGGTAATACGGAACGCCGTGCTGGATCCCAACGGCCTCGTATCACTAGCAGTCGAGATGACAGGCATCTTATCCGCATGGCTGTAACGGATCGTGCAGCCATGTCTCGATCCCTGAGTCAACAGATGGAGACATTTGCAAGACAACAACCATCTGCACGAACAGTTCGACGACGTTTGTAGCAGCATGGACTATCAGCTCGGAGACTATGGCTGCGGTTACCCTTTACGCTGCATCACAGACAGGAGCGACTGCGATTGTGTACTCAACGACAGAAATGGGTGAACGAATGGCAAAACGTCATTTTTTCGGATGAATCCAGGTTCTGTTTACAGCATCATGATGGTCGCATCCGTGTTTGGCGACATCGCGGTGAACGCACATTGGAAGCGTGTATTCGTCATCGCCATATTGGCGTATCACCCGGCGTGATCGTATAGGGTGCCATTGGTTACACGTCTCGGTCACCTCTTGTTCGCATTGACGGCACTTTGAGCAGTGGACGTTACATTTCAGATGTGTTACGACCCGTGGCTCTACCCCTCATTCGATCCCTGCGAAACCCTACATTTCAGCAGGATAATGCACGACCGCATGTTGCAGGTCCTGTGTGGGCCTTACTGGATACAGAAAATGTTCGAATCCTGCCCTGTTCAGCACATTCTCCAGATCTCTCACCAATTTAAAACGTCTGGTCAATGGTGGCCGAGCAACTGGCTCGTCACAATACGCCAGTCTCTACTTTTGATTAACTGTGGTATTGTGTTGAAGCTGCATGGGCAGCTGTACCTGTACACGCCATCCAAGCTCTGTTTTACTCAATGTCCAGGCGTATCAAGGCCGTTATTACGGCCAGAGGTGGTTGTTCTGGGTACTGATTTCTCAGGATCTATGCACCCAAATATCGTGAAAATGTTATCACATGTCAGTTCTAGCATAACATATTTGTCCAATGAATACCCGTTTAACATCTGCGTTTCTCCTTGGTGTAGCAACTATAATGGCCAGTAGTGTATATTGTACAACATATTGTGCAATATACGTATTGAGCGAAGGTCAGTTTATATTTAAAGCTCTGCAGTGTTCTTCAGTATTTTAAGCAAACTGACAGTGCCGCCTTCTGACGGTCAGTATTACTAATCAATAAATACTGAGCGAGCCCGCATTTCGTGGTCATGCGGTAGCGTTCTCGCTTCCCACGCCCGGGTTCCCGGGTTCGATTCCCGGCGGGGTCAGGGATTTTCTCTGCCTCGTGATGGCTGGGTGTTGTGTGCTGTCCTTAGGTTAGTTAGGTTTAAGTAGTTCTAAGTTCTAGGGGACTGATGAACATCGATGTTAAGTCCCATAGTGCTCAGAGCCATTTGAACCATTTGAAATACTGAGCGTGAGAGAGCCCCTTTCGCCAACATGTTTCAAAACACCCCACCTAAAACAGCCACGTTACAGTGTCCACGTAACACTGCTACTGCTATTACTGCTAGGAATAATAATAACAGATTGTTTCAGGTAACGTTTTTGCTACATATGAAGTGTATCGTTGCATACAGGAGTAAAATCTTCTGCCGCGTGGGATTAGCCGAGCGGTCTTGGGGGCTGCAGTCATGGACTGTGAGGCTGATCCCGGCAGAGGTTCGAGTCCTCCCTTTGGCGTGGGTTTGTGTGTTTGTCCTTAGGATAATTCAGGTTAAGTAGTGTGTAAACTTAGGGACTGATGATTTTAACAGTTAAGTCCCATAAGATTTCACACAGATTTGAACATTTTTTAAAAAATCTTCTAGTGACGTGAATTGTGCTTTCAAAATTGACGGTAGATATTATTTTCCCTCAGAGTAAGTGAAACTAGCCTTCTTTCGAAGCCAAAGATCTGTTCTGGCCCCGCTTACTGCTGTGCTCTTGCTATAGGAAATAATGGATCTCGGATGGTTGTGAGGACGCGTGAGAAGGAAAGGATTTTGCTCGTGTGGGAATGAGCGTTTCCGCTATGGTGATCAGACAGAGTGATTAAGTCGAGGGGGGTTAAAATGACTAAACAGTTTGGTCTGACGGTAAAACAGAGTGCAGGATATCAGTATGCTAGACCGTAGATAGCCGTGTTTAATAGCGCGAGACAAGATCAAAATGAAAAACTCGTTACCTAGTGGTACATGTTATTTTGTTTGTGAAAGAAATCCTAAGGCATTCGATGGTGTGCTTCTTGACGTCTAGAACGTGTTTGAAACGTCACCTACTGAAGGAAATACAGTTTTATGGAACAGCTTCTACAATGTATGCTTCTTTGCAGATGTCGCATTTACGTATTTTGTATTTGTCCCTGAAAACTTAAAAATATGTAACGAGAAGTTCACAACGTGCCAGAAAGCTGCAAAACTTGACAACTGACTCTAAATGAATGAAATAATCTGTACCTGAAGGCATGTAAGTATAACGGCATTTGAAAGACTCTCTACAAGCAACAAACATAAGGTAATACAAATACCTGGCATTACACAGGCGTGAAATATAGTACAATATGCTGTCACTGCTTCATTGTGGGCAAAACAAATTGTGTCTTCTATCTGCTTGCAGCATACAGAATAATTACTGCAGTTTGTCCTTAGACAGATTGTCTTCAGAAAAATGTTAGCCGGCCGCGGTGGTCTAGCGGTTCTAGGCGCGCAGTCCGGAACCGCGCGACTGCTACGGTCGCAGGTTCGAATCCTGCCTCGGGCATGGATGTGTGTAATGTCCTTAGGTTAGTTAGGTTTAAGTAGTTCTAAGTTCTAGGGGACTGATGACCACAGTAGTTAAGTCCCATAGTGCTCAGAGCCATTTGAACCATTTTTGAAAAATGTTAGAACTTAATTGCCGATTAACACGGGGCCTCTAGCGTGGGTAAAGTAGGACAGCACACATTTCGAAACGGTTTGGTTCATAGAACGGTTTGATTCATAGAACGAGTTGAAAGAAATGTACTAGAAAATGGGCAATTATGCACAGAAGGTAGGGGTCAAAGTGAATCGAGACAAAACAGAGTTCATGCAATTAGGAAGAAGACAAGAGCGGATAGAATTTCTTGAGATAGATGACAAGAGGTTCAAGAGAGTAGACCAGTTCAAATACTTGGGATCGTGGTTTACCACGGACAGCGATACAAAAATGGACATCAAGGGAAGAATAGCAGTGGGAACGAAATGCGTACATTCCCTCAGAGAGACGCTTGGCTCTAAATTGATCTCAGTGAACACTAAGATGAAAATCTGCAACACAGTGATATGCCCAGCAGTAATGTACGGTTCAGAAATATGAAGCATGACTAAGCAAGAAAAGGAAAAACCATTAATATTTGAAAGAAGAGTAATGATGAAGATATGGGGACCAGTTTTAGATAATGGAGAATGGAGGAGGAGGAAAAACGAGGAAATATACTTCGTGATGCGACAACAGAAGATAAAGATCAAAAGAATACAATGGGTGGGCCATGTAGCCCGTATGCCAGATGGAAGACAGGAGAAGGTGGCACTAGCGGGGAAACCAAAAACCAAACGCCCCATTGGACGACCAAGGCAGCGCTGGATGGACGACCTGGCGAAGGACCTAGCAGCCCTGGGAATTGAAGACACCTGGAGGAACCTGGCTCAAAACAGGAAGGAATGGAGGCAGTTTGTGGAAGCAGCGCGTGGCGTGCAGGGCCTGTGATCGCTGAATATCTATCTTGATTCATAGAAGATATGGCGTTAATTCCTTACTATACGTACAAGTTTCTTTAAATATCATCGGCAACCTGCGTATAAAATTCCAAGAACATATTAAAATAAAAATAGGAATATTGTTCATCTTTCTTCATATAGCTCCCTTAGATTTGCAAGGGGAGGGTCTGATTGTGTGTTGCCAATTTTGATCAAGTTTTACAAGGACGTTCTACATCGAAAATAAAAAGACACGTTTTTCGCCTTTTGGTAGACACTTCCTAATTTTTGAAAAAATGTGAGTCAAAGTTGATGACGGAAAATCGTATTTTCAATGCTATACATCGAAAGATCGTCTAAAAACAAATGTTTATATCCTGTGGTATGGGGTCCAAAGAAAATAAAGTTCTAGTTATTAACGTTTCTGTGTCTTCATGCTGTAGCTTGGGTATCCATCATTCTACACATATAGCACGACGAGGTCGGCGTTCGAGTTGTAAGCGGGCTGCTTCTGTGTTGGCAGTGCTGTGTAGCGCTTTGCATTGGATCTCTGACTGCACTTTGTAGGAGACTCTGTGGCTGGTCGGACTCGTTATTGGAAGTTAACCGCCAGTACTGTTGGGCAGTTGGAAGTTAGTCGCCGGCAGTGATGGAAGTACTGTTGGGTAGTTGGAGGTGAACGGTCAGCAGTGATGGTGTTAAATGTGAGAAGGTAGTATTGATGGAGGGTAGAGGTCTGAAGTGTTAGCGTAGGCTAACGATCTGGAAGTATCCGACTTGGAGATTGAAAATTATTCACGATTATATATCTGTATACTGGATGTCAATGACGACTTATATTCGTTTCTGAACTGGGTGTCACATTATTAAGGTAAGAACATATATTATTTGGTTTGCAACAAAATCGTTCCTTTGCTAACCACATGCCTATTAGTAGTTAGTGGCTTTAGTAGTTAGACTCTTTTATTTAGCTGGCAGTATTGACGCTCACTGTATTGCAGTAGTTCGCGTAATGAAGACTTTTATGAGGTAAGTGCTTAATGAAATGTATAGGTTTATTGTTAAGATTTCTTTTTAGTCTGGGCCATTCTTTAGTATTAATTATTGGAAGTCAGGTTGTAATTTTATTTGAGGAGTTGCATTGTGTTGCGCTAGAATATTGTCGGTCAGTGTTGACATGATAAGAAAAAGTAAAGAGAAAGTAGGCTCAGTAAGTTCAGTTTTACTCAGCTGTTTCAGAATCAAATAATGTAAAAGTTTCATCTTCTCAGTCATTCACCAATTTAAGTACAGATTCACAAATTTAAATAAAGAAGTTTGAGAGTGGTGCCGGCACATTAATTCAGCGCGTTCGGTCAGAGAGTTAGCTGCTCTCTGTAATAAAAAAACTGAATGAATGGATCAACAATGCACTTGAACAGGTGTCACGGAACGTCCGCCGCGAACTAACAATAACGAACAAAATTTGTGCGGGAAAAGTAAGTGATCAAGGCGATAGACTACCAAAGCACTGATCCTTGTTAGGATATTGGTTAACACCTTTTTTTCATTCGATATTTTTTCGCTGTACCTTAGAATATTCTGACAACTGAAATACATTTATTTGCCTTTTTTGAATATAAAACATCGGGAAGTGTGATTAATTATCAAACAATTATATATAATTCATTGACAGTTATTTTCTTCGTGATAAGTACATGACGCGCTACAATAGGACTTTCATAGGTAATCATGCTCAACCATCTGCATCGTGAAAGTGATAGCACCGAAGTGTACCTCTCTTCATCATCCATGTGACGTTTACGTTTTCCAGGAGGTACAGAATTTCATCGCAAGACTTCAGATTCATGTGACATCACAGTGGGACAGAGAATTGCCGGCCGGTGTGGCCGAGCGGTTCTAGGCTCTTCAGTCTGGAACCGCGCCACCGCTACGGTCGCAGGTTCGAATCCTGCCTCAGGCATGGATGTGTGTGTGATGTCCTTAGGTTAGTTAGGTTTAAGTAATTCTAAGTTCTAGGGGACTGATGACCTCAGATGTTAAGTCCAATAGTGCTCAGAGCCATTTGAACCATTTGCATAGAGAATTACAATACTGTGCGGAAGCTATCAAACTTCATGCCTTAGTGCATAACGAGTTGTCCGCGACTGTCTTTCAAGATGTGGTTTTATACGCTTGGTACGCATGCATATTGATGTCTGGCAGATATGGTTTTAGCAACGTGAATCAGATAAGTTTTTCACTAACAACGTACCGGAAAACATGTCTTTGCAGTGAGATTTCGTTCGTATGTTGCGCATAGTCCAAGAAATACTTATGTTTTATCTGCTCTTACGATAAGTTTCATCCCACTGATTGCGATAACGCTCACCAATAGACGATCAGTGAGAATTACGCAATGGTATACTTAAGGTGTGTTTTTGCACAAAGTATCACGATGAAAATAACTGTCAGTGTCTTACATACACATACTTGAATATTAATTGCACCTCCCGACCTTCCACTTAAAAAAAAAAGCAAAGGAAAGTATTCAGAGTATCAGAATATTATGAGATACGCCGAGAAAAAATATCTGATCAGAAATGGCGAACATCAAGAATCGAAAACAGATCAGCGGTTTGGTAGTTCAGTGCTTTGACCTCTCGCCCGCCGACTTCGCTCTACTAGACGGGTATTCAAGGTACAGTATGAAAACACAGAAATATTGATTACTCGAACATATTAACTTTTAACCATATATTATATAAATAAAAAATTGTTTTGGGCCTATATATCGATGAATAGCAGTGAATATACGATTTTCCGTTATCAACTTTGACCTCGATTTTTTTAAAAAACTAGGGAGAGTCTAGCAATAACCTGAAATACGTGTCTCTTTATTTTATAGAACGTCCTTGTGAAACTTGATTAAAAGCTGTAACCCAAATGTCAGACCCTCTCCTTGTTAAATCAAAGCCAGCTCTCACATGGTTACGAAGTTCCTACTTTCCATCAAGATAAGCTGCGACATTCATGTAACTGTTTGTTAAGATGGAAAACTTTCGTGATGTTTGAGACTAATTAAGCAGCTGAGCATTTACAAACAAGTATCGAACAATGCAAAACTAGTCTGTGAAAATGGTGTGGCTATTTCCAGTTGACAGGTTTCGTAATCCCAACAACATTTTGCAACAGCTGCAGCTTTGCTTCGGACATAATTGCAGTAGTGAAACAAGTGATCGATGTTTACTGCTGTCATTGCAAAGAAGACAGCTACATCTTTTGCGCTAAGTGATCCATGTCCGACGCTAATTTACTTGTTTTTATTTGATCGTCGTGGTAACAATTTTACAGCAGACCAGGCGAAACAGCTCGGGCTCTCCGAAGGGTCATGAATCATTCGCATACTTACGATGTGCCCGTAAGAGGGCCATCACATCTTTTTCCCTTTTTTCCACTGGTAGTTCCTCAAATATCCATCAAGCTGTCGAAACCAGCCGGTGCATTTGCTAGCGCTCTCACTTAATGGAAAGCAATTTTCTCGATTTCTGTGATTAATTAATTGATAACATAATTTATGGCCCCCTGTAAAATTAAGACGACATCTTAATGACAGCGAACAGCCACGGCCGAGCTTGAGTTACGACCTCAATTAGCTGGCGGCCTCCGCAAAAAGGCTCTTCCGAAGCGTTATTTATGCGTTTAGAACAAACTTGGATGTGTCTGGATATAATGCATTCACTGCCTGGAAATAATAATTATAGATCCGGCAGAGGAGATAAATCAGGGCACGCCGATCGACGCCGGGCCACGGCGGTAACGATGTCATTCATCATGCTCCAATTAAAGCGGGCCCATGAATAATCATGGTGGGCCTCTGCGCTCGCCGCGCCGGTGAGAGCGAATACGTGTGCGCTACTCTGGTAATGGTCCGAGTACCGGCTGAGGTAGGGCGTCCCGTAACGGCTCCACCAGAAACACAGCGCCGTGTTCGCACCTCTCCGCTACAACTTGCGGACCACCCTGCGAGATAAAACGAAAAAGAAACAGGGTCCTTTCACGCCCGCACTTGCGTCCTCTGCGAAAGAGTTAGTTTGCTATTTTCGATTCACAGGATGTGGGACTGGGCGTTGTCCATGTTGTGTACGACTTCGTACATAGTGTTAAGGAGAAGTGAGCAACAGAGTTGTGCTGCATCTGTCGTCGTAGGAAAGCTGGTCAGGAGCAGTAATGATTAGAGAACAAGTTAACACAGTAAACAAAAGATGTCATTAACTTGTCTTTCTCCAAGCTGACAAAAATCCGTTACAGATAACGCAGCAAGAAATAAAATCCAGCTCTCAATGTCGACAAAGATGAAGCACTATGCAGTAAAGCACGAATGATGGTGTCAGAGCCGCAGCTAGGTGGCATCTGCATAGCGTCACATAGCGAAATGGCTTCGAGTTTGAGTGGGGTGTGTGGCTTTTGCTGGCCGTCTTATATTGTGACAGCAGAGTGCGCACGTAGTCCAGATCTGCTGGAGGTGTAACACAGCGGGCGTGCACCGCTGGGGGTGTCGGATCCCGCACGACTGCTATCGGCATCTAACGGAAACTTTCAGTTCCATCGCCAACTCTGAGAGGCCCATGGAATGGTATCGATACGTGATAGCACAGTCCATATTTCTGATTGTGGTCACACACCAATATGGGCTGGTCTGTGAGGTTGAAAACGGACAGTTTTGAAGGGTATAAGATGGTGTCTCCTGGCCCTTTATTCTCACGAAACAGCGAGTGGTATCACCGAGAGAGAGCAAATTGATTCCATATGTCCAGCGTTCCAGAAGGCTTTTGATACTGTTCAAAAATGGTTCAAATGGCTCTGAGCACTATGGAACTTAACTTCTGAGGTCATCAGTCCCCTAGAACTTAGAACTACTTAAACCTAACTAAGCTAAGGACATCACACACATCCATGCCCGAGGCAGGATTCGAACCTGCGACCGCAGCGGTCGCGCGGTTCCAGACTGTACCGCCTAGAACCGCTCGGTTTGATACTGTTCCTCAAGAGCGATTTTTACTCGCATCACATACCTATGGAGTATCGTCACAGTTGTGTCACTTGATTCGGGATTTCTTGTCAGAAAGAACACAGTTCTTAGTAAACGATGGAAAGTCATCAAGGGAAACAGAAGTCATATCTGGCGTTTCACAGGGAAGTGTCGTAGAACCATCTGCTGTTTGTTATCTGTTTAAACTACCCAGCTGGAAAAAAAAAAATGCGCACCTGGAAAGACGAGGTCAATTTTGATCCGATGGTGGCACATGCCACCTGCGGGATAGTAGACATACTGATAATGATTTCAACGTTGTCCGCCAACAGATGGCGTAGTGGTGAAGCTAGCAAAGCGCAATCGGTGTCTACCCTTAGAAGGGATTGCTCACAGCCTGAAGACTATATGTGGTGCAGACGTGTGAAGCAAGCAGGCAGCTATGTCGCAGAGATGCACTCGTGCTTCCTGCAGCCCACTGAGTGAGCTTCAAAGGACTCATATTGTAGCCTGCTGACGGGTGGGATGCCAGCACAGACAACCGCCAGGATCGTCGCATTGTAAGGGCAGCAGTGGTGGTTCGTACAGGTACCTCAACTCTGATAAGAGGGCTTGTGGGCCCAGACGTGACAACACGAACTGTTACGAACCGGTTATTAGCAGTGGGGCTACGGACACGCACACCTCTAGGCCGTCTTCCACTCACGCCACAGCACCGACGTGCACGGCTCGACTGGTGCCCTTAGAGCATCACTTGGAATGTGGAATGGCGCGCCGTTATTTTGAGATTCTGCTTGCTCGCAAGTGACGGTCATTTATATGTGACGTGGTGAACACTGTCTCGTAGAGGGTATTCATCCAAGATACACTGGCCCGACCTCATGCCATACGGTCTGGAGTTTGAAACGTCTCCTTAGAAAAATTACAAATGACTGTGCTTAAACTGACACACAATATTTTTAGCGCAACGCAATCTGACTTTCAAAAATCCCTACAAAAGAATGGCCCTGACTAACATTAACCTATACGTTTCATAAATCACTTACCTCACAAAAATCTTGGTTACTCGAACTACTGCAATACAGCGAGCATCACTACTGCCAGCTAAATAAAAGATTCAAAGTACTGAAGGCACTAACTACTGATAGGCATAGTTAGCAAATGAAAGATTTTGATAGAGAACAACCAATGTATTTACCTCAATAGTCATAATATATATATTATGACAAATTTCAAAACTCCGCCATTTCTCTCCCCACATCCACCACTGCTGGCGGCTCACCTCCAACTGCTCAACGCTACGCGCTGTTCACATCCATCTGCCCAACACTACAATGGCAGACAACAATGCAATCTAGCCACAGACTGCACACCGCACAACCAGTGAGTTTCATACAGAGTGCTACGTAACGTTGCCAGTAAGAATACATAAACGGCCTACTTACAAGTTCGATAAGCTACAATTGTCGTTCACCTTTGGTATATCTGGTGGGAACACTAAACAGCGCTCCGTACATGCAGAATGTTGCTTTACCTGTTTTTCCCCCATTCTTGCAACAGGAACGCGATGTGTTGTTTCACCAGGATAATGCTCGCTCACACACTGCCCGTGAAACTCAACATGCTCTGCAAGACGTGCAGTAGCCTCCCTGGCCAGCATGATCTCCAGACTTGTTTCCAATCGAGCACGTGTGGGCTATGATGGGACGAGAAGTGACTCGTACGACTCGACAGTCAACAGCTCTTGCAGAACTACCTGAACAGGTCTAACAGGCGTGGCATAACCTATCCCAGGACGGTATTCACCATCTGTACGACCGACTGCATGCCATAGTCAGCGCCTGCATTGCCGCCCGTGGAGGCTGTACCAAGTACTAATATGGGTGTTTCATATGGGTTAATATCTAGTACCTCAGACCAGCTTATGCTATTGACATGTATAATCATTTCATGTAGTCCATATGCACTGTTGCAACAATAAATCTTCAGCTTATTGGAAGCCTCTAAAAATGTATACTAACTTTTTTCTGGCATTGTGTTTGGGAAGTAATGTGAACAGCCCTCTGAGACTGTTTGACCCTGAACAATATCATGTATTGGGTCCTTCATATGAGTACTAAAAAGAATCCGTTAATTTTCGGTTATACAATAAATAATACAAAATTTAAGGTTGCCGATTCAGTTCAATAGGTAGGGATTACGATGACAAAAACTTAAATAGAAATGATCACGTAGACAATGTTGTGGGGACAGTAAATTAAAGACTGTGTTTCCTTGATAGAACACTTAGAAATTGCTCTGAGCACTATGGGACTTAACTTCTGAGGTCATCAGTCCCCTAGAACTTAGAACTAATTAAACCTAACTAACCTATGGACATCACACACATCCATTCCCGAGGCAGGATTCGAACCTGCGACCATAGCGGTCGCGCGGTTCCAGACTGTAGTGCCTAGAAACGCTCGGCCACTCCGGTCGGAAGAACACTTAGAAAATCAAACAGGTCACTAAAGAGACTACCTACAATACCTCTGCCCATCCTCTACTCGAATCTCCCTGCACAGTATGGGATCCTCACTATATAGAATTGACGGTGGACACTGAAAAAGTCCAAAGAAGGACAGCTCGTTTTGTGTTATTGTGAAATAGGGGAGCGAGTGTGACGAACGTGGCAATCATCGGAAAAGGGCGTTTTTGAAAAAAAAAAAAAAGATATTCCGTTTGCAAAGAGGGTGATTGGCTTATTCTAAGGTATTGTCTTTTATTTTTGATACGATCATTCTTTTATTATACAATCATAACCGGTTTCACCCTTCAAAGGCCGTATTCAGATGCTACAACAGATAACTGAAAAGCTTAAATTAAGACCTGAAACAGGGCAAGTATTTCCGCTAGGTGTACTTGTGAGCTTATTAAATTGCTATTAACATGCATGTGCTTCATACCTATGAGCGATATTTGATGAAAAAGTGTTGATGCGTTGTCAACTTACCATAAATCAGAAATATATACATACATACAAGTGTACTTTTCCTTCTCTACTCCCTGCGCTAGATGCGCATGTCCTGTATAAGAAAATCTTCAATCGTAAAACTGTAAAATATGACAACTATTAAATAATATTCAATCAGATATTCATTAAATATGAAGGTAATTACAGGTCGTTAAAACAATAAAATATATTTAGAATAAGGATTGCTAGTCTGTCTCTTTTATTGTAAAGATCTGACTTTGTTCTTGTGCTTATATCATAAAAAAGTGATAGTGTCAAGAATAAAAGAATAATGCCTTATAAAAGAGTTTCTCATTGTGGCAAGATCTTCTCACAGTAGTTCAATCGACATTTTTCTTCTCCGAATGCGAAAATCTTCTGTTGACTCCGACCTACATAGGGAGAAATTGTTATCGCAAGGAAAGAAGAGAAATAATAACTTGCATGGAAAGATTTATGTGTTCGTTTTTGCCACTTCCTATTCGAAAGTGGAGCTGTCGAGAAATAGTCTGCAAATGGTTTTGATAACTCTCCGCCTAGCATTGGGATATGAACTGTCGAGTAGCAGTGTAGTTTTAGGCGTTGATGTAGAGAGAGCTGACGGTAAAAAGTGCCACTGCAGTCAGTGGGAAAAAGTCCTCTGCGACATCCTAGACAGATCGTTGGGCTGCGTGTGAATTATGCTGCCAACATTGACAATTCATGCATGAGTACTAGGACTGTGATTAATTGGGAATTTACCATAATTACTAGACACTAACGATTTCTGCTGGGCCAGTATCAGCGCTCCAAACATGGGCTCTAAAATTCATACCTTAAGAGCTATGAGCACTTGTTCATCTTCGACAGTGTGAAATACATTTCTGCTGTTACAAGCTGTCTTGTTTTCACATTTTTGGAGGAGGTAAAAAAAGTCCAGTAAATACATACCTAAAGAACTACGGGTACTTGTCCAGCAGAAGAAATATGTTTCGCAGTAGCGAAGACGAACAAGTGCTCATAGGTCATAAGCCATGCATTTTAGAAACCACATTTACTGGATATTTTTCTTGTTTTGGTCTTTCCTACCACCTTTGTAAGCTGACTGCACTATAGACCTACTCCTACCAACAATAATACAGGTACATGTATTCCACTGTCAGAGATATCAGAAAATTTCACTTGAAACTTTCAACTAAATCCTTACCGCGCCAGGTTCCCTTAGCTCAGACGGGCTGATGTGTCCTTCTCCATCATCGCTGGAATTTTTAATATTTTCACGGAATCACCCTGTATTTTCTGCACACGAAAACGATTTGTTAGGATGTCGTCTATTAGTATATCTCAAGATTGACAATACATCCTAGAACGTAATGGTGTAAAGTTAAACTTCGTAAGCTCTTTTTCTTCGGCTATAGCTTATTTTCGTAACGCAAAGTTAAACTAAACCTATAACACTCACGGATTAGGCCTTAGTCTTGTTCCCAATGGTCGAGAGCTGCCTAGAAGGCTGTACGAGGAGTCAACCACGATCGTGGGTACCTGATGAACAAGTCCCCAATGCCTCCAACCGTTGATACCAGCAGATGAATCCAGATAATCCCGCTACTTCTTTATTCAAGGAGCTGCTCATCTGGCCTCATCAGACTGAGTGGACCCAGTTGCAGACCCTCCTATCTCAGAAAAACTCTGAGGAAGTACCTGAAGTCGAACCAAGGCCTTCGGCATCATTTGCAGCGACTTGGTTACACCAAGTTTTGTATGAAAGTAACGTACAACTGTTCTTACTACAACGCACAACAGCTAGTGCCAGGACAACAACTATACTACGGCAGCAAAGAGTCTTTCGTTGACTCCGTGCGCAACAGAGTAGCCATAGCTTGATTATTATCACAGAGGCGTTGCGGAGTCTTACGCCTGCCACGCCAACTTATCCGCTCTAGTCTACACCATTATTCCTACTTTGCTCAGGACCCATTCTCACACGGCCGTATAGGTACAACTATTAAAAGGAATGAAAGAATAGTCACACGTTTACTTTTTTCACTGATTGCTTTTGAGGTTCTTATCGTTAATGGTTACATCTGAGTTATTACAAGTACTGCTCCATAATACAACAACGTCAATGAATCGAGGCTTACATAGGCCAATTTTTAGATAAAACAAACTGGTCCATCAGTAATTTAGCTGTAACTAAATAGATGTTAAAACTTTCCATTGCAGTCAGTTATTCAGTATGTGGAATGTTATTTGATCAATGCAGTCACGGACATGGTCATATTTCACCTCTTCCCTGTATAAACGTTTATGTTGTCATGGTTTCGACACCTAGTAAACATTGCGCACCCCATTTTATATACAGGGACAATGGCGCTCTTCACATTCGTTCTTTTTATTCTTTCATTAAGTTTCGTAGATTCGCTTTATGAAGTAGGTATTTCAAAGTTTTACAGTGAAACGAGGTAATGTATAAAGTTTCGGATCTCAGACCGTCTGTCATTTTAATATAATATTTAAAATTTCAAGTGTGAAGATGAAATCGTAGTTAAAATAAACGTATTTTTGGGAGACCATAGAAGAATATTGTTTTGAGATAGCATTTCTAAGAGACATGCACCTTGAGCTTCATTGTACAATGTTCAACGTGAAGAAATAATGATCAACTACAGGTTTTCAGAAATAACAGCAACCAGGCGTCTTTCTTGATGGTGGCCATTTTATTGTCTCAATAACGGTTCAAGCCTCCTGCAGCTCATCACTAGATATCACAGTATGAATCCCTTTAGGACGTAATGTGTAGCAAATACCTAATAACATAAAGACAAAGAATTTTTAAAATAATGGCGACAATATCGGAGACAAACATATTTAGGAAACCAGTTTTGTAACCGTGTATTAACAATTACGAATCCCAAAACCACTCGGTTCTACTTGTGCTCACGAAAGCTGCAAGTAAACACAAGAAAATTAGCTTGGAAGGCCGTTGGTTTGCAAAAGAAAATACTACTTTCTTTGTTGCTCTAAATATCTACTATTTGTCTAAACTGCTTGCAGAAATTTACATGACTAAACTAATCTACATCTACATCTACATATATTCTCCGCTAGCCACCAAGCGGTGTGTGGCGGAGGGCACAATTCGCGTCGAAGTCATATTTCCCCCCTCTGTTCCACTCGCGGACTGCACGACGGAAAAACGACTGTCTGAACGCCTCAGTACGAGCTCTTATTTCCCTTATCTTTGAATGATGATCATTCCTCGATTTGAAAGTTGGTGGTAATAATATATGCTCTACATCCTCGGTGAAGATTGGATTTCGGAATTTAGTGAGCAGCCCCTTCTGTTTAGCGCTTCGTCTATCTGCAAGTGTGTCCAACTTCAAACTTTCTATGAGTGCCCAAAAATAACAGTAAGAAGCAAAACCTATACGCAATAAAATCGTTAGTATCATGGTGCTGGCACTTATTTGAGTTTCTTTACCACATTTACTAGAGGAAGTGCTGAATAATATGGTTCCTTTTTTTAAACTGTCTTTTCATTATGTGAGAATATATGTCCGTTGACCGCTGATTAAACACTTACGCATCATCACCTTAGCCTAGAATAAGCTTGCACGAATATTATTTTTCTACTTTTCATGTCGGTCATGTTAACCACAGCTTATCAGAAACGGTGTCTTTATTAATAACAAAGGGCAACGGACACTAGGGATCACATTGAATGGATGTAAGAAATTACTCATACCTTCTGTTAACAATTTTTGACTTGTTTTATTTTGGTTAGTAAGCTTTTTATCTGCTCCATTACTTCAGAAGATAGTTACACTAAAGTAAATGGAAAGAAAGTAAACAAAATAAGTGGCATAGAGTCAATACAACAGCAGATATTACCGCATGCACGGGATGCCGAACTCAGTTTCCCAGTTAGTTTGTCAATACGAGTATGTCTACTAAACTTCATCTTCTTGTTCTATTGTTAGCTAAGGCATTTTACACAAGACTTTTATGCAGTCAGTGAACTTTCTTATCTACTTCTGGTAACAGCCGGCCGGAGTGGCCGAGCGGTTCTGGGCGCTACAGACTGGAACCGCGCGACCGCTACAGTCGCAGGTTCGAATCCTGCCTCGGGCATGGATGTGTGTGATGTCCTTAGGTTAGTTAGGTTTAAGTAGTTCTAAGTTCTAGGGGACTGATGACCACAGATGTTAAGTCCCATAGTGCTCAGAACCAGTTCTGGTAACAGCAGATTAATTAAATAAACCTTTGTGATACTATCTAAACGTCTACTCAATTATCATCACGCTGTGTCTGGTGGCAATTTTCTCTGGAAAGTCAGTTAAGCAAGTTAAGAAGGAAAGTGGAACCAGCACCCTGTCAGTCTCCACAATTATGCGTGCCTCATTTTAAATGTGTTTCCAATCTCGCGACTGGAACTGGAACGTCGGATGACAGTCCGGGTGCCTCCGTTTACATTTTCGTCTTTCTCATGGTGCTTTTTCTTTTCTATAAGATCATGGTGAGCGTAGTAAAACAGTTAAAGTTTCTCTCAAAGGCTGGTTCTGCGAAGTAACCTAACGACAGATCAGCGTTTAAAGTCATGTCGACAACGAAATCGCTAGAGACGGACCAAAAGTTATTTTTTTTTTCTTCAAAGAAACCATTTCGATGATTTCCTCAAGCAGTTTAGGGAAACAAAGAAAAATCTGGGTGGACTAGCTGGGATTTCAGCGCCAGTCCTTCGGAATACTCATTCAGTGTTCCTACCACGACACTAAACGACAAGCGTCTTGTACACCATCAATTCGGCAGCTGTTTTACATATTTTACTTATGTATATCCGTCCCACTTCTTTATACTGCTTCTAACGTTACGTCTAGACGTCTAAGCGATGTGATGGATTCAGACCATATACGGTGTAGTCTGAAGCTACCTAACTGGTTCTCCTCTTCATATGCACCCATCTAAATTTAGCTCAAGCTGCAGTGTTTTACACGAAAGACTGACTTTCACTACAATTTCTCGACAGTTAATTTTTCATGAACACACCGTCGTCCGCATAAGATTTGAGTGTGTTTCAAAACTGGCTCACAGTTTGTTGACTTATATTCTAAATAAGAACGGTAGTACGATGTTTCTTGTGGCTCTCACTAATTTACTTTTGTAATCAATAGCAGTAGAGGTGTAGGATACGGTGATAGCTGCTGTTTGATCACCAACCACCAAAGATATATGTCTGAAAATAATGTTCCGAGAAAATCTGCAGGCATTATAAAAGTGAGGGCAGTTATAACGGGACCTGAAATCGCAAACAATCATCATAAACAGTGAAACGTTTCCACCTTTGTACCTATTTGCTTAGTAATCTGTGCACTATTTCTTATATTCCCTGTTCTTTCTTCTCAGATTACATTTTCTTAAACTTTGAACGTAGACGTTTATGACTAAGCGGGAAACACGTTGCTTTTCACTGGACACTGTTGACAGTATTGAGCAGATATCTCTATTCTATTCACTGTTAATTCTGGAAAATTTCGCCAGTAGCACTTCTGAGACTGACTTTATGAGAACGGTAATCCGAAGAAACTTCATCAGTATACCTAGAATTAGAATACAAAGATTAACGTGTCTGTATATCGTTGAGTACTCTTGCTGCTTAATATTTAGCTGGTGGGTGGGTAGTGACAAATACTGGGTGGTAGGAGCCACCTTGATGTTTGTCAATGGCGCTCAGCTCCTGCCTATAGCGTCCTGTGTTCGTATGATTTTGAGGGAGACAGGAGTGACTCCAGAATGAAGCGCCGTAGGAAGGCATGGGTAACAGTCTGAAGAGAGACTTGAGTGAGAAAATATCAGTTCTTTATTATTCTCTTAGACTTGGACAGTTATATGTGCACTTCCCCATCGGTCCGTGTTGTCCCCGCATCATAGCGACATGCGTAGCATACATGCCGGCGGTGTACGCGCACAGCTGTAACTTATCACTGCCTTGCCGATGACTAACTCGACTCTACTGGGGGCTTGGATGCGGCTGTCTGCGACTGACCCCATGGAAGATGTAGCACTGCTCCATTCCTCTGCCACGCCGAAGTTGTCCGAACGGGAGCCAGGAAACTACACTACTGGCTGTCGCCATGTGGAAGCAGGTCGGTGGGGAAGCAAGCACGCGGCAGAAGCTTGCTCTGTGGGGATGTCACTGGCAGCTGCTGTTGGTGCTCTAGATACGGCACTGCGTCCTGGTTTTGGCCAGTACCATTACAATATAGAAATGTCTTATACAAGGTAGAAAAAGTTGTAACTGTTGGTCGTTTCACTCCTTTTTATTTAAGTTTCAAATTCGCGATTGTTATTAACCTTTGAAAATCTCCAAAGGGACATACATGACGCTGAGACACATAATTAGCTGTAAGACACATGTGGCCGCAGATTTCGGGAAATATCTCAAACGTGAATGAGAAATGTTGAACATGTGACGCCACCAGATGACGTACCTCGCAGCACATACAGTGGTTCAGCCAGCGTATCGGCCTGTCACATCTGAACATCCCAATACCAATCAAGAATTCGCGTCGGTGTGGTTGCAGGTCCGCGTGCACGATTTCAGCGCGTCGGGCTACGGGTTCGAGTCTTGCATCTGGCAGGCAGAGTTTTTCTTATTGAGTTACACAATTGGGTGTTTACATTGAGAGACGATTTATTATTTTATTATCCAATTATGTGTTTACACTGAAGTAAGATCTTATTTTATTGCCTGTCTGTCTCCGCTGGTTTGTTGCAAACTGCAGTGCAACAAATACTCACCTTATAGTGTCACAGGTGAATGAGTATAAGCTTCAGAAATCTATCGTTACCAGTAAATGGTCCACGTTTTCCTTCCTAAATAATGTCTGTAAACAAAACAAGAAAGGACGCCAGGAAAGAAACACGAAATGAGAACAGCCTTTCCTCCGTCACTGCAGGGACAATGATTTTGTAACTTCACTGTTTATCACAGGCCACATGTACAAAAAGTGTTCGAAATTTGCAATGTTTACTCGAATGCAAGCATTGCATCACTCAATCATCTCTTGACGCCCAAGCCCAAACGCTCCACGTGCTAAGAGCTACGTCATTTGGTTACGTCACATATTCTATATTTCTCATCCACTTTTGGAGAATTTCCCGACATTTGCGGCCCCATGTGTCTGATTATAGAATACTTGTCTCAGCGTCATCTACCACATCTTCGAAAATTTTTAAACGCTATTAAGAATCAAAAATGGTTCAAATGGCTCTGAGCACTATGGGACTCAACTTCTGAGGTCATCAGTTCCCTAGAACTTAAAACTACTTAAACCTAACTAACCTAGGGACATCACACACATCCATTCCCGAGGCAGGATTCGAACCTGCGACCCTAGCGGTCTCGCGGCTCCAGACTGTAGCGCCTAGAATCGTACGGCTACTCCGGCCGGCTATTAAGAATCACTCTGTATGTTGTTCTGTGGTGTCTTTCTGTTTCTTGGTGTTGGACTAGTCTTTACTTGTACAAGAAGATGGAGAGATTCGAAGAATCCTTTGCTTATTCTCAAATTCAGAATTTTTCTAGTATTTGTCTTTGTTATGGCTACGTGATCTATTTATAATTCTTCCCATACGTTTTTCTGCTTACTGTTGTGAGTTTTCATCTTGGCTTTTGAAACTGCGTTGACATAATTTTTAGTGAACATTTCGACATTACTGTATGGGATGTTCCCCATTTTTGTTCGTCCATTTCTGTGCTGTGTATGAATCTGTGATTTGCTTCTACTTCTTCTCTTTGCCTGGTTATCCACTGACATCTTTTAATACAATTTTAACATGTCTTTCTGGTACATTATTTGTTATTTCTTCCATGTCTTCCCAGAAGTCTTCGACTTCTTGCGGTTTCTTTCTGTCATGATCATTTGTCGATGCGTGTGCGTTAATTAGAGTGTATTTTTCGTTTCCTGATTTGTATGTTCCTGTGGAGATCCTTCCTAATATTGAATTTAAATCTAGAATGCTGTCTACGACTGCACTGCTAATTCTGTTCCAAATATTGTAGGTGTTTCCATCTCACAGCAGGTTTTCCTTTGTTTATCCAGCCGTTTTCTGTGTTTTCATTTGTGAAACGCGCCACTGGGGTGTACTGTGAGGATTTCAAATTTTTCTCGTACACCAGGAAGCTGTTCATAACGCAAAGAATTGTGCTCAACCTCCTATGAAACGCTAACGTAGATGGCGGAAAGCGGCTTGTGATCAGGCCAATGAACGTATGATCCAGGCATGGAAGAAGTTTAGCAGTAACAGAACAACAGAGACATGGCAGGATCACTCCAAAGTACAGAAACGACCATCGAAAGATATTTGAAGAGTGAAAAGGATATGAGACAAACGCAGACTAAATTAAATCGAGCAAGACCTCAAGAGAAATAACACGAGAAATTTCCAAAAAATATTCGGAGAAAATATACAAGGTTATCAACCTTCAAATATCTGCTTCGGAGAACAGATGGATCTCTAGAAACAAATACTAAAGAAAATTGTAAAATTCTTTAAAAATAATTTGCTAAACTACTCAACTACAAAAAGCATACAGAAACATTACACTTCAGAAAAAAATATCAAATCAATATTATAAACCACCTACAGTTACAAAGGTAGAGGAAATTGTAAAACAACTAAAAAACAACGGAACCCTAGGAGAAGATGGAATTAACTATTTTTGAGATCTCCAAACTCCAAGACCAAAACATCCCATATTTTAATTCATCCCCACCGAGTAGTTAATGTGCTGTGTCGCTTTATTTATCTCGTACTTATGTTTTGCAGAGTAGTGTAGCTCGCTATATGACGGATCCCTAAGGCACTAAAAGCTCTCAATTCATTATCCCATTAGGTTCTTAACGATACCTTCGAAGTTGCAACAAATTTTAAGTTCGGACCCTTATAATACTCACGCCTGACAGCCTTAAATTATCTCCTCCTTTGCTAGCCTGTCCACCAGGTCGTTGCTGCGAAATCCACAGTGTCCTTTTGCAGAAACAGCTTTTAGAAATAACATTTAACTTCGGCGTTGTTGTGCCGTAGAACATGCACTTGCTGTATTGTCTCGAACAATGGAGGACTGTCGTGGCACTGGCTACCGTGATGCCACAGTACTATCTGTACTGCTTACAAATCAGACAGCATCACCGCAACTATGAAGTGTTTTTTGTGGCAGATTTCAATGCCACCAGCTAGCTGTAAATTCTTCCGGCGTGATAGATACAGCTTTTAATGCACATAATACAGAGTAACTCGTATTTTCTCGATGTCCGGACATCTGCCACACCGGACATTTGCCACACCGGACATTTGCCACGGTTTTACCTGCTCCGAAGGGTTCGGTCCCTTGTCTCCCCTCCCCCTCCCTCCTCCTCCACCTGCTCACCTACCCGCCCAGTTTGCTTTCGAAGCTCCTAACGCGACCATCAGTATGGAAGTTATTACAACGAACAAGGGCAGGCCTCCTGCTCATTACAAAGGTTACGCGTATCTTAAACAGAGGGAATCTAAAGAAGGCGTTGTTACGTGGATGTGCTTACGCCGAAAAGCGGATCATTGCAAGGGAAAGCTGCTTTCGAGGAACGGAGAAGTGTTGAACGTAGTAGAACATCTCTGTGGACCACCTGACGATCCAGCTCTGAAAGTGAGAAAGCAAGTGGAAAGAGCGAAGAGATGGTCTCGAGAAGAAACTACACAGTTATCGGAGATATACGCAGATGAAATGGGAAATCTACATAATAAAGTTTATGACTTTGTTGCAGTGATGCCTAATTCAGAATCTATGAAGAGAACCGTGCGTCGTCGATGGAGTCAAGAGTGGGGGAACCAACAAGAGCCTAAGAACTCTTATGAAATTGATCTTCATGACGATCTATTAAAAATGAGAGATGGCAGTAGTTTCCTTCTCGAAGACGATAGATTGGAGGTGAGAATAATGATTTTTAGTGGAAGCAAAGGAAAAGAAAGTTTAAAAACATGTTCCCATTTTTTTATGGATGTAACATTTAAGAGATGCAACAAGCAGTTTGCACAAATCTACACCATACACGTAGACTTACAAGGCCCGATTAAAGAAACAAACATTCTTCCTACTGTATTTGCACTGCTCCCTAATAAGAAGAAAGACACATATGTTCATCTGTTTCGTTTGATAAAACAGGCAGTCTCTGAGTGGTGTCCTAAACAAGTCAAGATGGACTTTGAGGCAGCTGCGATATCGGCCATTCGTCAAGTTTTTCCCACAACTGAAATAAATGGATTCTATTTCCATATGAAGAAGAGTTTATGGAGAAGAACTCGAGTTCTCGGTCTAACTGAGGAGTACCGCTAGAACGAGGATTTAAGACTTCACGTCAGCATGTGTGCAGCGCTGGCAGTTGTAAAACCGGAGGCCGTAAGCTATGGATGGATTGAGATTCATGCAGAAGCTCCTGATAACGGAAGGTTCTCTCAATTTTTTGACTACTTTGTGGATAACTGGCTAGAGAATGAGGATATCGCCATAGAAATGTGGGACTGTTACGGAAAAACGCACCGAACGACGAATGCTGTTGAAGGGTGGCACAACAAAATAAATAGTATTATTGGAAACCCTCACCCTAAAATCAACTATTTGGTGGAGTGCTTGAAAAAGGAAGCAGAGCTCACAAACTGCATGTACATGAAATTGGAAATGAATCTTGAAGATAAGAAGAGGAAGAAGAAGTACTTGAAGCTGGACGACAGGATAGATAGAATCATAAAGAATTATGAAGAGACTGGCAACATTAGGCCTTGCTTGAAAGCCATTGCCCATATACAGAAACTGGACTAAAATTCGTTAAAAATAATCTATTAAAAACTATGAAGACCACCGAGTCCTCGCAGGTTACTGACATAAAATTATTAAAACATTGAAGCAGCGTTATCGGAGCTAATATTAAGTTGTAATTGTAAATAGAGTGTACATTAGTTCAGCGTGTTTAGGCTGATTTCGCACACGCCAGAATGGTAGATGGTCATTTATCATTTTCACGGTTCAAAGCCTGTGCAAAGTGCGATGCGAATCAGCCTTTAATGTAAAAATTAAAAAGTGTTTCAAGCCTCACAAAAGTATCCCTATTGTTGTCACGTTAAGACTTTTTTCTGCCTTCCAATATTATGGCCATACTATTAAATAATTGCGAGTTCTAAAATAATTTTCTGAAGCTTCAGAATCGCAACTATCACCTAAAATATCATGGTTTGTTAAACTGATACTACATGCTTTCATAAAAGAAAATGGGAACTGAACCTTTGAATTGCACCTAAAATTGACATCCCAAAACTGATCTGATGCTAAGGTAGACAATTTTGGCACATCAAATATTTTTTATGTACGTTTAGCTGCAAACATTTATAGCAGATGTAAATCTACGTAAGTACATTTAGATATAATCCTTTAAAAATTAGAATTTCTTACTAAATTGTTGATTATCTTTAAACAGGTCAGTAAAACCAAGGAGCAACCGTAAATTGATTGTTACTAAAGAACATCAGAAACAAATGTATTAGACCTACTTTTCTTATACATTAGAGACATTTTGAAAAGATATTTGATCATTTCCTCTGTCACTGACAGTGTAATTTCAGTTGCTTTGCAACACCAGGGATGTCTTCAGTCCTGAGACTGGTTTGATGCAGCTCTCCACGCTACTCTATCCTGTGCAAGCTTCATCATCTCCCAGTACCTACTGCAGCCTACATCCTTCTGAATCTGCTTAGTGTATTCATCTCTTGGTCTCCCTCTACGATTTTTACCCTCCACGCTGCCCTCCAGTACTAAATTGGTGATCCCTTGATGCCTCAGAACACGTCCTACCAACCGATCCCTTCTTCTAGTCAAGTTGTGCCACAAACTCCTCTTCTCCCCAATTCTATTCAATACCTCCTCATTCGTTATGTGATCTACCCATCTAATCTTCAGCACTATACTGTAGCACCACATTTCGAAAGCTTCTATTCTCTTCTTGTCCAAATAATTTATCGTCCACGTTTCACTTCCATACATGGCTACATTCCATACAAATACTTTCAGAAACGACTTCCTGACACTTAAATCTATACTCGATGTTAACAAATTTCTCTTCTTCAGAAACGCTTCCCTTGTCATTGCCAGTCTACATTTTATATCCTCTCTACTTCGACCATCATCAGTTATTTTGCTCCTCAAATAGCAAAACTCCTTTAGTACTTTAAGTGTCTCATTTCCTAATCTAATTCCCTCAGCATCACCTGACTTAATTCGACTACATTCCATTATCCTCGTTTTGCTTTTGTTGATGTTCATCTTATACGCTCCTTTCAAGACACTGTCCATTCCGTTCAACTGCTCTTCCAAGTCCTTTGCTGTCTCTGACAGAATTACAACGTCATCGGGGAACCTCAAAGTTTTTATTTCTTCTCCATGGATTTTAATACCTACTCCGAACTTTTCGTTTGCTTCCTTTATCGCTTGCTCTATATACAGATTGAATAACATCGGGGATAGGCTACAACACTGTCTCACTCCCTTCCCAACCACTGCTTCCCTTTCATACCCCTCGACTCTTATAACTGCCATCTGGTTTCTGTACAAATTGTAAATAGCCTTTCGCTCCCTGTATTTTACCCCTGCCACCTTTAGAATTTGAAAGAGAGTAATCCAATCAACATTGTCAAAAGCTTTCTCTAACTCTACAAATGCTAGAAACGTGGGTTTGCCTTTCCTTAATCTTTCTTCTAAGATAAGTCGTAGGGTCAGTATTGCCTCACGTGTTCCAACATTTCTACGGAATCCAAACTGATCTTCCCCGAGGTCGGCTTCTATCAATTTTTCCATTCGCCTGTAAAGAATTCGCGTTAGTATTTTGCAGCTGTGACTTATTAAACTGATAGTTCGGTAATTTTCACATCTGTCAACACCTGCTTTCTTTGGGATTGAAATTATTATATTCTTCTTGAAGTCTGAGGGTATTTCACCTGTCTTATATATCTTGCTCTCCAGATGGTAGAGTTTTGTCAGGACTGGCTCTCCCAAGGCCGTCAGTAGTTCTAATGGAATGTTGTCTACTCCCGGGTCCTTGTTTCGACTCAGGTCTTTCAGTGCTCTGTCAAACTCTTCACGCAGTATCGTATCTCCCATTTCATCTTCATCTACATCCTCTTCCATTTCCATAATATTGTCTTCAAGTATATCGCCCTTGTATACACCCTCTGTATACGCCTTCCATCTTTCTGCTTTCCCTTCTTTGCTAAGAACTGGGTTTCCATCTGAGCTCTTGATATTCATACAAGTCATTCTCTTTTCTCCAAAGGTCTCTTTAATTTTCCTGTAGGCAGTATCTATCTTACCCCTAGTGAGATAAGCCTCTACATCCTTACATTTGTCCTCTAGCCATCCCTGCTTAGCCATTTTGCACTTCCTGTCGATCTCATTTTTGAGAAGTTTGTATTCCTTTTTGCCTGCCTTCATTTAGTGCATTTTTATATTTTCTCCGTTCATCAATTAAATTCAATAATTCTTCTGTTACCCAATGTTTTCTACTAGCCCTCATCTTTTTACCTATTTGATCCTCTGCTGCCTTCATTACTTCATACCTCAAAGTTACCCATTCTTCTTCTACTGTATTTCGTTCCCCCATTCCTGTCAATTGTTCCCTTATGCTCTCCCTGAAACTCTGCACAACTTCAGGTTCTTTCAGTTTATCCAGGTCCCATCTCCTTAAATTCCCACCTTTTTGCAGTTTCTTCAGTTTTAATCTACATTTCATAACCGATAGATTGTGGTTAGAGTCCACATCTGCCCCTGGAAATGTCTTACAATTTAAAACCTGGTTCCTAAATCTCTGTCTTACCATTATATAATCTATCTGATACCTTCTAGTATCTACATTCAGAAAACTAAACTATTTTGCATTACTTGCTGAATGGCCGGCCGGTGTGGCCGTGCGGTTAAAGGCGCTTCAGTCTGAAACCGCGTGACCGCTATGGTCGCAGGTTCGAATCCTGCCTCGGGCATGGATGTGTGTGATGTCCTTAGGTTAGTTAGGTTTAATTAGTTCTAAGTTCTAGGCGACTGATGACCTCAGAAGTTGAGTCGCATAGTGCTCAGAGCCATTTGAACCATTTTGAACTTGCTGAACGCCCCTCGTAGGTTGCAACAGTTATACAGAAATAAAGAAACTTGCAAACGATAAACTAAATCGAGAACTTCGGGCCGAAACGTGGATGGTACAGGTAGTAGTTTGACAGAGCAGCCCTGCTGGCTATACGGACAACGGTAAACAGCTAAGCGTTGCAGGAAGTGCGGCGGGGGAGCGACAGGTGTGCAGAGTTTGGGCGTACCCGGAAGGCTGCCGCCGTATAATCCCGCGTCTTATTACTGGCTGTGCGGCCCACTCGTTCAGGGAGGAAAGGTCACACAGCTGTCTCGCCCGGCTCTCAAAGCCGACCGCGACCAGTTCCCCCACCTCCCTCACGAACTCCCCGCCATTACCGCCAACAACACTGCTAGCCTTATGTTTTATGGGACCCCCGACATAAACCAGCGGTCTTATTGGGCGCGTATAAAACCCAGCAAGAGACAAATGTTACAGCGGTCCCAATAGAAATAGATGCCATCAGATAAACCTATTATTTGAAAGCGGCCAGCGGGACGACGATAATTTATGTGGTGGCTCGGGCTAATCTTGTAGCGCGATTCAATTTACAACTCGGCCGGCGCCACAAGTTTCTCCTAATTGACTCTATCTGGGAGTAGGGAAACAGGTAGCGCGCTTGTCGCGCCGGGCGCAGCATGGCCGCCAGGGTTGTCCCTCGGTATGGCCCTTCAAGGCGTCCGTCCATATAACCCGCTGCCACTCTTCCCGTCATAACACCTCCTCGTTATCAGTCGCGAATTCTGTAAAGCAAAGTAGATTATTACTAAGGAGTACGTTCCTCCACACTCGTTATTAACGCAGCGCATATAGGAGGGGCGTTCAGTTAGTAATGCAGCAGACTTTTTTTGGAAAGCAGGTTGGTTTTATCCAGGATTCCAATGCACCATATTATTCCCCATCATTCTGGCTGCTAAATCCAAATTTTTCTTCGTAACCTCCGTTCAATGTGACGGACTTACGCCACCTTTGTGGGAAAGCCTGTGTGCCCACACGGTACCTCTCCACTGTTCGATGTAGGATCCAATGTCTTGCTGCATCGCTGCATCAGTAGGTTTCACATTATCCACATACTGCTTCCTGAGGAGTGTATTCTTCATTCGGCTAAACAAATGGAGTGCCTGATGGGCACACATCTTTGTGTCCCCCAACAGCTGGACAGGTGGACGGGTGTGACAGCATTGCTAACAGAGAGGTCTGGTTGCATAGCGAGGTGTTTGATTATGATCCGTCACTCACCCCGAATAAGAGTGTCCGCACGTTCCAACATTGCAGGAGTCGCAACCATGTGTAGACAGCTAGCACGCTGGATATCGCACAGGATTGCGCGACCTTGTTGCGATAATAACAGACTCCTCGTACAATGACTCACCTTGCTTTTGTTCATTTCCAAGTCTCCGTAGACATTCTGCAAGCGCCTTTGAATGTCTGTGATTCTCTACCATAAGAAACTCAATAACATCTAAAGATTTTGAACATGGCTGCACTTCAGCAACTATGCACGCAAGAGCTTCAATACATCGGAAACAGCAGCCAACCGGTTCCCAAACACAGGTTTATCAAACCTTGACCATTGTTTCGACAGCTTTAAAACTATATTCTTCAGAAAGTATTGTACATAGAATCGCATCGTTGGCACTGTCTAGTACATATATGTGTTATCCACTTAATCACCATATAAAATACATGATTTAAAAGTAATAGGTCTCTACCAATCCCATATTGGAAACAGATAATGTGATTCTACATACAATACCTTCTGAAGAGGCCGCGGTGGCCCAGTGGTTGTAGGCGCTTCAGTCCGGAACCGCGCTGCTGGTACGGTCGCAGCTTCGAATCCTGCCTCGGGCATGGATTTTTGTGCTGTCCTTAGGTTAGTCTCGGAGACTGATGACCTCAGATGTCCCGTAGTGCTTAGAGCCATTTGAACGATTTTTGAACCTTCTGAAGAACACAGTCGAAACCATGGTCAAGATTTAATAGACCTGTATTTGGTAATAGTTTGGTTGTTGTTTTCAGTCCACTGAAGCTCAGTGACAGCTCTCTGCTTGAAACGCACCTCTGTCACAGACGCCATTTTGAAGGCTACATATAGCGCCTCCACCTATCGGAACTTCATAACACTATAGGTGCTGAAGCGGGAATATTCCAGGATGCTCCACAACAAATTTCGCATTTTTTCAGTATGTTGTATCTCAAGGTAGAAAAATCTTCAGATGTAAAAGTAACTCTCCCAGGGATCGTTTGAGACCATTAATTTCCACAGTATTTAAAACGATCTAATGCATGATCTCGGTAATTCCGTGAGGCTTTTTGCCGATGATGCTGCCGCATTCAAAGAAGCCCCAATGTCAGAAAACCGTAGGGAAATATAGAAAGACCAGCACGGCTTCGACGCTTGTTTGTAGTTTTAACAATTGATCTTCAACTAAAACAATCCAACGATTGTGCACAAACAGGCAGAATGGCACATTATTGTATTATTATATGACTGCAGCACATCCACAAAACTTTTAGGAGTATAAATCACTATAGATAAAAAGTGATCACATAAAACGTAGTGCAAGGGAGGCAGATACCCGACTGAGATTAAGTGGAAGGATCATAAGGAGTTGTGGTCCACCTTCAAAGCAGGTAGGTTACAAAACCCTCTTTCGGCCAATATTTAAATATTTCTCATCAGCCCACGATCCGTGCCAGATACGGCAGATAGAAGAAATAGAAAAGATCCAAAAAAGAGCAGGTTAATTTACTAAGCCCAAAGGCCTCACCCAGATGCTCAGGCAACTCCAGTGGCAAGTGGCGCAAGAGAGGCGTTCTGAGTAGTGGTTTGGTTTATTACGAAAGCTCCAAGAGCGCGCGATCCTAGATGAGTCACCAAATATATTGCTTCCTCATACGTGTATCTCGCGAAAAGGCCGTGAAGGTAAAATTTGAGAGATTAGAGGTCACACGGAGGCTTATCAACAATCGTTCTTCCCGTGAACCATTCGTGACTGAAAGAGAAACCTGCCAAAGTGGCAGTTGTGTACAAAGTACCCTCCATCACACACGATAAAGTAGCTTGTGGACTATGGATGTAGATGTAGAAGACGTATTCCCGCTGCGTTGTCCATTATCAGTTCTTTGCTCAACTGTCGAACTCTTTAGCTACTGAAATCTAGTCCAAAAATAACTGTGTCGATAGTTGTAAGCAAAAACATGGAAGTGCACTATTTATCTGTTAATATGCTGGCAGTATTAGAGGGCCAACTAGACACATTTTTGTGTCAATTTTGTGTATGCGTACAACATGCCCAAGGTGCCCAATTCGCACTCCTTGTTAAAACTGGCATGTCCTCCACTAATTTAAAACAACAGCAGCTACTGACGCCCATAACGTCGATAACGTCATAATTTAATCGATGTGTGAAGTTATGATTATTGAGTTACCTGTAATTTCCCGGTTCACCTGTGGACTCACGAACCATGTCGGATTTGTTGGTGACTGCACGCAGGGTGAGCTTGTGATGAACTGTCCTTCCTTGGCTGGGACACTTTCTGCAGCTGATCACACCATACGACCATTCAAGGAGGCTAACCCTCACACAAGAAAGTTTCAGCTACCCTGTTTTAAACAATGTTTGTAATTTTTTAAAGTTCTTGCCATATTGTAGACTCTTTAGTTTTCATTCGACTTTCTTTTCCGAATGTTAGCTCAAAAACTTGGAAATTTACGAGATAAAAGTAGAAATATAAACCCTCTTTATTTCAATATTACCAAGGTAACACTGTCTGTTACGCTTTCACGACTAAGCAACTGAACAGATTTTGATGTAATTTGGTATGGAGATAGCTTGAACGCCGAAGAAGAACACAGGCTACTGCAGACTGCGTGTAGTAGGCCTACATGATATTTATTGATTTGAAGAATATAACGCAAAATATGTAATAATAATTACTATTTGAGGAAGCTGTTTACTCTTTGACTTTTTAACTTTATACCTAAAGGAACGCTTTTATCTTTTGGTATGTCCTGCGTAATTCCATTCAAAGTGATGAACATAATGCTTATACTATCCTCAACGTATTTAATCTATTCATTCACATAAATGTCAGTCACAAGCTAGCCGCACTTTAGTCTCTGAGCGTCACGCGTCTCTTGCAGCTTCTGAGACAAATGAGGACTCACAGAGACGGCATCATTAAAAATGCTGTACGACAAACAGAGAGACGCCCTGCCTTTACCTATGGGACATGGGAGAGTTTTTGTGAGACTGCATTTAATTATGATATGCAAGCCGCGGGTAAAAAGGCAGATACGTGAGGGCAGCTTCCATTACTGCATGTATAAATACTATGAAAACTGCACTGCACTGAACTAAAACTTATTTATTTTATTTCTCCGTCAGTTTAACGCTGTTCTCGATAATTTTGGGAATTCCGCATTTTATTTTAGTATCTTCACCATTCCTCTTCGGAACGATTTTCGAAGACGAGATCACGGTTTCAATACCCTGCCTGGTCGGAATTTCATTGCTTCACGAAGTATGTGTATGTTGTCCTCATCATCATTTTATCGTCATCATCACCCAAGTCTCCGAAGTGGTGGCAAACAAAAAGACCTCCATCAATCGGCCGAACATCCCGAACAGGTTCTCCGGGCCATTAAAGCCACGTCCACGTCATTAGCTATTTTTACCTGAACATGTGCACACGTGAGAGCAGTTTCCGCAGCTACACGTACAATAGCTTACTTACTGACGATGGCTCATCACAACAAAACTACGGTTCGCGAGCGCAGCCGCGGGTAACGACTAGTTTCTAGTAAATAAGCCTATTACAATAGACAGGCATTCTCAAATTGTAACGTTACCTTTATCCACCATTCCTGTAATTCTGTATCACATTCACGGAAATGGCACGTGTAAAACTAAATCCCTCATATGTTGACTGTATTGCTCAATGCAGCTTGCTATGGCTGGTGTTTTTCATTGGATAGCTGGTGTTTTTCATTGGCTTTAGACTTGTTATTAGAAGCAGAGAAAGTGAAGCAACATTACACAGGAAAAAGAAAGCTATTATGTACAACTTATTCTTCAAATACTTCTGTTAAAAAGATGGAAATGTGAAGAATGACTACTCATCAACCGCTAACAATTTTTATGTTAGGGTGGCAGCTGTTGACTTCTTATGAAGCTGAAATGAAGGAGTAGTCGTTGATATTGCGGCTTTACGATCTGCAGCACTGCATGGCGTCATTACGTGGTGATGAACACTTGCACGTAAGTGCAGACAGCTGCTTCACTGTGTAGATGAGCACAGGAAGGGGAAACTGATCTACCATAGAGATACAACTAAAGATCATTTGGATTTGGATGCTGTGCAGCCTTCCTGTAATTTATGTGTCTCGACTAAACGACTAATTCCAATGTATATCGTGAGGTCAATAACAATTTGACAGTTATTTTCAATATACGTGATCAAAAGTGTTGGCCCACCCTTAGCCCTGATGACAGCTTCCATTCTCCCAGGCATACGTTCAATCAGCTGCTGGAAGGTTTCTTGGGGAATGGCAGCCCATTCTTCACGGAGTGCTGCACTGAGGAAAGGTATCGATGTCGGTTGGAGAGACCTGGCACGAAGTCGGCGTTCCAAAACATCCCAAGGGTTTTCTTTAGGATTCAAGTCAGGACTCTGTGCAGGTCAGTTCATTACAGGGATGCTATTGTCGTGTAACAACTCCGCCACAGGCCGTGCATTATGAATAGGTGCTAGATAGTGTTGAAAGATGCAGTCGCCAACCCCGAATTACTCTTCAACAGTGGAGAGCAATAAGATGCTTAACATATTAATGAACTGTGATAGTGCACGCAAAGCAACAAGGGGTGCAAGCTCCCTTCATGTAAAACATGGCCACACCATAACACCACCGCCTCCGAATTTTACTGTTGGCACTACACACGCTGGCAGATGACGTTCACCGGGCATTCGCCAAACCCACACCCTGCCATCGGATCGCCACATTGTGTACCGTGATTCGTTAACCCACACAACGCTTTTCCACTTTTCAATCGTCCAATCTATACGCCCCTTACACCAAGCGAAGCGTCGTTTGGAATTTACCGGCGTGATGTGTGGCTTATAAGCAGTCGATCGATCATGATATCCAAGTTTTCTCACCTCCTGCCTCACTTTCATAGTACTTGCAGTGAATCCTGATGCAGCTTGTGGATAGATCTATGCCTATTACACAATACGTCACTCTTCAACTGTCGGCGGTCTCTGTCAGTCAACAGACGAGGTCGGTCTTTACGCTTTTGTGCTGTACGAGTCCCTCCACGTTTCTACTTCACTATGATGTGGGAAACAGTGGACCTAGGGACGATTAGGAGTGTGTAAATCTCGAGTACAGACGTATGACACAAGTGACACCCAATCACCTGACCATGTCCAAAGTTCGTGAGTTCCGCGGAGCGCCCCATTCTACACTCTCACGATGTCTAATGACTACTGAAATCGCTGATATGGAGTACCTGGCAGTAGGTGGCAGCACAATGCATCTAATGTGAAAAACATATGTGTTTGTGGGTGTCCGCATACTTTTGGTCACATAGTGTAATATGTAAAAATATGGGTAAATGGGAGGGAGCCTGTATAGAAGTAAACTATACAGAGATGTCATTACTGTGTTCTTGACTTGGAGGAGTGAAACCGATCTGATGTTCAAACATAAATAAAATTGCAAGAGCCGTAATGTTGAACCCAGTCAAGTGGTGACGAAGAGGTACATACTACCAACAGAAAGGAAACGATTGATTAGTATTACTTCTGGTCATTTCATGTATCTCCTGAGGTATATGTGACAAAATAGTTTATTTTTCTTTGATCGACTAATAAACCAGAGTGAAATGATTATTAAACTCCTTATGGGAGCGCTAATGTAACATAAAAAATCTCTCGTGGTTGTGGGTACAGGGAATGCAGATGAGACAAGAGAAATGAAAATCCACCCTTTCTAATAACCGGGATTGAAGGCTCTTGTAATCTGACAGAACCAGAAACAATTGCTTGGCACGTTATATTATGGCTACGTGAAGGTTACTCAAGCATCCAAGAGGATCAAAAGCCACCCTTTCGACACTCTATGAGGAGTTAATGAAAAATAACTTTCGGGAAATGACAAGTTAGTGCGTAATTCATTCACAGATGAAACAACAGGAAGTTAATCAAAATACCGAAATTAGTCTGACGAAGGTCTTGCGACTCAGAATGAACATTGCCTCATCAAAAGACCAGAAGAAGGGATCGGTTGGTAGGACATGTTCTGAGGCATCAAGGGATCACCAATTTAGTATTGGAGGGCAGCGTGGAGGGTAAAAATCGTAGAGGGAGACCAAGAGATGAATACACTAAGCAGATTCAGAAGGATGTAGGTTGCAGTAGGTACTGGGAGATGAAAAAGCTTGCACAGGATAGAGTAGCATGGAGAGCTGCATCAAACCAGTCTCAGGACTGAAGACCACAACAACAACATCATCAAAACTGACATACAACTCGCTGAGCAGCGCGAACAACTGAGGCCGTCTCGGAAGTCAGCGCTGTCACCCATTAGGCGCTGATTTGCTCTAAGTCCACCAGCAGTGATCGCAACGCCGCTTACATCAAAATCCTATGCCCGCTGCCTCCGGTGCTCGATGCTAGCGTCCTTCTACTTCAGAACAGAATGCCCATTTCCCACTTACTAACAGGGCTCCACCTAGGCTCTGTGTAAGAAAATCAGTAACTTAGTTTCGTAGCCAATCATGCCTAACAACAATATCATCCACAAATCAGGCGACAGACTGTTTTCAGCTCATTTCGGAGACCAGTCAATGGGGCAGATAAAGGACGACTTCTCCCCGCCTAACGAAATCGAGGTGAAATTTCCATAAACGTTTACAAGAGAGAGATACGGCATTTTTTCGCAGCCCAGTGTCTTGTCGCCGGGTTTTGGGGAATTTGAATCAATTTTAGAAAGTTTCCTATTGTTAGACTTGTTTTGGAACTACTAAGAGTGCTTCTATTTCCACTACTTACAACTATTTAACCCCAGACGTGTCCGAGCGTCTGCCAAGACGAGTTATGCCTTCGGCTCTCCCCCTCAAGGCACCACCAAGCAGGACGGTTCGAGAAGCACTGATTACTGGACAAAGCGCAGGGGCGTAACTGCATCTTGGCATGTCTCCTCCATGTCACCAGCTACCCAGACACCTATAGAAGTATCTTACCTTCCAGCACGCCTCATCCACCCACATGGAACACGAAACTATGCTTCTTTTGTCAGAGTGACTTCCCATATAGTGCCCACAGCCAGAAGGGCTTGCTTGTCTATTGACAGAGAGGCCAAGTGATTGAGGGCCCTTCTCCTGTGCCCGATGCATTTCTGCCCCACCAAGGAGTCGTCAAAGCCGTGCTCTAACTCAGGTCTAATATCAGAAACTGTCTGTCAATTTCCAGGACTCTTTCAAATAGGTCAGATTTTTCCAACGCTTGCTTAGCTGACATGAAATGATTTACAATTCAGTTGCTCAAACCCATTTTATCTAAAACTGCTTTGCATGAGTATTTTCTACTTGGAGTGTGCTGCTCTGGACGATTTCTGAACTTGCTGTTGTTAAGCAAGTTTGGCGAGCTCTGGTCGTTGTTCACTTTGATAAGATGCCAAGTCTTATCCTCTACAGGCGCCACGCAAACGAACGTGTATGGGAGGAAGAAAGCTTTGCACTAAAGTCGGGAAAGAAGCAAACGAGAAATCAACAAAAATACCCAGTAAGCAGCACCTACATCAATATTCATTCATTAAAACGTATTTTTGAGGTTTAAATATATTTTAAGGTGACAGCCTTTGCTTTTAGTTCATTAGCATGGCTTCCATAAACTGACTTAAATGCAGAGTATCTATTAGTGTTGTCACTAGCGAACGGAGAAAATGAGGTTTTGCGACTTAACCAATTGAACATCCCTAAATCAAGTGAAGACCGAAAACTGTAGAGGTTCTGAGTGCCATATCTCATATTTGTGAGAAGACGCCAAAGGCAAGGTATCTTTCTTTGTAAGTAACTTATTTGTGTTCAAAAAATAGAGAAGGTATGATACGACAGACTTACGACGACCATCTCATCACTGCAAAACATGAAAAATGTTGGCAAATAAATAACTTATTAAAAATGTTGTAAGTGTAATAGCAGGGAACTGACTGAAGTGCCAATAAGAACGTTTTGTTTCTAGTGCCATTAATACAATGGCACTATGTTTTATCTGTAATGATACAAGTCCAGAAGTACATCAGTAGTATTTTAACTAGTAGAATTGTAGCACAAAAGAATCTCGTATCTTTTAAATTCGTTACAGGAGAACAAGAAAATTAAATTCAAGGGAAGGAATCTCTCGGTAGTGACCTCTGTTTCTTACCCTCCATTGTCGGATCACACGTGCTGTTGAGGATGAAATGGCAACATCGGCAACAGATCTATCTATCTCTTTTGCAGCTGATAAACATTTCTGGGTTGTCACATGACGTACGAAATGGCATGCATGAGCCATTGTCTTACCTCTTTCAGATACATTATGTTTCCATTCTTCTATTTTAGAGTAGGAATTTATAATAGCTATTTGAGAGGGACGAGTATGAGACACTTTCATCACACTACACTTAGAAATTTTACGCACCTGCTTTGACAACAACGTTTCAATAGCATCCTTGATGGCAGAGGAGACAGTTGTATGCACTGGAATTACGTGGATCTGGTTCATAGTTTTAACGGACTCAACGATCTTGCGCAAATCTTCGTGTTAAGGCCCTTGCTCTCCTTTCTTTGTTTCTCTACAGTTGAAAAATCTCTTTTGCAACTCAAAAAGCTCTGCCCAGTCACAAGAAACTTGTGTGGTATCTCTTCAAACCACCGCGGGCTAAACGGGGAGACCGTGACACATGTTACTTGGAACTCCACAAGAAAGCACTTCTTGGCGCAAAGACCATATAACGCATGGTTAACACGCTGTTACCATAGTTTGGCATCTGGATCAAGTGTAGGGACTTGCAACAGAGTACCGAGATCACAATAGCACTGAAAATGCTTTTCTGAAAAACTTACTCTCAGAACGTTTTCATTTTCTGGTCTTCATTGTTGAAGACATTCTCCAGAGTGCTCTGAGGAACAGAAAAGTGTGTACAAAGGTTGTCCCGCACCAAGACCCAAGAAGGAGCGGATGTGACGCCAGAGTTGAAGGATACGCCTAAGAAGATCTTTTCTAGCAGTTTCACATTGTGTACGAAAGCTCTGCGTGTCTTACCATTTTAATTAAGTATTTAAAGTGGAGCTACTCAGAGAAGTACACCGTGAGGTATAATTATCACGTAACACCGAGACTTGGTAGGTATGCTAATGCGTTAATGAGGAACCGATTTAAGATAGAAAAAATAGTTCTAGCTTTTGTGAGCAGGTGAAGACATGGCGCTATGAATACAAGAAAGGTGTATAGAAATGTTTACATGTGTAACGGACTAGGAACGGGAGTTTGGCAGAGAAGATCAAGAAAGTGAGGAAGACATAATGTTAACTTAATTACTAACTTAATTAAGAAATTTGAGCACCACAGACGTCGACGAGGTGCTGCATCCGTAAAACGATGTGATCAACAGTTACTTGTAGCGATTCTGGTGGTGTCTGAGCAACGTGTTCCAAGAGATCAAGCAGAGACCGAACGGGTCCCTGGAAAATGCGTTCTCTAGATGTCCTCAGAGCCAAACGTAGGATACATTTAGATCAGGCGATCTTGCAAGTCCTGCATCTCGAAAACCTTTGAAGATAGCATCTTTGTGGAGCCACATGAGGTGTTGCCCAACTCGCATGAAAACAGGGGTTTGGACAGAGTTGCTCTCTTCGAAAGCAAAAAATTGTTCAAATGGCTCTGAGCACTATGGGCCATAGTGAGGTCATCAGTCCCCTAGAACTAACCTGAGGACATCACACGCATCCATGCCCGAGGCAGGATTCGAACTTGCGATCGTAGCGGTCGCGCGGTTCCAGACTGTAGCGCCTAGAACCACTCGGCCACTCCGGCCGGCTCTTCGAAAGCAGGAGTCACGTGATTTACAAGAGAGAGTCTATAATACGCAGAACCTGAGCGTGTATTCTCTTCAAAGAACGGACTAAGAATAAAAGTGCTTGTGAATTCACACCACACAGTCACATACAGCGAATGCAATGGCTTTTCGTGCATAACACGCGGTTTAAGACTACCACAAATTCGGTAGTTCTGTGTATTCCATTCAACCTGTAATGTAAAATGTGCCTCGTCACTCGACAGAATATTGCCCGCCATATGTCATCACCTTCGATTGATGCCAGAAACCGAAGAGCAAATTCAGAACGTTGCTGCGGATCATTTAAGTTACGGTTGCTGCACCATTTGGATCTTGTAGGGGAACCAGCGTAAAAGAGATCGCAAAACTTTCTGTAATGTTGACAGTGGGCTGGACAATTCTCGTGACACTGCACAAGCACTGACACTATTCGGAGCCCGTGCTGTAGTCAGTTACAACAACAGCAACTTTCAGTAACTTCCACCGGGATAGGACGTCCTCCTCTTCCAGCTGCCGTACCATATTCTTCCGTGTTTTCCAATTTCATTACCATCGTCTGTAAACCTGTACGACCTCAGGCCTCTCTTCAGACCTCTTAATCGGCGATACTCTCTCAATGCAGCAGTGTAACTGCTGCCGTCCACATAAAGCAGTGCACGGTCTGTCTTCCCGTGCACTTGGTGGCCACAACAGGAACTAATTGTTTTTCCAGCGTAAATTAGTTCAGCATTAACGCATTAGCAAATCTACCACGTTTCACTGTAATACGACAGCCCACACTGGATCTCTGTGAGCAGCTGCACTTTAATTATAACCACCGGTTAGAAGTCCTCGCAAGATTTCTGGGCAAGTTCATTCGTTCGTTCGGAAGAGGAAGCCGTCAGTTTGCCCCCTCTCGGCCTGTCGGTGATAACAGAATCGATGCGCACGCCCTGCAATCTTTCTCAAACGATTTTACAGAAAATATGCGGTAAAAAATTTCATTTCTATGTTACTTACAGCTTTATATGTCAGCTTCAAGTGCCCATCTTTTAGTTACTGGTTATAATTATTCTAATATTTGTATGGAATTAAGACATTGTGCGAAATTCGAAAAAGTTTGCAATGAAAACAAGGGGTCTGTGTGATGTAGCGTTTGATGCGTATCACATAATATGTTGCTGTGTAGTAAGTCAAGCTAACATGCGAAATTTTACTTTTGACTTACGTGGAAGTGTCTGTCACCAGTCTTGAGAAAACCGATCTGATGTAGCACACTCATTTGCGATGCGCTCGCAAGCGATAAAGCCAGAGTGAAATATCCACAACATTTCTCATATTTCATAAACCGTTTGAGATGCCGAAATGAGATTTTGGCAATGACAACACGTAACGAGGAGAGTATTTTTCCATACGGTTACTAAGCAAAACCTCATTACCTATCTTATTATTGCACTAACTACAGACTTTTTCTATGAAAGAATATAAGTTTTAAGGGCCATCGATAGCTGGTGAAAGAAGAAATGCATTCGGTTTTGAAACAAAGTAAGTGAAGCCATAAAAAGTTTATTTTCTACCAATGCAGTACTTTTTCATAAGCTACTGACCTTAATTTTCCTCAGTTCCTCACTTGATAAATTTAATAAACCACCGTTCAGAATTCTCTCGCAGATGCGTCTGCACAACGTGTTAGTGAGGTTTGGCAAAAAATTTCAGGACGGCAACAAGGGAAAGGTGTAAGTCTTACTCATAATTCGACACTCATAACGCTTCTCTGAGAGTTATAAGTGGTTAACAGGCCAGGCGGAAATAGCTCGCTGCTTTTGTTGCGTTTTGAGTGGAATTCCTTTTATGTACTAACCAAAGCAGGGCTGACAGACGTTTTTGAACGGTTACCATGCCACTGTGAAGCTCGAGTAGGTATCAAAATCCATGGAGAAGATATAAAAACTTTGAGGTTCGCCGATGACATTATAATTCTGCCAGAGACAGCAAAGGACTTGGAAGAGCAGTTGAACGGAATGGACAGTGTCTTGAAAGAAGGATATAAGATGAACATCAACAAAAGCAAAACGAGGATAATGGAATGTAGTCGAATTAAGTCGGGTGATGCTGAGGGAATTAGATTAGGAAATCAGATACTTAAAGTAGTAAAGGAGTTTTTCTATTTTGGGAGCAAAATAACTGATGATGGTCGAAATAGAGAGGATATAAAATGTAGACTGGCAATGGCAAGGAAAGTGTTTCTGAGGAAAAGAAATTTGTTAACATCGAGTATAGATTTAAGTGTCAGGAAGTCGTTTCTGAAAGTATTTGTATGGAGTGTAGCCATGTATGGAAGTGAAACATGGACGATAAATAGTTTGGACAAGAAGAGAATAGAAGCTTTCGAAAAGTGGTGCTACAGAAGAATGCTGAAGATTAGATGGGTAGATCACATAACTAATGATTAGAATTGAATCGGGGAGAAGAGGGGTTTGTGGCACAACTTGACTAGAAGAAGGTACCAGTTGGTAGGACATGTTCTGAGGCATCAAGGGATCACAAATTTAGCATTGGAAGGCAGCGTGGAGTGTAAAAATTGTAGAGGGAGACCATGAGATGAATACACTAAGCAGGTTCAGAAGGATTTAGGTTGCAGTAAGTAATGGTAAATGAAGAAGCTTGCACAGGATAGGGTAGCATGGAGAGCTGCATCAAACCAGTCTCAGAACTGAAGACCACAACAACAGTGATGCTGGAGCGGCTCCACTTAATATTTACAAAAAACATATGAACGTAGGCTAGGTTTACAACGGTACTTCCTCTCCAGCGTTCGGTATTTCCCCTATAGCACTTGCTCATACCCCCTCCATTACTGCTCTACCCTCGAGTGCCCTGCCGACTGGACGTTTACGGGTCACGTTATTCTGCGCTCATTCTGCTTAGCTTGGGGGAGAGTATGTGGAACACCTAAAGCATTAAAACTGCTGTCTTAACTCTTTTCATTTGGTTTTTGTTTGTTGACTTTCGAAACCTTTTGGACTTAACACACCCTTTGGCTGCAGCCAAATCAAAATTTTCGCTATTTTTGAGACTGTGTTTACAAATCTAGGCATTGTTCATGTGGTGTTGGATTTGCACTGTTGATTCACTCCTGTGTTCCTGTCCAGCGTGGCTATAAATGAGGCACGTGCTGTTGTGTGGCGATGGCGTGCGGACTGCGGCGTCTCCGAGGCGAGCTGAGTCGCGCCAGCCGCTGCCTATAAATCGGACGGAGTGTCGGCGCGGGCGAGCGCGCTGCGCAGCTCGTGTAAAGTAGCGCGCGAGTAAATCACGCCCACACACCTGCTAACTGCTCCTTAATCTCTCAGGCCGGCCGTCCCTCTTGCCGGCCAGCCGCCGCGCTCTCCTGCTTGCTCTTTTTATAGAGAGAGAGGGAAGGGGGAGAGACGTGCGCCCTCTCCCGGCGGTCCGTCCGCTGCCACAGGCCGCTCCTGTTTTTATTATTTTTAGACAAGAGTTAAGTTACAGTCGCGCTCTGGCCGGCAATTTTCACATCGTAAATTTCCCCCTGTGTGGGCCGAAATAGCTAGCGGACTTCTTTGCTCTCTATGCGGCAGGCCGTCACCACCGCATGAAGGAGCTGCGCTGTTGCGGTTGATGGAAATATGTGTTTTCTCTCTCCCTCGAACGAGTGATGTCGGAACAGCTGCTGGCTACGAACAGACGGGTGCGCGCGTTCCGGACTCCTCGAGGAACAACGGGTGCCGACGAAAGGAGAGCTGTTGGATTCCGACGGCAAGCGAACCTCAGTTGGTGCGATTACTAGCCAGACGTCGCCATCAACGAGATTTAAAACTCTTGTGCAGCTTTGGTCATCAGCCTTAAGGTTGGTCAGTTACAGCTTTGCATTTCTGTTACATGTAAGCTAGCTTCTTCATTTCAGCTTGTCTTCTGCATCCCACACACCAAAAGATCTATGACTTTCGACGAATCATGCCCAATAGGTCTATCTCTGCGTTTCGTTACGCTCCTTATTAGACATATTACGTGTTACAGGGCCTCTCTATTCCTTACTACATAAGTTTACCCACGAAAACCAAATTTCTTACAGCTAAGATACGTTGTCTGATCAAGACTATCCGTGTACTGCGTAACTGACTACTACGCTTATGCTCATAAATTAAGGATAATTGCAGAATGTGGTGTCACACAACGTGGCGCTACACAAAACTGGCGCTAATAGCATAGGCACATAGGGAACACACACAACACAGACCTGTAAGTCCACGGTATTGGTGATAAGTTGAGAAAACCGTCCCGAAACACATATGCTAAAAAACGCCACTGTTTTCTGCGCATGTACCCCGACATGATCACCATGCACACGTACACAGGCCGCACAACGCGTTGGCATACTCTGTATCAGGTGGTCGAGCAGCTGCTGGGGTATAGCCTCCCATTCTTGCACCAGTGCCTGTCGGAGCTTCTGAAGTGTCGTAGGGGTCTGAAGACGTGCGGCGATACGTCGACCGAGAGCATCCCAGATGTGCTCGATGGGGTTTAGGTCTGGAGAACAGGCAGGCCACTCCATTCCCCTGATATCTTCTGCTTCAAGGTACTTCTCCACGATGGCAGCTCGGTGGGGCCGTGCGAAGGCGGAATCCACTGCACCCCTGAAAAGTCGGGCATACTGATGCAAAATGACGTCCCGATACACCTCACCTGTTACAGTTTCTCTGTCAAAGACATGCAGTGGTGTACGTGCACCAGTCATAATCCCACACCACACTATCAAACCACGACCTTCATACAGGTCCTTTTTGAGGACATTAAGGGGTTGGTTTCTGGTTTCTGGTTCAGGCCAGATGAATCACTGTTCAGACTAAATGTGGGTTCGTCCGTGAACATAGCCTGGGACCATTGTTCCAACGACCATCTACTGTGTTCTTGACACCAGGCCTTACGATCTCTCCTGTGATCTTGGAGGTCTCCGGGTTAATGAACCATCTCTGTTCAGTCGTCTGTAGACCGTGTGTCTGGAGACAACTGTTCCAGTGGCTGTGGTAAGGTCCTGAGTAAGGCTACCTGCAGTACCCCGTTGCCGTCAGCGGGCACTGATGGTGAAATATCGGTCTTCTTGTGGTGTTGTACACTGTGGACGTCCCGTACTGTAGCGCCTGGACACGTTTCCTGTCTGCTGAAATCGATGCCGTAATCTTGAGATCACACTTTTTGGCACACGGAGGGCCCGTGCTATGACCTGCGGTGTTTGACCAGCCTCCAGTCGCCCTAGTATTCTATCTCTCATAAAGTCATCAATATGTGTTCTTTGAGCCATTTTCAATACACAGTCACCATTAGCACGTCTGAAAACGTCTGCACACTTACTCGCTTCACCGTACTATGACATTCACCAACACACCTCTGCGTATGTAGACTGCTGCCAGCGCCACCGTGCGACGGCCGCAGGTCAATTGCACCGCGTACCCCGAGGTGATTTAAACCCGCAAACCGCCCACCAGAGCGTTGTTTCACCATATATCTGCATTATCCTTAATTTATGAGCATGAGTGTGGATGCACCAGAGGTGGACTCGCCAGTATAAAAGAGGGCGGAGAGTATCGTGTTGTCAGGAGAGTCGCAACAACAGCAGAATCGCTCCGCCTCAACTCCTCAGTGACTTCGAGCATGTACTAGTTACTGGATGTCACCAGAGTAACAAATCCATCAGGGACATTTCAACACTTCAAAATTTGCCTGACTCGACTGTTGTGACTGTAAAATGGAAACGAAAAGGAAAAACGACATCTAAACCAAGAACAGGCACTTCTGATGTGCTGACACACAGCACCGTTGAGCATTGCGGAAGGTGGTTGTCAAAATTCGCATGAAATTAGCGGAAGGAATCAGTTGTGAGTTCTAAAGTGCGGCCAGCAGTCCAGCTAGCACAGAGACCGTGCGTAGGGAGTTAAAAAGAGCAGGTTACAATAGTCGAGCAGCCCCTCATAAGACATACATTTCTGTAATGAATGCTAAGCGACGCTCCAGGTTCTGTAAAGGATGACGCCACTGCACAGTGGATGGCCGGAAAAAGATGATTTGGAATGATGAACCACTGAATACCGTTTGGTAATGCAGGTGTAGTGCCAACGGTGACGTAATGAGGAGTTGGGGTATGTGGGTGTTTTCTGTTGTTGGGGTGCGGTCTCCTCACTGCGTTTAAGAAAACGCTAAATGTGGATGGGTACGGGCACAATGTATGCTGGATAAAGTAGAGGAACAGTCAGGAGACGGTGACTGTTTTAATCAGAACGGCAGTGCATCTAGTCATAAAGCAGCGTCAGTGAGTCAATGATTTGTGGACAATGACATTCCTGAAATGGATTGGCGTTCCGAGAGTCATGAACCCAGTGCTACACCTTTGGGGTGAGTTAGAATGTCTGTTTTCGGCTCTTGAGGGAGAATGGGTTGTCATATCTTCACAGACATTCAGACAGCTCATTGAAAGTGTTCGTATCAGAGGTAAAGTCGTCATAAAGGCGGAAGGTGGATACACCGGATATTAATGTCTTATAATAGGTGTGCGAAATACGACTGCATTAGGCCATGAGGACTGTACTCGCGCTGTCTAATCTACTCTGTGCTCTGGTAGCCTACTCTCTCTAGTATTGCTCATACGGATTCCAGAAGAATAGCTGCCAAGGTCTAAAATCTTAAGAAGACTGGGCCCCATAAGAAGTCATTTTCAAGTAGCACTTTTCATGATCCACCAGCTATATGCCTGTAATGACGCAAGCCACCTTAGCTTGAATTTAGGGTCACAGATGTTTGCGACGTGAATGAGAAGTGGAAAGAAAGCCAGAATGAACATCTAACCCACATCTGCTACCTGATTCAAAACATACCGACGAAAATTATGAATTTTTGAGACGGTAGCGCGTCCGAGCGGTACAACGCAGATGTGACGATATCTAAAAGAAGTGGGATTATTCTGAAATTGCTTCGTGGGCCTGTGGTGTGGAAGAACAGACAGTAGGTAATATTGTCGATAAATGCCCACTACATCCTTTTAAGTGAGTCCAAAGATTTGCTTGAAGTTACACTATTGCTACGATCTGTTTGTCAGATTTGAAAATAAACATGTAAATCCTTTGTGTATGTGTCTGTGCATGCCCTGTATTGCCATACAATATTGGTAATAACACTATCAGTCCATCTGATCTCCAACACCACATTTCTCTCTATCCAACTATCAAAGTTTGGCATTCACAAAGAGCTCTGATTTTAACACAGCTTGACATGAAACTTTTGTCGTTTCAATGTTTATGGTTTTGGTTGTTAATAGCTTTCCTGCTTATGGAAAGTCCTTACACCTAGTGCAGTTCTTGGTTTTATGTCTTGCCTGTCTCTTCCTTCTTTATCTGTTCAACTTTCCAGGAGCCAAAGTTGGTCCAAATCTTCAAGTACCTCTCGTCAAACTTTGACGTTTAGGCTTGCTGCATCTACATCTGTTTCCCACGTCTTTGTTAACTCAGTTTCGATTTTGGTTATGTGGATATTATTTAAGCAGGTGGCTCAGTTCACCTCCACTTTTGGCGTCTACTGCTGTGTAATCAGCGAACTGAATCATGCTGAATTTCTGTCCATCACCAACAATAGGATTATTCCTTCAGTTCCATCACTCTTCTATTCTCCTTCTCTTTTACTGAGCGTTAATCCCGTCTAGCACAGGATCCACTGTGCTCTGGAATAGCAAATTTATTTTGTCTTTAACTTTGCGTCCGGATGCTCTCCTGTTGCAGCAGCCGACATTTACCTGTCTGCTACACATGTCTGTGAATCGCGTAAACATTTTTCTGTGTGTGATCGCCCTTTAACTGTTTGTGAAACGCATTTTTTGAGTCGTAGATTGGCTACCAGAGCAACATTCGCTTAAAACAGCGATGGAAATTGCCTAAAAAGCAGACTCAGGCTGGTCTGTGCTCAAGACGTTGTTGTCGATACACCACGCATATTCGATCCTGCCCTGGATCACCATCTGTCTCCAAAGCTAATGCGCTGCGCGTTAAGCTAACTGAACAGTTTCGATGCATTCTCCACTCACTAATTAACTGTAAGTTGTGACAACGAGCAACCCTTCCTCACAAGAAAATTGCTCAAATGGCTCTGAGCACTATGGGACTTAACTTCTGAGGTCATCAGTCCCCTAGAACTTACAACTACTTAAACATAACTGACCTAAGACATCACACACATCCATGCCCGAGGCAGGATTCGAACTTGCGACCGTAGCGGTCTCGCGATTCCAGACTGTAGCGCCGAGATCCTTAGGAATTTACACATTCTTTCTAACAAAGTAATGTCACCAACTTGAGCTCATATTTTAATGAACATCAGCACTCAACCCCGTGCGAACTTTTGGGCCGTAATTTTGATAGTACGCTGTTATGATCTTGTGAATGCACAGTGTCCATCTGCACCGAGTGTCCATCTGCAGATACCGCTGGCGTTATAGTGTAGCTGTGCGTCGGTTTACCGACAGACTGCAAGAATGTGTCGACGTCTTTCATTCCATTTTGGAAAGAAATCGACAGGACGTGATTTCTCAATGAAACCCACTCTGATCCATATTCTACACTTTCTGTCTAATTACCGTTTCCATAAGCGAAAAACTCATCGCATGCATTAATCATGCTCTCATGACACACGAATATCAAGACGAGGATGTAAATAAACAGTGGATCACTGTGAGGAATAATATCAAAGAGGCAGCAAAGATCACAATAGGTACAATTAAGAAGAACAGGAGGAAACCGTGGTTTGATGAGGAATGCAAGAAATTGGTAGAGGAAAGAAGAAAAGCGCGATTAGATTGGGATAGAATGGGAGACAGAAAACGAGAGGAGTTCTTGAACTTGAGAAGGGTAGTTGGTCGTAGGCTGCGGGCAAAGAAGAGGGACTATTTGAACAATCAAATTACAAAAATGGAAACAAACAGTAAAACAAAAAACATTAGGGAACTTTACCCAGACATAAATGGGTATAGGAAGGGCTTCAAGGCTAGGACAAATGCACTTCGAGGGGATGCTGGGGGAATACTGACAGACCGCAGTGCTATATTAAGTAAATGGAGGGCGTATTTTCAGCATCTATTAAAGGTACACCAGGAAGCAGGAAATGAGCAGGCGTACGAAATACATACAGCAGAACCCCAGATACCTGAGCCAACGTTAAAGGAAGTAATAGATGCAATCAACAAATTGAAAAACCATAAAGCACCAGGATCAGGTTGCATGAATGCAGAATTAGTTAAAAATGGGGGACGGAAATTGGTGGAAGTAGTTCACAAAGTGATAACTAAAGTATGGAAGTCAGAGATGATACCTGAAGAGTGGCAGGAGTCGATTCTGATCCCAATTTTTAAGAAAGATGACATAATGGATTGTAGTAATTATAGAGGGATATCGCTATTACCAGTATGTTCCAAAATTTTCTCGAATATTCTGCTAAGCAGGCTTATACCCTATGCAGATGAAGTTGTGGGGGATTACCAAGCCGGCTTTCGGAGGAACAGATCAACTATAGACCAAATATTCACCTTGCGTCAAGTTTTGGAAAAGAAATGGGAATAAAGTAAACCAGTTCATAATCTTTACGTAGATTTTACGAAAGCATATGATTCAGTATTGCAGTCAAAATTGTACAGAATTCTTTTGGAACTTGGAATACCAAAGAAGTATGTTAGACTTATAGAAGCGAGTTTGACAAACACAAAAGATAGAGTACGCGTGGGGACATTGGAGTCAGAAGAATTTGTAATAAAGAACGGTCTTAAGCAGGGAGATACCCTGTCTCCGCTACTTTTTAATTTAGTCCTAGAATATATTGTATGAATGGCAGCAGATAATTCAGAGGGTGTGGAGTTAAATGGAAATATTAAGATATTAGGGTATGCAGATGATCTAAACATCATTAGCGGTAGGAAAGAATCTGTAACAGCAAATGCGAATGCGTTAATCAAGGCTAGTGAAGATGTAGGTCTAAGTGAAGACAAAACTAAATATCTGGTTACTACCAGAATGCCAACAGCAGTAGATCAGGAAATGTTAAGAGTTGGAGACATGCAGTTTGGAAAAGTGAACACATTTAAGTATCTAGGCGTGGACATCACTTCGAGAAATGAGATTGAATCCGAACTGAAGAAGAGATTACGGACGGGAAATGCGTGCTACTTCTCACTGAATAGATGACTTTAATTACGGATATTGTCTAAGAATTTAAAGATTACAATATATAAAACTATTATTCTACCAGTTATGCTGTATGGGTATGAGACTTGGTCTCTCACTGTGCAAAATGAAAAGCCGTTTCGAGTATTTGAAAACAAAATTTTGAGGAAAATTTTCGGAGCGAAAATGACATTAGCGGAGAGTGGCGAAAACTGCATAACGAAGAGGTTCACGAATTCTCTTCAAGCCCTGACGTAATCACTATTATTAAATCACGTAGGCTGCGATGGGCGGGTCACGTAGCTCGAATGGATGAGGGCAGGGCTGCGCGCAGAGTACTGGTAGGGCACCTAGAGGGAAAACGTCCTGTGGGGAGACCGAGGCGTAGATGGGAGGACAATGTGAAGGCTGATTTGAGGAGTCTAGGTATTGAAGGTGAAAGGAAGGAAATAGCCCAAGACAGGGACAGATGGCGAAAATACGTTGCTGCGGTAATGGACTCTCAAGTCCGGTATGACCAGTGAGTAAGTAAGTATGCATTAAGCATGGCGCTCCCCTTTAATTGTAGTGACATGGGTATTTTTCGCTACACAACACCACGTTTCTTCTTCAACGCGTACACCGTTCAGCCGATAGTTTAAAATTTTGTAGTCCCACGTCCATTGTGACTTGAAGGCCCGCCGCCACATACTAATATCGTGAAGCACCATCCTTTATGTGTATGCATATTGAAAATATACAGACAGACTGTGCTAACCTTCTAAGACTTTTATTAATTTGTACCCCGGTTTCCCGGTTTTCAACTTATTTCTGGAATACATACAACTCATTTATTGATTTGGTAAGTTAACGTTCCTCTTGACAGTCCTGACGGATGTCTTTCCATTCTTTCCATTCCCAAAAGACGACATTTTAATTCATATACTGCTCTGTTACAGCGTAAAAGGGTATCCGACGATATTACATCTTGAACGCAGGCCTCATCGTCACTCACTGCCTAGCTTTAACATCCCGTTGTACCAATGAACGACGAGTGTTATTATGGTGAACAGGGCAGCCTCATTTTCGTCACTGCTATCCCCCCCCCCCCCCCCCCCCATGAACCATGGACCTTGCCGTTGGTGGGGAGGCTTGCGTGCCTCAGCGATACAGATAGCCGTACCGTAGGTATAACCACAGCGGAGGGGTATCTGTTCAGAGGCCAGACAAACGTGTGGTTCCTGAAGAGAGGCAACAGCCTTTTCAGTAGTTGCAAGGGCAACAGTCTGGATGATTGACTGATCTGACCTTGCAACAATAACCAAAACGGCCTTGCTGTGCTGGTACTGCGAACGGCTGAAAGCAAGGGGAAACTACGGCCGTAATTTTTCCCGAGGGCATGCAGCTTTACTGTATGATTAAATGATGATGGCGTCCTCTTGGGTAAAATATTCCGGAGGTAAAATAGTCCCCCATTCGGATCTCCGGGCGGGGACTACTCAAGAGGATGTCGTTATCAGGAGAAAGAAAACTGGCGTTCTACGGGTCGGAGCGTGGAATGTCAGATCCCTTAATCGGGCAGGTAGGTTAGAAAATTTAAAAAGGGAAATAGATAGGTTAAAGTTAGATATAGTGGGAATTAGTGAAGTTCGGTGGCAGGAGGAACAAGACTTCTGGTCAGGTGATTACAGGGTTATAAACACAAAATCAAATAGGGGTAATGCAGGAGTAGGTTTAATAATGAATCGGAAAATAGGAATGCGGGTAAGCTACCACAAACACCATAGTGAACGCATTATTGTTGCCAAGATAGATACAAAGACCACACCTACTACAGTAGTACAAGTATATGCCAACTAGCTCTGCAGATGCCGAAGAAATTGAAGAAATCTATGATGAAATAAAAGAAATTATTCAGATAGTGAAGGGAGGTGAAAATTTAGTAGTCGTGGGTGACTGGAATTCGAGTGTAGGAAAAGGAAGAGAAGGAAACGTAGTAGGTGAATATGGATTGGGGCCAAGAAATGCAAGAGGAAGCCGCCTGATAGAATTTTGCACAGAGCACAACTTAATCATAGCTAACACTTGGTTTAAGAATCATGAAAGAAGGTTGTATACATGGAAGAAACCTGGAGATACTAAAAGGTATCAGATAGATTATATAATGGTAAGACAAAGATTTAGGAACCAGGTTTTAAATTGTAAGACATTTCCAGGGGCAGATGTGGACTCTGACCACAATCTATAGGTTATGACCTGTAGATTAAAACTGAAGAAACTGCAAAAAGGTGGGAATTTAAGGAGATGGGACCAGGATAAACTGAAAGAACCAGAAGTTGTGCAGAGTTTCAGGGAGAGCATAAGGGAACAATTGACAGGAATGGGGGGAAGAAATACAGTAGAAGAAGAATGGGTAGCTTTGAGGGATGAAGTAGTGAAGGCAGCAGAGGATCAAGTAGGTAAAAAGACGAGAGCTAGTAGAAATCCTTGGGTAACAGAAGAAATATTGAATTTAATTGATGAAAGGAGAAAATATAAAAATGTAGTAAATGAAGCAGGCAAAAAGGAATACAAACGTCTCAAAAATGAGATCGACAGGAAGTGCAAAATGGCTAAGCAGGGAAGGCTAGAGGACAAATGTAAGGATGTAGAGGCTTATCTCACTAGGGGTAAGATAGATACTGCCTACAGTAAAATTAGAGAGACCTTTGGAGATAAGAGAACCACTTGTATGAACATCAAGAGCTCAGATGGAAACCCAGTTCTAGGCAAAGAAGAGAAAGCAGAAAGGTGGAAGGAGTATATAGAGGGTCTATACAAGAGCGATGTACTTGAGGACAATATTATGGAAATGGAAGAGGATGTAGATGAAGATGAAATGGGAGATACGATACTGCGTGAAGAGTTTGACAGAGCACTGAAGGACCTGAGTCGAAACAAGGCCCCAGGAGTAGACAACATTCCATTAGAACTACTGACGGCCTTGGGAGAGCCAGGCCTGACAAAACTCTACCATCTGGCGAGCAAGATGTACGAGACAGGTGAAATACCCTCAGACTTCAAGAAGAATATAATAACTCCAATCCTAAAGAAAGCAGGTGTTGACAGATGTGAAAATTACCGAACAATCAGTTTAATAAGCCACAGCTGCAAAATACTAACACGAATTCTTTACAGACGAATGGAAAAACTAGTGGAAGCTGACCTCGGGGAAGATCACTTTGGATTCCGTAGAAATACTGGAACACGTGAGGCAATACTGACCTTACGACTTATCTTAGAAGAAAGATTAAGGAAAGACAAACCTACGTTTCTAGCATTTGTAGACTTAGAGAAAGCTTTTGACAATGTTGACTGAAATACTCTCTTTCAAATTCTAAAGGTGGCAGGGGTAAAATACAGGGAGCAAAAGGCTATTTACAATTTGTACAGAAAGCAGATGGCAGTTATAAGAGTCGAGGGGCATGAAAGGGAAGCAGTGGTTGTAGCCTCTCCCCGATGTTATTCAATCTGTATATTGAGCAAGCAGTAAAGGAAACAAAAGAAAAATTCGGAGTAGGTGTTAAAATCCATGGAGAAGAAACAAAAACTTTGAGATTCGCCGGTGACATTGTAATTCTGTCAGAGACAGCAAAGGACTTGGAAGAGCAGTTGAATGGAAAGGAGGATATAAGATGAACATCAACAAAAGCAGAACGAGGATAATGGAATGTAGTCGAACTAAGTCGGGTGATGCTGAGGGAATTAGATTAGGAAATGAGACACTTAAAGTAGTAAAGGAGTTTTGCTATTTGGGGAGCAATATAACTGATGATGGTCGAAGTAGAGAGGATATAAAATGTAGACTGGCAATGGCAAAAAAGCGTTTCTGAAGAAGAGAAATTTGTTAATATCGAGTATAGATCTAAGTGTCAGGAAGTCTTTTTAGAAAGTATTGGTATGGAAGTGAAACATGGACGATAAATAGTTTGGACAAGAAGGGAATAGAAGCTTTCGAAATGTGGTGCTACAGAAGAATGCTGAAGATTAGATGGGTAGATCACATAACTAATGAGGAAGTATTGAATAGGATTGGGGAGAAGAGAAGTTTGTGGCACAACTTGACCAGAAGAAGGGATCGGTTGGTAGGACATGTTCTGAGGCATCAAGGGATCACCAATTTAGTATTGGAGGGCAGCGTGGAGGGTAAAAATCGTAGAGGCATACCAAGAGATGAATACACTAAGCAGATTCAGAAGGATGTAGGTACTGGGAGATGAAGAAGCTTGCACAGGATAGAGTAGCATGGAGAGCTGCATCAAACCAGTCTCAGGACTGAAGACCACAACATCAACAACATCCTCGCATAAAAAGGCATCGAACACTAGTCAACTCTTTTGCTCTATATCTAGCATATTCTCACTCGAGAACTGAAAGGCACAAATAACATCACACAGAAAGCCCCATAGGACTTCGTTTGACTTGTATAAAATTTAGTCGAATAGCCGCATGAAGTGAGACCTTTCACGACTTTCAGGAACTCTGTGACGCTAAACTGTTAAATTTCACCGTGATTTAGTACCGCACCTCGAGGTGTAGCACTGTGGCTTGTTGGTTCAGCGACATTACGAACACAAGCCATTTGCTCGTACCTGTGTACAGTACCGCGAGCTTGGGCATTAAGCGGCTGCAGCTGGGCAATGGAAAGCAACCGGTGCGCGCGCATGTGCCTAAACGACATCGATTGCTAGGATTAATACCCCCCAAATGTGCTTTTTACTTCTTAAAATACTAAGTCGTGCTGGTGATGTTCCCTTGTAAGACAAACCGTCCGAGAATAAAATTAAACATAGGTCCAGTTCTTTGCTTCCGATCTAGGTTCACGGAAAGTTTCCTTAACTGTATATATTGAACTGGAGTTCCCAGATGTTCCCCATTAGGACCCCTTCTGAAGGGAGTGTATGAAACATATAATGCCGCCTGAATCTTCGAGACTTGGAAGAGGCAAGTACTCTGCTTCCTTATACAAAAAAGTAGAATGCAAATTTTGTGGGTCTTGTCCTCGTTTCGCGCAAAACAAAGCAGTATCTGTAACGACGTAGTAGCTCGGTTCAGCTCCTAACTTCTCAGTGGAACGAGGTGAAAAGTCTACACTCTTCCTTGGCGTCTACGAACTTGAGTGGATTAATACTGACAAAAACGTAGAGCTCATCCCGATAAGGATAAGCTCCTAAAATCCCAAGATCAAATAAGAAACAGATCCCTGAAATATTGTCGGGTAAATGACGTTGATAAACGCATCTGACAGCCAGAATCACTAGAACCTACACGTGCGGAAGATTTAGGGTGCCATATGCTTCGTTATTAGCTACGCCTCAGTCTCTATCAGGTATATCGCCGGTAGTGGGGCAACGGCGAGGCACGGTACGATGTTTGGCGTACCCTTGGAATACATTAAACTTTTTTCCCCGCTTTCTGCTGCCCCTGCGTACGGGCGTCACTTATCTTTCCCGCCGGTTTGAAATACGACTGCTCTCAGCGGCTACCGGTTCTGGCCAACACGGCTCCCGCATTCCACGGCGGTGGCTCCTCCACCGGCCGTGACAGTCGAGCTCGCGAGACACTCGTAATAATTAATTCCGATGCGGCGTCGCGATGTTTTGCGCGCGACCAATCAATTTTCTCACCTTATCTGGCTGTCACTCCTCCTGACGTACGATTAATCTTTGAATTGACTCGTGTCGTAGGCAGCGCGCGCGTCCCATCTTATCTGCGCTGCCGGCTGACAGGAGGGACTATCGTCTCTGATTAACGAATTCTCTCGGAGGCGCAACCGACGCCGCTGCTATTTTTGGGACCCCGTGGGTCCAAGCCCGGTGGCGTGAGAATAAGCCGCCGACGATGACAGCCGTGATACATTGCCGGCCGTAATCTAACATTAGAGACATCAGCGGAAGTTGTGATAGTATGTTTTGCGCCGAGCGTCGAGCGACTGTACGTATGGGTACCCTCATTTCTACCAACAAACAGCGGCAAGAAAAGCAAATTGCCGAGGTATCTTAAAACCATCCTCACGAGGGTGTGTTTGTCATCGTTAAGCACACCAGTCGTGGTTTACATCGTGGTTATGGTGCACTCTGGGAAACGAGCTGGTGCATTACGCAGAATGCGGTCTTCTTAATGCAGCGGCAGTTGTCTGTATCCGGTTTCAAAGTCACCACACAGATTGGTTACAAAAATGGACACACGTAAAATTGCAACCCTAGTCATATTAAAATGTCACTGCTCATATGCTAGCCATGTTGTTTTGTCTGTAGTATCAAATGGTTCACATGGCTCTGAGCACTATGGGACTTAACATCTGAGGTCATCAGTCCCCTAGACTTAGAACTGCTTAAACCTAACTAACCTAAGGACATCACACACATCCATGCCCCAGGCAGGATACGAACCTGCGACCGCAGCAGGAGCGCGGTTCCGGACTGAAGCGCCTAGAACCGCTCGGCCACAACGGCCGGCTCTGTAGTATCCATACATATTATAAAAACGGGTGTTCGTGTACCTTTATGAACAGAGGTGTGTTCTTCATCTCCTCCTGAACAACTGGACCGATTTCAACCAAAATTTGTACTCATATCATTAACTGTCCGGACAGAAGCACTGTGGTGGTCAAACCACCAACCAGTCAAACTGCTGTGGGTGTGGAAGAAAAATCTGGGGGTGTGGAAGAAAAAGCATTATAGCTTACGACACTCGAATATCAATCCTTTAGTCATCCAGTATTTAATAATGAGAACACTTAGCGAATTGCAACAAAATTTACGCGTAATTCAAACCTTTATGAAACTTCTTTTCGCTGACAATCCGCACAAAATAATAAGATGACAGAAATTTACGGCCTTCCACGTCTTCGCTGTTCGTGCAGTAAAACTGCAGCAAGAGGTATGGAATTTTAATTTACCACTTCTTTATTAATACATGTACACACAACATATTGTGGTGACAGTATTCACATTTACTACTGCATCTACTACCAAAATTATATCATTTTATGATGCACTGTTCAGGGGATATCACGCCAAGTACTGAGAAGCACAAAAACTACCGGATTGTGTGTTACCTTTTAATTTTGTTACATAATGTACCTACAAAGATGTATCGCTTCACGGCACGTAATTGAGGAGCCATAACGTCAAATAGTGAGATGCGTGAAAAAATGCGGCGTCATATAAGACTTTTTAATTTATTATTGCTTCACTATTATATCTATTCGCAACACATTTCGCAGACAGCGTCCACATACAGGGTGAGTCACTTAACATTACCGCTGGATATATTTCGTAAACCACATCAAATACTGACGAATCGATTCCACAGACCGAACGTGAGGAGAGGGGCTAGTGTAATTGTTTAATACAAACCATACAAAAATGCACGGAAGTATGTTTTTTAACACAAACCTACGTTTTTTTTAAATGGAACCCCGTTAGTTTTGTTAGCACATCTGAACATATAAACAAATACGTAATCAGTGCCGTTTGTTGCAATGTAAAATGTTAATTACATCCGGAGATATTGCAACCTAAAGTTGACGCTTGAGTACCACTCCTCCGCTGTTCGATCGTGTGTATCGGAGAGCACCGAATTACGTAGGGATCCAAAGGGAACGGTGATGGACCTTAGGTTCAGAAGAGACTGGAACAGCACATTACGTCCACATGCTAACACCTTTTTATTGGTCTTTTTCACTGACGCACATGTACATTACCATGAGGGGTGAGGTACACGTACACACGTGGTTTCCGTTTTCAATTACGGAGTGGAATAGAGTGTGTCCCGACATGTCAGGCCAATAGATGTTCAATGTGGTGGCCATCATTTGCTGCACACAATTGCAATCTCTGGCGTAATGAATGTCGTACACGCCGCAGTACATCTGGTGTAATGTCGCCGCAGGCTGCCACAATACGTTGTTTCATATCCTCTGGGGTTGTAGGCACATCACGGTACACATTCTCCTTTAACGTACCCCACAGAAAGAAGTCCAGAGGTGTAAGATCAGGAGAACGGGCTGGCCAATTTATGCGTCCTCCACGTCCTATGAAACGCCCGTCGAACATCCTGTCAAGGGTCAGCCTAGTGTTAATTTCGGAATGTGCAGGTGCACCATCATGCTGATACCACATACGTCGACGCGTTTCCAGTAGGACATTTTCGAGCAACGTTGGCAGATCATTCTGTAGAAACGCGATGTATGTTGCAGCTGTTTGTGCCCCTGCAATGAAGTGAGGACCAATGAGGTGGTCGCCAATGATTCCGCACCATACATTTACAGTCCACGGTCGCTGTCGCTCTACCTGTCTGAGCCAGCGAGGATTGTCCACGGACCAGTGATGCTTGTTCCGTAGATTCACTGCCCCGTGGTTTGTGAAACCCGTTTCATCGGTAAACAGGTAGAACTGCAACGCATTCTCTGTTAATGCCCATTGACAGAATTGCACTCGATGATTAAAGTCATCACCATGTAATTGCTGATGTAGCGACACATGAAACGGATGAAAGCGGTGACGATGCAGTATGCGCATTACACTACTTTGACTCAGTCCACCGGCTCTCGCAATGTCCCGTGTACTCATGTGTGGTTTCATGGCAACAGCAGGTAACACACCAACTGCACCCGCTTCTCCTGTGACGGGCCTGTTACGGGCCCGTTTGCGTGCTACAACCATACCTGTTGCATACAGATGGCGGTAGATATTTTGCAATGTGCGGCACGTTGGATGCTCTCTGTCCGAGTACCGTTCTGCATACACCCTGCAGGCTTCAGCTGTATATCGTCGACACTCGCCATAGATGAGTATCATTTCCGCCTTTTCAGAGTTCGAATACACCATGGTCACAGCTCCTTCAACACTACACTATCACAGACGTCTGGTAACATGGTGTACTACAGTTGGTCTGCGTGCGGAGACGAATGCAGAATAACAATAGCAGCAAGCGCTATATGCGAACACTGCGACAGCTAGACCAAACCACAACAGTGCACTACAGCCACACTCGTAAACGCGGTCGTCATCGTAAACATGTCCCTGCAGATGCTGCTCGCCGACCGTGGCCCGTGTTTGTTACAACACGCAACTGAACGTCGGAGGTTTCAAGCGTCAACTTTAGGTTACAATAAACATTTTACAATGCAACAAACGGCACTGATTACGTAATTGTGTATATGTTCAGATGTGCTAACAAAACTAACGGGGTTCCATTTTAAAAAACGTAGGTTTGTGTTAAAAAACATACTTCCGTGCATTTTTGTATGGTTTGTATTAAACAATTACACTAGCCCCTCTCCTCACGTTCGGTCTGAATTTGATGTGGTTTACGAAATATATCCAGCGGTAACGTTAGGTGACTCACCCTGTATATCGCTAAATGTACGTAGACGCGTAGTTGACGAGATATAACGTCATATACATTGAGATGGATAAAAAGCTACCGCATCTTGCATAACGTTTTAATTTATTACTTATTTACTACTAAATCTGCTCACAACACATTTCGCAGACAGTACGCCCATCTTCCCTTGGATATATGTGCAAGATTATATTTTTGTACATCACATATGTAATTCAGGAGATGCAACGTCATCAACCTTGAGCTGCGTGAAAATGATATTGCAGGACAAAATTCGCTACAGATAGGCTCACAGGTAATTTACGTGACAAGTACGTCTGAAATATATTTGACATGTGCGTACCCGGGCAAAGACACGGGTAGAAAGCTGATTTTAAAATCCTGGAATGATTTGAGCCGTCTTTGTTTCACATACTAGTTACAGTGTGGAAGAAATGCCGAGGGGGTAATAATCACAGGCGCTTCAGTCTGGAATCGCGCGACCGTTACGGTCGCAGGTTCCAATCCTGCGTCGGGCATGGATGTGTGTGATGTCCTTAGGTTAGTTAGATTTAAGTAGTTCTAAGTTCTAGGGGACTGATGACCTCAGATGTTAAGTCCCATAGTGCTCAGAGCCATTTGAACCATTTTTTTTTTTATCTTGAGTCAGCCGTCTAAACATTTGACATATTCTGTCACATATCGTCGTGGCACGGAGTCCAATTAGTTTGGCAGACCAGCAAACGGGTCCACCTGCACAATGGAATGCACCGGCGTTTCAGAGGCTCATAGGAAAATACCTGCGTTCCGAATTAACCGAACGCGAGACCGCGTACTTGCACTTTTCGGGCGCGGGCCATTGGTAACAGATTGCGGCCGTCCATGGCTTCAGTAGCTGGACGCATCGTGGTGTGGCGCCCTGACCAGCAGGAGGGTAAGGGATTCGCTGCTCCAGTATATGTTTCTCAGCGCCCTGTTCTTTCGAACCATATTTTTCTTTTTGGGGTGATAGATTATAGATACCTGATGGTCGCGTAGTTTTTGAGCCATTACCCTGATTCACTTGTACGAAGTCAGATAAAGCGATTTGTGCTCCAGTTAGTGTCGTGTGTCGATCCCGAGCAGAGATCACTTTGTCCACCACAGAACCCACGTTAGTGAAAGCCTTTGTGAAATAAAAATGTTTGTGTGACGTTTCTTTAGTAATTTTTGTTGTCTTGTGATGTTAAGGATGAATAAGTCTATTGTTATTTAGATCACAACTCCTCCCTGAGTTCTGATTAACAGTACCTTCCCATTTTGTTATTAAAGTCTAGATTCGAAACGTAAGTAGAAGGCTTTCACAGTTCTAGTACCTCAGTTACCCCACAGAGGACCCCGAGTAATTTAGGTCGCGATTTCCAAGCAATGCATACGTTCAAATCTCAATCGACGGTCGTGACAACATTATCCATGCTGAGGCGAAAGGCCAGTTCGTGCTGCCCATGTCTGGGCTTGCGTTCAAAGCCAGATCTCTTGGCTATTAACTGTTTCCATTTTGATCACATTTTCTATCACGATTTTCTGTTAGCACAATCTTTCAAAGGAGCTGGAAGAGTGTTCATATTTTATTCCGAATGTCTAGTGCATTTTACTGTTTAGTCATGAGCTGTAGCAAGAGGTTGTCATGATTACTTTGCTAGTTGCCTGGGAGGAGAGGTGGATCACCTGATTTCATGTAAATCTGTACCTGAAACGGTAAGAACACTCTATCACTCACACCTCCCACCACCTCCCTCCCACCCCCCACCTCTTGAGCTACCACTTTTCCCATCAGCCAATGTACAATAATTAACGCTATAAGAAACTACTTGGACCACCGAGTGGACAGTACAACATTTAACATCTGCGACATAATTTATTTTAGTGATAATTTCATTAATTAAAATCCCACAAAAATATCTGAAACAGAGACAGGATGTTAAACGTGATACATTATTGCGGAAATGATAATCAGATTGGATATCACTATGAGATTTGTTGTTCAAGGACACAGAGATAATTCAACATACAAGGTAATCATTCAGTAAAATAAACTAAACTCTGTCTGAACTGGGCCTTGGAAGGCGCAACGGTACCGACCGGCCCCCGAGTCATCCTCAGCCCACAAGCGTCCCTGGAGGCGGATATGCAGGAGCACACCACTCTCCCGGCCGTATGTCAGTTTACGAGATAATCAAGGAGCTCCTCAGTTTGCCTCACAAGGGCTGAGTGAGCCCCGCTTGCCAACAGCGCTCGGCAGACCGGATTGACACCCATCCAAGTAGTAGCCCAGGCCAACAGCGCTTCGGTGATCTGACGGGAACCGGCATCACCGCTGCGGCAAGACCGTAAAACAATCGACAAAATAGAGGTATTTGAAAATGAGCGTAGTTACAGAGAACTATGTAACTACGGGTCCCTACGTTCTTTTTTGAGGAGGGTGAAATTTCAAATAGACTAAAAGCTTGGCTACTCTGTGGAGCAGTGGTCTAGCAAGATTACTCGTCTAAACTTCCAAACGTGCAAATAATCCCTGGTGTGACCACAATGCATGTTGAACCTAGCTGAGAGGGTCAGCGTAAATTAACAAGTCCCTACTTTACCAAAAAATGAAGTCGGGTCATGGGTAGATAGCTATCAGCACTGGGGTTGCTTTGTAGGCTACAGACAGGATTGCCGACCTCCGCTACGAGCTGCGACCGCAGATAACTTCCCGACAAGTCAAGGATTTGGAAGATAACTTATTCCGACCAACGATTTCGAATAGGATCTGCGAAACCCTGTCTGTGTTGCCGTGACATTAATCTCTCCTATTTCGTGCAAGTATTTGGTCTTTCACTCCACGTTGAAACACTCCCTCTTATCTTTAATAGCGAATGGATCAGTTTATTGCAGAATCGAACAGGCTACCTCACATTTCATGTGTTTTATGGTGATTAAATCTGAATTATTTGCCAGCTCTGTCTGTTTCCTGCTCTGGAGCATTCCCCTGTTACTGTTATCCAGTAAGTTTTTATTTAGCTATTGAAACAGCTGCTAGACGCGAAGAAGCCCAGTGTCATCAGAGTCGGAGGGGGGGGGGGGGGGGGGTTACGGAAAAATGTCAGGTGAGATTAATTTTGCAGCTCACGGGGAACAGAGCTCATTAACTACGTTTCACACATCATGTAGTCCAATTTCAATCAATCGAAAACAGCTGTAACATGATAAGGGCCAAAATATATTTGCTGCTCCATGTCACTAATGACTAAATGGAGCAATACGAAAACTATCGTGTTGGTAAAAACGTGCGGGAGTGAAGAAAGGTGAGTAATTGAGCGTTTCCAATATGACGTGTCCGTTAAAGGTAATGAACTGGAGGAATAAGAAAACTATTCATTCTGCCCTACCCGAGCACAAACAGCGTGCGGGGAAGGAAGCGTATCAAGCAGTAACGAGACGATACTTCGAGACTCGGGGAATATTGGTTACTCAGTAACGATTACACACGATATCCTACAGCTATAGCCATCAGCACCTGCAAGCCTCACAGTCTTAGTGTACACTCTGAACCTATGATTGTTGATTGTTGCTAATACAGTGCCACCTCGAAAAACAATAATTAACGGCTCTCAGGACAGTTGGCTTACGAATTAAGCAAAGGCAATCGTTACAGGGAAAATGTATTGGTCCTTTTCGTACATGTCCATTTGCTTATATACTTTTCAAAGCACTGTGAAATGGTTGACGGAGGTTCCTTTTTTCTATTGTTCCATTCGCGGATGAGGCGTGCGAAGAATGACAGACACTACACCTTAGTAGAGCTGACAGTTGCCTAATTTTATCTGTTTTGTCCTTACTGAATAAGTACGTAAAGAGCTGAAGAATATTTGTAGCTTCTGATCTGAAAGAAAGTTTTTGAAGTTTTCAGGTCCTCGTAAAAAATAGGGCGTCCTTCGTAAAAGCAACCTGTGTTAATGTTGTTCAACGTTTCCGCTAAACTTTCCTATCAGCGAAAAAGTCTTTCACCTGGGGCACAACCCTTCTTTACGTATTCTCCATGCATCCAATTAGACCTATCTGATACGAGTCCCATACACTCGAATGGTATTAAACAATAGAACATGTAAGTATTTTGTAGGAAACTTTTTTGTAAACGAATTGTAATTTCCCAGTAGCCTAATGAATCGTATCATGAAATTTACTTTGCCTACATCTGAGCCCTATTTGGTCGTTCCCCTTCATATTTCTACACATGGTTACTTAAGATAAACATCTAACTTGACTAACTGTTTTTCAATAATTAATCCGGTAATCAGAGGATACCACACGTTTTCATTTCGTAATTGATTGGATATCACTGAAATTTTTATCGGATTGAATTTCCTCGTAACTGACAGTATTATTTACGAAAAGCCTGAAATTGCTACTAATACCATCCGACAAAGTCATTAATATATTATAACACGGATAGGGATACTCATATTATACGCTTCTGGGACACACCAGCTCAGGGTGTGAGGGCCACACTCCGCACGGGACAACATGTGCCAATAGCGTGTGACCAAACATTCGATTCAGTTGCAAACGTGGCTAGATATCCCACATGACTGTATTATTTTAGAAAGTCTAGAAACGTCGAAGCATTTCAGGTTCCTCTGCCCATGTGCTACTGGATCTCTTTCTTGATATACTATATTTACGGAGAGCCTGAAATTGCTATTAACACCCAAATCTAATTTGATGTGTTTGCTGATACGCATCCGTGGAAAGCAAAAATTTTGTAACGCATCTGAGTTATCCTTTAATACAGAAATATCATCTCTCTCAGATAAGTTCCCCGTCTTTATGGCTCTAGCTGTTATCTTATAAGCACAAATGTATGGACTGGATTCTGCATGGGTCAGTAGTCTACGAGGTGCGTCGTGTACCGACATTGCATCATTATATCCTACATTTTCTTCCTGCTCAGCGTATCAAAGTCTTCAGTGAAATCAATGAAAGCAAAAGCCAAATACCTTTTCGTATTATCAGGTCATCCATCATCGTCCTTTACAGAATTCATGCAGTTTCTCAATTATCACGGCTCCACAAATTGGTTTGTTTCAGTTGTTGACGGCTCTTGGAGTATATTTTATATCCAGAATGAAATGATTCTAGGGACTTTTCTGTACAGTATTTTCTTCTCCGTCCAACGCACTTTTGGTATATGACAGGAAGGATATTTGCTTGTTATCGCTCCAACTTTTATTAATTCAAATCTGAAACCTTCCATTCAAGGAGTCTTTTTGTTCTCAGTGTCCTTCAGTGCTTCATCCAATACTTCTGCTGTTAGGACAGAGTCATTAAGTGCTTTACTTTCTTTTTTATCATTCCCTTTTCTTGTTCCGTCTTCACCTGTCCCATAATTTAAAAATAAATGGTCCACCCATTCTGCTTAATCAGTCACATTTATACCTGCCTCTCCGACTTTTATACCATTTAGTGTCTGCAATGTATTATATTCAGATCTTATCTTCTCCAACCTTTGTGTTTTGGATTAGCCTCAAACTCACGAGTTTCCTTTTGTATCAAACGCTGTGTGTATGTGTTTTTTTCCTCTCCCTCTGTATTTTGCCAAAGACTCCCCTGTTCCCTGTTGGGTGTTATTTAAGCATATCTTATGTTTCTCAGTTTTCTCCCATTTTCTCGTGCCACATTCTCTAATCTTTGTGAGCAAGTAAATGCATTCATGGAAAAACAGTACAATGTAGTACAAATGTTTCCTACTAAGAGTATGCTTCCGAAACGACAACTGAAAATGTGCAAGTTGGCGACGGTCGACTATACGTTTTATAAGTACACAGTTTTAGAACGGAATGTTTAATCAACGAAGATGTCTTTATGAACATGTCTTTTCGTATCTATAACCAAACTGGGGAACACTTACTACGACTAGGATCTTACAATGACTGTGAAAGCTCATTCGATGAGATGCCGGATTGATCGTGAGACGGGCGTATCGTCCCGTAATGAAACGCTCTTTTTTGCAGTATCCTACTCGTCATTCGCTCCCTTGATAATACGAGGAACAGTGTTCAAAAAGCTCGATAGAGTGCTGGCAAGTAATTGGCCTGTCCTGCTCAGGAAGAACACCTTCCTGGAATCATATGGACTGCGCAGTATATGGTACCTACTTCTTAGCGGTACCGGTGTGTAGTGAAGAATAGTGTAGACTATCCCTTGATCGATGTCATACGCGTTGTACTGTCTGTACTTGAACACACGCGAGTCAGAATAACTTACTTTCCACTGTCTTCTGAGATTTCGCCTTCGATATTAAGCTGCCTTATCTCCAAGAGACAAACATCCTGATCCCCTCGACCTAGTTCAGTTCAGTCTGCACATCGCCAAGACCGATATTTTGGGTTACAACCGACAAACTTTAGAAGTGCTCATATCTTGACGTTTGAGTGTATTGTATAACTGAACATGAAGGTAGTTATTCCACTTCGGTAGAACAACATTGCATCAGCAGTAGCTTTTATTGTTTTATTGTAATGCTTTAGAAACATGCTACAATGTCGTCCTGGGCACTACCATCTTTTAGCATATAGTGTAGAACGGGATGAGAAGATTAATTTGCATCAAGTTGTTTAAAAATAGCCTAGAAAGAGTTTTGCAATGAAGTTCAGTCGTTTATGAGTACTGAGGAGAATTTCGCTACTTCATTAGTGTAATATCCATTTCCACTATGTGAATAAACAGAGACTTTCACCAACATACCTCATACTCTGGCAGATTATATGTGATAGAGCATCTAATTAAAAATGTAGTATCTGACAAATGAGTTCAGCGTCGTGGCTTTTTTCTGTTTGTCTCCGAGAGACTGTTTAGAGTAAATGGTTAACAATCAAGTGATGTGAATAAGTCTTTAGGTGTATTTCTAGCTAGGATTCTGATATGCAAACATCATTGTTTAAGTACCTCTGAAAAAATGTAGCAGAAAATAAAGGAAAAACTGACGTACTGACCCAGAAAAAAAATCTGATTTTCAAGAGACTTTTTAAGAATTTACAAAGTACCTTCTCTTTCACCTTCAACATTTACTGATAATACGAGAACAAACGAGAATATCTGAATGTGGGATCATCTGTAACTGTTTGCAACAAAATCACTGGAACTCATCCCCGTACATCAGGCAGCATGGTGTGAGGTCTACAGCACAACAGACAAAAAATTTAGACATGTAAGAAATATCACGCTAATACCAAGTAACATCGTATCTAACACTCATCGTATCCTCAATTCGTCGAGCAAAAGGGTCTAAAAGCTTTTTCAAAAATTTCATAGCCAGAGGAAGCCTCTCGTGGATGATTAGATCGCTTAGAGACGCCACACTGTAGAGATGTTGATACCTAGGTTTCACTGGCTGTTCCAAATCTTCTCAAACATTTGATGAGGAATAGAAAAAACGAAAGTAGCCGTGAACTTAACATGAAATTTCGGGTCCAAGAAGGAGACGAAGTAAAATAGCACATGACGAACGAAGCAAGGTCTTAACAAGCAGATTAGCGCAGCGAGAGAGGGCATTCCTGGCCAAGAGAAGTTTTCCAGTATCAAATATCGGCCCTAGTTTGAGGAAGGAAATATGTGAGAACGTATGTCTGGAGCACATCGTTGATGGCAGTGAATCATGGACTGGGAAAACAGACACAGAAGATAATCGAAGCGTTTGAGACGTTGTGTTATAGATTAATGTTGAATATTAGGTTGACTGATAAGGTAAGGAATTAGGTGGTTTTCCGCAGAATCATGAAAGAAACGTTACGTGAGGAAAACACTGACAAGAAGTAGCGACAGGGTGGCAGGACATGTGTCAAGATATCAGGATATAACTTCCATGGAACTAAAGGGAGCTGTAGTGGGTGAAAACTGTAAGTGAAGACAGAGACTGGAATACATCCAGCAAATAACTGAGGATGTAGGGTGCAAGTGCCACTCAGATATGAAGAGGTTGTTACAAGAGAGGAATTCGTAGTGGGTCGAATCGAACAAGTCAGAAGACTAATGACTCCCGAAAAAAAATGCACAGATGAAGTTTATAAATCAAGAATGGAAGCCTAAAATCGAGACTAAGCCGATTCACTCAAGGAAATACGTATTTAATACAAATGCATACTGATGAGTTATGCCAGGCGTAGGCTGCGTTGGTGCAACGCCGGCCACCCTGTGATTTGCTGTCACTTCGGACTTCTAGCGGACACCTGATGGACCGTGCATGAGGTAGAAATGTCGTGTGACTATGGCCTCCCGTAGGTAGACCGTTCGCCGGGTGCAAGTCTTTCGGTTTGACGCCACTTCGGCGACGTGCGCGTCGAAGGGGATGAAATGATGATGATTAGGACAACACAGCATCCGGTCCCTGAGCGGAGAAAAATCTCCGACCCAACCTGGAATTGACCCCAGGCCCTTACGATTGATATTCTGTCACGCTGACCACTCAGCTACCGGGGGCGGACGCAGATGAGGTGATTAGGTGTGTAAGAATCCTACATCATCATATGTCAAGGTTCAAATGGTTCAAATGGCTCTGAGCAATATGGGACTTAACGTCTGTGGTCATCAGTCCCCTAGAACTTAGAACTACTTAAACCTAACTAACCTAAGGACATCACACATATCCATGCCCGAGGCAGGATTCGAACCTGCGACCGTAGCAGTCGCGCGGTTCCGGACTGAGCGCCTAGAACCGCTAGACCACCGCGGCCGGCCATATGTAAAGGTGTTTGTTATTATCTGTAAGATGTTGCAGTTACCTATGGTTTTGGCGTAGATAGAATTCCAAAGTAGTCACTGCCTGGTGACAGTGTTTTGAAGAATGTTTGATTGTTATTGCTCGGCGCGAACACTTAGCGTGGCAACTGAATGAATGCAGCTCCGGGCTAGGCGCTCTGTAGTGTGCATTCCACTGACCCCAAACCACCACCACCTGCGACTTCTGTGGTGTCAAGCGAGAGCTAATGGAGGACAGGGTGGAGATCTATTGTGTTTTCTGACCCGGTGCCAGTTAGAGTGAGGCCAATTGAGGACCTGCGAACAACCTTTCTGCGTCGTAGACACACTGGACCTACGCCTGGGGTTATGGTCTCGAGTGCTGTATCGTATGACAGTAGCAGGGCTCCCGTGGTTATCTCATGCATTCTGACTGCAAATTTTTACCGAGTCTGGTGATTCGATCTTTTGTGCCTCCATTCATGAACAGCATTCCAGGGAGTATTTTCCAGCAGGATAATGTTCGTATCGCTGTTGTAACCCGACATGCTCTACAGAGTGTCGAAATGTTGCCTTGGCCTACTCGATCACCAAATCCGTCTCCATTCCAGCACGTAAGGGACGTCATCGGACTACAACTCCAGTTCGAACAGCGTTAACCGTCTACATAACAGCGTTAACCGTCTACATCTGGATCTACATATATACTCCACTAGCCACCAAGCGGTGTGTGGCGGAGGGCACAATTCGCGCCAAAGTCATATTTGCCCCCCTCTGCTCCACTCGCGGATTGCACGAGGAAAAAACGACTGTCTGAACGCCTCAGTAAGTGCTATCATTTCCCTCATCTCTGAATGGTGATCACTGCGCGATTTGAAAGTTGGGGGTAATAATATATGCTCTACATCCTCGGTGAAGAACGGATTTTGGAAATCAGTGAGCAGCCCCTTCTGTTTAGCGCGCCGTCTATCTGCAAGAGTGTCCCACTTCAAACTTTCTATGAGATTTGTAACGCTCTCGCGATGGCTAAATGTACTAGTCACGAATCTTGCCGCTCTTCTTTGGACCTTCTCAATCTCTTGAATCAGACCCAACTGGTAAGGGTCCCACACAGACGAACAATACTCCAAGACTGCACGAAATAACGTATTGTAACCTATTTCCTTTGTTGAAGGACTGCATCGCTTCAGGATTCTACCAATAAACTGCAATCTAGGGTTCGCCTTACCCGTTACTTGTGTATTCTGATCATCCCGTTTGAGATCATTTCGAATAGTCACACCCAGATACTTGACGGATATTACCGCTTCCAAAAACTGGGGATTTATTTTGTACTCGTACATTAACGGGGATTTTCGCCTTGTTATATGCAGTAGGTTACACTTACTAATATTGAGAGATAACTGCCAGTAACCACACCGGCCGGCCGGTGTGGCCGTGCGGTTAAAGGCGCTTCAGTCTGGATCCGCGTGACCGCTCCGGTCGCAGGTTCGAATCCTGCCTCGGGCATGGATGTGTGTAATGTCCTTAGGTTAGCTAGGTTTAAGTACTTCTAAGTTCTAGGGGACTGATGACCACAGATGTTAAGTCCCATAGTGCTCAGAGCCAGTAACTACACCACGCATTTATTTTCCGCAAATACTCATTGATTTGTTCACAACTTTCGTGTGATACTACTTTCCTGTAGACTACAACATCATCGGCAAACAGTCTAAGGCCGCTGTCAATACCATCAGCCAGATCGTTTATGTAAATCGTAAAAAGCAAAGTACCTATTACGCTGTCCTAGGGCACACCTGAAGTTACTCTTATTTCTGTTGAAGTTACTCGTTCAGAACTACATAGTGCTCCCTGTCTGTTAGAAAACTTTCTATCCAACGGCATATGTCATAGGACAGACCGTAAGCGCGCACTTTTTGTAGCAAGCGACAGTGCACAACTGAGTCGAACGCCTTTCGAAAGTCGAGAAATATGGCATCAACCTGGGAGCCTGTTGTATATCATGCACAAAGCGGGCTAGCTGTGTCTAGCATGACCACTGTTTCCTAAAGCCGTGCTGGTTTCTCCAGATGAGCTTCTCAGAGTCTAGAAAGGTCATTATGTCTGAACACAAAATATTTTCCATGATGCTACAACAAATCGATGTCAGTGAAATTGGCCGGTAATTTTGTGCATCCGATTTTCTACCCTTTTTATAGATTGCTATGACCTGGGCCTTCTTCCAGTCCCGTGGAACTTTCCGCTGTTCCAATGATCTCAGATAGATAGATAGATAGACCGTCTCTGTATTGAACGACTAAGTGAAGAGGCGTGGACCTACATCCCGCGACCTGACATCCGTAACAACACAACGTATGCGCATTTGGAAGCTTGCATTAAATATTCTGCCTGTTACACCGGTTGTTAATGTACCAGCGTTTCACACTCGCAGTGGCGTAGCTCACGCTTACATTAATCAGAGAGCTTACAATGGTAATCAGTGAAACATGTTACCTGGTCGCAGCTCCGTAACCATCGTTGTTGCTGTTGTAATAGCTGGACTCTATTTCTTTCTGCATTGTTCGCCATGCTTTCGTAAACTTTGAGAAGTACAAGTTAAATAAAGCTTCTGTTTGCTGTGTTACTTCTTCCCTAACCATCTTTTTCCTGTCCAGCTTTCCTACGACGACAGTTGTCGCACTCCGCTGTAGCCCACATCTTCTTACCGCTGTGTACCAAGTTGTACAGAGTAACCAGTGGCAGTTCTTGAGAATACATTCTGGGTGTTCATGAATTTTTAGATTCAGATAAATTTGAGTGTTTAAATTTAACAGCATCGACTGTGTAACAGTTACACTTACAACAAGTTCGTAGAACTACAGCCACTGCCAATAATAGTAACAGTAACAATAATAATGAGATGCATAACTTATCTGACAAATGAAAGCATTACTTTTGTGGAATACTGTTGTTTTGTGCACAATTGAGTACACTTTAGGCCAATAATGAAATAATGTGTAAGCTTTCGCAACTCTCCATTTCGCATTTTTGTGTAAGGGGAAGTCTTCACGCTTTTCCATTTTTTCGGACAGATGTACGAGATCCCTAACAGATGCATTAGATCACGAATTTACTTCCGGGCTGAAAATCAGATATTCTTACGCTGCTCCCACACAGTAACTTGTGCTAACTGTAAAACTTTCTTCTTCAATGTTGGCTTGTACTCACGCTTATTTGACTTCGTCGCTGTCTCAATCACAGGATCTGTTCTCGGAGGCCTTAGTTGCTTTGCGGCTAGCTTCTCCTGGTACTTTACTTTTCTGAGATTATCACTCTGCAGCAAAGTGTGCGCTGATACGAAACTTCCTGGCAGATTAAAGCTGTGTGGCGGACCGAAAGCAGATTAAAGCTGTGTGGCGGACCGAAATTCGAACTCGAGACTTTTGCCTTTCGTGGGCAAGTGCTCTACCGACTGAGCTGCCCAAGCACGACTCATGACGCGTCCTCACAGCTTTACTTTTCTGTGAGCATTTAAAATAGATTCAACATAGTTCACGTTTAGACTGCACACGATAGTCGATTCCCGCATAGTAAACATAGAACTCTAAACACAGAGTGCCGTTTGTGTAAATAATTAAACTCAAATACTAGTGCCCACCAACATGGTAACTTGACTAGAATACAAATGAGGTGGTGAGATACATAAGGGCCTAAAGCCCACCGCCGTCGATCCCACATTTAAGTGAATGTCAGAGAAATCTGTGATACAGCTTTTCGTGAATGTTCATGTATAGAACTTGAGCTACAGTACAGCCGGCCGTTGTGGCCGAGCGGTTCTAGGCGCTTCAGTGTGGAACCACCCGACCGCTACGGTCGCAGGTTCGAATTCTGTGTCGGGCATGGATGTGTATGATGTCCATAGGTTAGTTTAAGTAGTTCTAAGTTGTAGGGGACTGATGACCTCAGATGTTAAGTCCCATAGTGCTCAGAGCCATTTGAACCATTTGAACCATTTGAACCTACAGTAAAAATAAACATGACTCACCATAAGATCAACAGATTTCAGAAACATGAATAAATGCTACAATCTTACAATCGACAGTGTTGTGTTTTGGGCCTGTGTCATTCTCAGCGCCTCAGATGGATTAGTGTATGATAAAATTCATAACTTAATATACTGTAACTAATTCAGAAGCGAACGAAATAGATTTACTGTCGGTGCAGGTTTAACATATACTGACGTCCGATCTAATTTTACTACAGTATATAGTGAGTCAATTAGCGTATGTGTGTGCTATCATCTAACAGGACTTTTATGTAGAGCGAATGGGGATAAAGGTCTGCTGCAGTGTGCTACCACCTAGTGGCACTGACGTAAACTTCTAGTTGAGTGCCCAGAGCTAGCTGTGCACGCTGTGAACTGTGCACATTGCTTATCAGATCCGTGTGTATTTGGCCCGCAAGGCAATTACGTCACGCTGGTTGGGCATACGCAAAGGCTCTTTAAAACGTGCACAACTGAAGGTGTACTCGCTGCCCTGATGCAAAGTTTCACGAAGTGTAGCGGCGCAGATTTAAGTGCCGCGTCTTTCAGATTCAGCATCTTTGTTATGTTTAACAGCATACAAAGAAACATAAGCAATAAATACGCAAGGTGCCGAAAGTTAGGGTGTTCATGTTCTCCTGTGCTCTTACACAGCAGCCGCCACTGAGAGCAACTACCAGTTCGTATTGCCAACCAAGGCGCTAGAACTTTCACAACAAACCACTATTCTCTATTTCTAATGGTCTCGGATTTATAATTTATTTAAACGACAGCGGAGCTTTATGGACGCCTTACGTGACAGAGGACAGGTAGAGGCGGAGCTAGCTCGAGGCCAGCCCGTAACGAGCAGTGCGAGCCAGCGGCATGAAATCCGGCGCCCGGCGGCGCCCGCGCCAGCGCTAGCGCCAGCGTTCATTTGTCTGTCAGCTGCGATTTCGGCGGCACTTCATTAAGCCGTCCGTCAGGGCCCAGCGACGGGCCGCCATTTGTCAGAAACGTCACGGCTGAATCACGGCCGTAGCCTTTGTCAGCCTCTGCGTGTAGCCTCAGCCTCGTAGGTGATTAAGGCGGGCCGCTTGACAGATGATCGCCAACGCGTGGCCTCCAGCGCGGGCGCCGTCGCGGCCCACGCCACGCGTATTGCGAGCCGGCAGGAGCCCGCTCTCAGACCTCGCGTACACAGGCCGTACCGGATTCTTCATGATGGTGCGAGGAGCCAGGGTGGAGAAGAGTTTGTACCTCTTTATTTCTGGCGAATTTTGCATGACAACTAGAAATGCACTCGACCTCCTCCTTACCTGCCACCTGACTCATTATGCGCACAATGGTAACGGAAGGAATTGATGGAGCACCCTGCTGGTTGGTAAAATAAGGGGAGCACACTCACAATAACTTAATAAAAATCGTAATCTACTCAGTATAAATAGGGACGTTTATTATAAAAAACGACAGTGAGCCGCGCACGGCTCGTGTTCATGCCATTTAATGTTGTCAGCTACTATCACGGTACCGCCACCTCGCTTTCTTATTCCATTTACTGGCGTCACTACTTTCCTGCCTCACTTGCCCGTGAGCGGCAGCAGCAGCGCGTATAGATAAGTGCACTGTCGCACCATCTCTGGAGCGACCGATAGTATTTCCGGGTCGTCGCGTGTCTGGCAGTCAGTTCGGAATGGACCAGCAGGCAGTCGGGACGCAGCAGCAGTGAAGTCGGGGACGGAGCGCCGGTGAGGCGCCGACCGCCAGTGCTCGCCGACCGCGGGCGACACACGTGAACTGTCCGACGGAGGGAGATTGAAACGGGACGACCGTTGGTTGGTCGTCTCATCATCCGACGTATATTTGGTCCTTTCAACGTTTCTGGGTCTGGCAGTTGGTCGGTTGGCGTGGAGCAGCGAGCAAATCTCCGCAGCGCGTTATTTGGCCGGGCCTGCTGGCGGCCTCTATGCACTGTCAGAGTGTGTGGTGCTGTTCCCATTGCTACGAGGTTCGTGGCTCACCGATCCTGGACATGAAAGTTGAGATTTGACTTAATCCACCAGCAAGTCACGGCTGTTCACATTGTGTCTTTTGGAATCCATTGTCGGCTGTTGAGATATCCCCGTAAGCAACAACGTATAATTTAAAGTTGGCAAATTCTAGCCATCCTTTGGTGGCAAATTTTAGCCATCCTCCGATGGAGTTTCACTGTACTTGGTGATTTGAATTGAAGTGCACCAGCGGAATCTTCTGCCTTGTGGCCATTAACGTTCCGGTTACCTGCCGTGGCCGTTGACATAAACTCAGGTAGTGTATTTGCCTCATTGTGTTGTCGCTGTCCAGCATGGTGTGTAGTTTGACAGCTCAATGTATAATTGGTTGTGAGCGCCAATACCTTCTACTTTGTGTAAGTAGGCTGTTTAGGTTTTTATGTTGGTAGCGCCACGTAGCGCTCTGTATGAAAATCACTGACTGTGCTGTCTGCAGTCTGTGGCTGATTTGCATTGTTGGAATATTGCTATTGTAGTGTTGGGCAGTTAGATGTGAACAGTGCGTAGCGTTGCGTAGTTGGAGGTGAGCCGCCAGCAGTGGTGGATGTGGGCAGAGAGATGGTGGAGTTTGGAGAGCGGATGATCTGGATGTGTGTCCATCAGAGACAGTAAATTTGTAAGATTGGATGTCATGAACTGATATATATATATATATATATATATATATATATATATATATATATATATATATATAAGACTTTTGAACACTATTAAGGTAACTACATTGTTTGTTCTCTATCAAAATCTTTCAGTTGCTAACTGTTCCTGTCAGTAGTTAGTGACTTCAGTAGTTAGAATCTTTTATTTAGCTGGCAGTATTGGCGCTCGCTGTTCTGCAGTAGTTCGAGTAACGAAGATTTTTGTGAGGTAAGTGATTCATGAAAGGTATAGGTTATTGTTAGTCAGGGCCATTCTTTTGTAGGGATTATTGAAAGTCAGATTGCGTTGCGCTAAAAATATTGTGTGTCAAAAATGGTTCAAATGGCTCTGAGCACTATGGGACTTAACATCTGTGGTCATCAGTCCCCTAGAACTTAGAACTACTTAAACCTAACTAACCTAAGGACATCACACACATCCATGCCCGAGGCAGGATTCGAACCTGCGACCGTAGCAGTCGCGCAGTTCCGGGCTGAGCGCCTAGAACCGCTAGACCACCACGGCCGGCTATTGTGTATCAGTCTAGTGTTGATCAGAATAAGTAAAAAGAGAAATGTCTGCGCACGTTCAGTTCTGCTCAGATGTTTGAAAATCAAATAACGTAAGGGCTTGATCAGCCCAATCATTCATAAATTTTTCTGAGGGGACGTTTCAGTTGTTCCGTTGAACTCCCTGTTGTGTGCTGGTCGGGTGAAACAGAGGTTATCTTATAGGTGGGCCCGTTGACTGTCTGCCGGTTGGGCTGTCGTCATATCGACAATGGTTCGGCCAACTGTCTGTCTCACCTAGGAGAGCATCAGTGTTTGAATTCCAGGCTGACCCTGGGAATTTCTGAGCGCCCTTGGGTGTACTGCCTTTTCTTGTTTGTACTTGTATGACTTCTAGCCGATTTTTACATTAAGGTTTTTTCGCCATTAAGGCGTCAGATGATTTGAGCCTCCAGCCTAATTAAAGAACTGTTTTACGTAAAGCCTTTGGCATTTTTAAAATTATTGGTATTGAGTCTGAAGTTTTGGGCCTTCAGGCGATTTTGAATTTGTTTGCTTTTGCAGTGTCAGATTCTTTGGTCTTCAGCCTAACTAAGGAACTGGTTTTAAGATAAGGCCTTGCCTTTAAATTTCTGATTTTGATTGAGCTTTAAGTTACTGGCTTTCACCCGTTTTTAAATTAAAGTAGTCTTGTCCTTAAGGCATGAGATTGTACGGCGCATTCAGCCGCTAATTAAGTTCCAAAACTAAAGCTGTGTTTTTTAAAATATTTTTGACTTTTGTAAGGTTTGATTAAATAAAAGGTTGTATTTTCGAGTGAAACTGACAGCCGCTTATTTTGATCCCTTTTCACAACTTAGACTACCTGACCTGTCCTGCAGGTTTAGTAGGGCGTCTCAGACAGGAAATGGGATTCTGCATCTGTGTATGAAATGATATGCGGATTAAATATTACACTCAGATTTATTAAGTCAGAACACAAAGGCACTTGATTGTCAATACAAAAATTAGGCTAAAGGGTAAGGTATACTGAACCATTATGAGAATCAGAATTGGTTCGAGAACAAGGAGCTCCTGCTCTCTGTGATGCAATAGATTGAAGATAATGACTGGAGGTCTTAATGAATCAATTGTTACTCCCCTGCCTGTAATGCAGTATCGGGATTAGTAATGAGACCTCAAATGGCAACACATGGAGAAACAAACAAGGTGGACTTGTAGAAAAGAGAGCTCGCGTGCTGTTGAGGACTTCAGTATAAGAATGATATATCCTACAATGTCGCAGCCGCAAAATACTGTACCAGTCCTGAAACCTGCACCACATCGTCTGTAGGCAGCGTTCTGATGTTGTAGGCACCGACTCCTACTGTGCAGCAACTCTGTTTCAACCTGTGTCCTCGAATGCTGCCCGAGAATTTTAAGTTCCGCTCGCGTGCCCAAAAAAGAGAAACTCCTCGGTGCACGAGGATGTATCCCCAAAAAGAGGCACAGCAAAACGGCCTAAACTCGCCCTATCGGTACAGGTACGAAAACAGAAAGAATCTGGGTCTTAAGTCACAGAATGAAACTGGAGTTTGGGCGAAGCCATGCTCCACAACGATTGCTAAAGAGTTCGACGAAGTCGCAAGGTCGTCCGATTCCGACGAAGATCAGATGCCGAATGCACGTTGGTCGCGCAACGCAAGAGCGAAGCCGACGTTTTTGAACTCCTCACTACCCTCGAAAAACCGAGAAACGGCATTCAGCGCTGATTTCAAAATTCCCCCACTCTATCTCAGAACATCATTCGCGCCAGTTTCGTCCAGGGCTTTATGATGTCAGCTGGCCTCAGTTTAAGTTGACCAATCTTGCGTCTGCTGTTTGGGTAGGGGCACTGGACTTGCCGTTTGACTGGCTATGAAAACAGCATGCCTCAACCACCGGCCGTCTGACGCCATACAGTCGCACCCAGCAGGCAAGAATTCTCAGAATCATGAAGACAGGACAGTGAGTCGGCGCCATCAGTCTTTGTTCCAGACGCACGGGATCGGTAAACACATAAACTATGGCGACACTCAGACAGCTTACAGCTCGTTTTACCCTCCATACAGTAGGCAAAACTCGACCGAGGTCAGTCGCCCAGCCAGGCCCTCAAGCCCGTAGTGTACGACCCTCTCCGTGTTCGCAGAAGTGCAGGCCTCCAACGAAAACGCAGTGTGTCGTGTCCTCCAGTGCTTGCCTCACAACAAGCCACACAGGGAAGTAATAAAGAAAAAGCAAGGCCACATACAGTTCCGAGCATGCATAGCAATCAAGTGGAAAATAATTTGAGCTCTCAGTACAAATACTGTCATCGGAATAACCTTACTCGGCCCGTTCCCACCGTGAAATGACATAAAACATTAACCAGATTGATGAAAATGAGAGGTTACATACAAAAAAAGGCATGGAACTTCTCAATGGTTATTTCAGCTACACTCGTTTTTAACAAGGAGTGATGAACTCCTGTCGCATTATCAACTAAGTAGCACTACAGAAATTATCTTATCGTCGTCTGATGCGATTTCGCCAGACATTACTGTTAGAACATGAAACTGATCATCCGTGCCAGACACAACACCCTCAAGAAGCTCACAGTGTCCTCCTGGGACGTTAACTTTCACCCATTCCGATTCTTCTTCTACTTTTTTCCGCTTCTCTGCGTGATCGGCGCTGTTATACCGGTTTCAACAGTGTTAACGGCTCGATTCCTCACCTGATCCATCGCCTTCCTCTCCCCTGTGCCCTCCCTCACTTACCAGGATATCTCTGCACCCTATCTGACTAGTGTACTTCTCATGTTCAAGTGTGAGAACGTTTCCTAAGTGTTTGCGTAGCATGTACCTCCGGCGGGACTTGGATACTAGCCTGGTATTTACCTAGTAGGATGTGCTCGACCAGCTAAAAATAATTTCCAGGCTGTCCAACTCACAGAGCATGGCGGATTCAACCCGGAGTTGGCTCGCCTCCCCATGTACTGAGAGCGTGCACTTCGGTGTTCTCGGCTATTCAGGCAGGTGGGCTTTCACATATCGCTACTTCCAATATTATCTCCAGATTTTTGAAATGAATCTTACATCATCTCTCTTCTCCTTTCATCACACATATAAACTCTATTTTAACGTAAATAAGTTATACAAAACTGCAACCAGTCACTTTTTTGAATAACTGTGTTTTATCCCATGAACCGGTTTTCGAACCTTTTCAGGATCATCTTCAGATGGTTTCAGGAAGTTACATCATTATCGCCAGCATACTGCTGGGTGCTCGCTCTATGACAAAAAGATGGAACATCCTTTAATGTATTGCAATGACTATGACTTATCTGTCGATATGGATGAAAATTTAGTTTCTTACCTATTGCGACAGTATAGGTGGATTTTTTCGGTTAGTGTCCATCTAGATGGACACTAACCGATAAACGCCGCCTATACTGTCGCAGTAAGTAAAACACTAAATTGACATCCATATTGACAGGTAAGCAATGAGACAAATATTGCATGGGACAACCGGAGCCATAATATGGCGTTGGTTTTTTGTTGCTAGGTGGGGTCGCGTCAGAGATTTGAAGGTCAACTTTGTTTTTTAAATGGGATGCTATAGTTTGATAATTATTTTTCTGATGGCGGCTATCGAGACGAATCCAATTATGTGTAACAGTAAGTTCTTTGAAGGTCAACGAAGAGCACAAAGGTGGCATGAACGTCCATTTACAGAAGGTGTTCGAAGTGATGGCCATTGGTATCAATGCAGTGCTGCAATCTTTTTATCACTTATTGAGTGGTATTCCTTATCACTTCGGCACTTATCGAAGCACATCCTCTGACAATTCTCTCTCATATATCGTGCAATTAGTAAATATTCGCCGAACACTGCCATTCTGTCTAACGTGCCATTGACATGTAAACACCATTCGATGGTTTCGCAAAGCAACACTAAAAGGAACGGTAAGTCTACTATCGTCGAATCAAGCGAATGTGAATGATGTATTCCTTCGAAGAACAAGTCGATATGCTTCTTGTTTACGGAGAATGCCAACGAAATTCGGTGAGAGCACTCCGTCTTCAGGCGACAAGTGGCCCATCGGGACCAGCAGACCGCCGTGTCATCCTCAGGGGAGGATGCGGATGGGAGGGCGTGTGGTCAGCACACCGCTCTCCCGGTCGTTATGATGGTTTTCTTTGACCGGAGCCGCTACTATTCGGTCGAGTAGCTTCTCAATTGGCATCACGAGGCTGAGTGCACCACGAAAAATGGCAACAGCGCATGGCTGCCGGATGGTCACCCTTCCAAGCGCCGGCCACGCCCGACAGTGCTTAACTTCGATGATCTCACGGGAACCGATGTATCCACTGCGGCAAGGCCGTTGCCAAATTCGGTGAGAGGTAGAGACTTATACGCTGAAAAATATTCTCAACGTGCTCACCCTGTAGGTCGTACATTTAAACATGCGTATGATAAATTGAGAACAACTGGATTTTTAAAGCATCGGAAACGTATCCTGCAACGGAAAGTTACTAACGAGGAAACGGAAATTGGTACTCTTGCCACTGTGATTCGAGATCCTTGTGTTAGTTTGCGTCAAATCGCAAGACAATCTGACAGGAGCGTCGCATAGAATTCTGCCGATGGGCTCAACTTCAGATTCAGAGGGATGACACATATGTTAATTTGATTTTATCAACTGACGAGGCTACATTCACGAACCATGTAAATGCTAATTTGCATAACATGCATTTTTGGGCAACTGAAAATCCATGTAGGCTGCGACAAGTTGCACACCAAAAACCATGGTCGTTGAATGTGTGGTGTGGGATTCTGGAGGACAGAATTGGAGACCACTATTTCATGGCAGTAACTCTTAGTGGTAGGAAGTACACCACATTCCTGCAGGAAACATTAGGTCTGCGTTTGGAAGAAATACCTTTGGGAACAAGGAACAGAATGTGGTATCAACATGATGGTTGGCCGGCACATCTTTCGCTGATGGCTAGAAATGAGTTGCAGAGACAGTTCCCAAATCGCTGGATTGGACGAGGAGGAGATGTATCATGGCCGGCTCGTTCACCAGACTTGACGCCTCTGGGTTTTTTCTTGTGAGGATTCGTAAAAGACAGTGTTTATAAAGACGTTCCAACTACACCTGAAGACATGCGAGAGAGAATTGTCAGGGAATGTGCATCGATAAGTGCCGATATGATAAGGAATACCACTCAATCCATGGTAAAAAGATTGCAGCACTGCATTGATACCAATGGTTATCAGTTCGAACACTTTGTGTAAATGGAAGTTCATGCCACCTTTGTGATCTTTGTTGACCTGTAAAGATCTTACTGTCACAAAAAAATGTGCAAATGTGTGTGAAATCTTATGGGACTTAACTGCTAAGGTCATCTATCCCTAAGCTTACACACTACTTAACCTAAATTATCCTAAGGACAAACACACACACCCATGCCCGAGGGAGGACTCGAACCTCCACCGGGACCAGCCGCACAGTACATGACTGCAGCGTAATAGACCGCTCGGCTAATCCCGCGTGGCGTACTGTTACACACCGCTGGATTCGTCTCGATAGCCGCTATCAGAAAATAAGCACCAAACTATAGCATCCCATTTAAAAAAGTTGACCTTCATATCTCTGAAGCTACCACACCTATCAACAAAAAACCCACGTCATATTATGGCCCCCGCTGACCCATGCAACTTTTGTCCCCCAAACTTTTCAGCTCCTATCATACTTTCAGAGTTATTCTTGGTGGCAATAGTGAGTGACTCAGCGTGTATGCTGATAAAATTTCCTCGAGCTTCCAGCTTCCTCATACCGTCCAATATCCACGTACTTTCAGTCAAGTGCTTTCCGACCATAGTCAAGTGATGACTGTGCTTCCATAGGGACAGCAGCAGCAATTACTCAACAGTCAGGACTTGACAATGATCGAGGAGCAATCGGCATAAGCTCGAAAATTTTTTGTCAGTATTCATACTTGTTAGTTCCAACCTTCTTTGGAATTGGATTTGTTACATTCATTACTGGATACGGAACAGTTATTCCTTCTTTCATAATACGGCTTGAAGCGCCTGGCAAATAAACACATCAACAACAGTTTTGCATTGCCCAACTACTTAGAAATTCATGGCATAGAACGCAAAAATTGACTGTGAAGCACGCGTATATATTCATTTTCAGTGTCACCTTGTGATCAGATCAAACAAATACACATCTGTGTAAAGACAAAATCGTCTGTTTTTATTGGGAGAAGACGGAGGGGGAGGGGAGGGGGGGGGCTATTCACGGTACTCTGGGCAACGTCAGTAGGTGATGGAACGCCTCCTTGCTTGGATGCAGGCTTCAATCTGTCGTGGCATACTATCTATGAGATCATCAAGCCAGTAATGGTACAAATCGGCCGACCTTTCAAAGGCGATTGTGTGTAGGGCACATAAAGTACGCAGTCGTCGTCGACTTAGTAGATAGTGTCGGAAGTTCCATGCGGCTTTTCGCGGATGATGCTGTAGTACACAGAGAAGTTGCTGCATTAGAAAATTGTAGCGAAATACAGGAAGATCTGCAGCGGATAGGCACTTGGTGCAGGGAGTGGCAACTGACCCTTAACATAGACAAATGTAATGTATTGCGAATACATAGAAAGAAGGATCCTTTATTGTATGATTATATGATAGCGGAACAAACACTGGTAGCAGTTACTTCTGTAAAATATCTGGGAGTATGCGTACGGAACGATTTGAAGTGGAATGATCATATAAAACTAATTGTTGGTAAGGCGGGTACCAGGTTGAGATTCATTGGGAGAGTGCTTAGAAAATGTAGTCCATCAACAAAGGAGGTGGCTTACAAAACACTCGTTCGACCTATACTTGAGTATTGCTCATCAGTGTGGGATCCGTACCAGGTCGGGTTGACGGAGGAGATAGAGAAGATCCAAAGAAGAGCGGCGCGTTTCGTCACTGGGTTATTTGGTAACCGTGATAGCGTTACGGAGATGTTTAATAAACTCAAGTGGCAGACTCTGCAAGAGAGGCGCTCTGCATCGCGGTGTAGCTTGCTCGCCAGGTTTCGAGAGGATGCGTTTCTGGATGAGGTATCGAATATATTGCTTCCCCCTACTTATACTTCCCGAGGAGATCACGAATGTAAAATTAGAGAGATTAGAGCGCGCACGGAGGCTTTCAGACAGTCGTTCTTCCCGCGAACCATACGCGACTGGAACAGGAAAGGGAGGTAATGACAGTGGCACGTAAGGTGCCCTCCGCCACACACCGTTGGGTGGCTTGCGGAGTATCAATGTAGATGTAGATGTAGACTTCCAATAACAGCTCGTTTCAATCGATCCCACAAATGTTCGATTGAATTCAGGTCCAGAATACAGGCAGGCTACTCTATTCTGGTGATCCTAGCATGGTGGAGGAACGTGTTCACAATAACAGCATGCGAGATGCCGGGGCTAGCAGTGTATTTAACACTAAATTATTGTAGAATATTCATATGTAAGTGATGCTCTAAGCCCCCCCATTTCTAAGTCCGGCTTTTGCTGTTGCACATGGATTAAGAAGAAACGCGAATTGACTGTAATCGACCCTACAAGTGGAGCATAAAAGAGTTTGGCACCTGCAATAATTTAATTTGATAGAAATTAATTAAATAAAGTTTCATTAACATAGTGAGAAATGAAAGGGTTGCTCTACCGATTAACAGAATGAAAGTTCTGTCCAAAATAACAATTTGATTTATTATGGCTAAACTCAAAATAATAAACAAAACACATGAAACATTTACAATACATCAAATTGGATACACAAATAAATGCTGTGACGGTGAAGTTGTCCATAAACAAGATTGTGACATTTATGGTGAAGTGGTATGTGGAGCCATTTCCTTGCAACTCAAATCTTAAGAGAAACACCCAGCCAACCCAACATTAATTGCTGCTACAGTAGTGAGAACTCAGACAATCAACACCAAAGACAGAAAAAAAGTTAGAAAAGACGAACAGGTGCGCTCTGCTGAGCTCTGATTATCACAGAGCAAAATTCCCTAATCTGCCGGTGATGCGGACATACATTACCAAGCTGTCTACTTAACTGCAAGAACACGATCTGGCGTACCGGAGGCGATGGCTGGTTGCTTCGACATCCTGTCGTGGTGATGATAATGTTGCGAGTATAGCCCAAAACAAATTATCCTGGTCTGGTTGTTCCAGACTAAAGACTTCCTAGCAATACAAATGCGCCTCTGAGGGAGATGAAGAAGGCCCGCCACACAATCACTGACGGTACATTGATTGATTTTAACAAGCAAAGTCACACAGTAACTCTGATACAATCAGCTTTAGCCAAAACTGCTCAAGACAGACAACATAGGCCGCTTGTACGCAGAATGCTCAATGGCCAACTGTACTCGGAAAGTTACGTTGAAGTCGAAACTTCAGCAACTTCGCCAAACAGTTACACTTAAATAAAAGTATATTAGACAGCCAACGGAAGGCAGGCTGTCCAGAGCAGCGAGAGCTCAGTCTTGTAACCTACTCCGACCCAAAGGCGAGAGCCGACTCTCTCAAGAGTACCTGCACAAGCCGAACACAGATCATTCCCGCCCCCACAATAGTGGCCGTGGTTAAATGTTCCAATCAGCAACTCGAAAACCGGCGGAAAATTCCACTCTACTGCCGACGCACTACTATTCCACCAATGGAGGTACTTGGCGCCAATTCCTGCGCTGATTTTGCTACGTCACAGAGCTATCCCCTGAGCCAGCCAATCGCAGTCATGATTTTGCAGAAAACGCGGTAATTTGCCCGCCAAGACTCCCTGGGAACATAAGTCATTCCCACGCCTCGCTGGTAGCCCGCCAGGAAGTGTTTTCAGTAAATTTCTGCGAAGTAACGGCAACTCTAGCCCAGCCGCTACATCAGACCCCTGTGGGCATGTCGTTCCTGCTCTTATGACAATGTCGGCGTCTGGAAAGCATCCACTCGACTCCCTCACACCCGTCAGCTTAATCCTTTCAAGTTCAGGAGAACCCGCCTGTCACCAGACCACCCGGGTGACGAGAGACGCTGTGTGGGAACTCCGTGTGTGAAGGAATAGCAACTTTTCACCTCATGCAATTAGAGAGGAAAATCGAATTAGTCAGAGTAAGATAGAAATATGAGAGGTGGCTCATGCCACCTCTCAAGCAAGATGAGCAAGCTAGCTATCATCCATCACGTTAGAATTGTCGCCAAAATGTAGGCGACATGGCCCCACTATTGGTTACAGTCTCAGAATGGCAGAGCAGTGAGAATGCCCTCAGCAACCAAGAGAGGTGTACAGTGGCCCCATGTAATGCCATCCCAGAACATCAGTTTACCGCCACTTTATTGCACTTGTGGGACTGTGGGACGCAGTGCTGCAGACGTCCAGTAGTACCTGGTGAGACACCCTGCTAAACCCACAGGACAGGACAGGTAGTTTAAGTTGTGGAAAGGGGCCAAAATAAGTGGCTCTCAGTTACACACGAAAACACAATCTTTTATTTGATCAAACATTACAAGAGCCAAGAATATTTAAAAAAAAAAAAAAACACAGCTTTAGTTTTGGAACTTAATTAGCGGCTGAATGCGCAGTACAATCTCATGCATTAAGGCCAAGACCACTTTAACATTAAAACGGCTGAAAGCCAATAACTTGAAGCTCAACCAAAATCAGAAATTTAAAGGGCAAAGCCTTATCTTAAAACAGTTCCTTAATTAGGCTGAAGGCCCAAAGAATCTAATACTTTAAGAGCAAACAACTTAAATTCAAAATCGGCTGAAAGCCCACCACTTAAGACTTAATAACATTAATTTTAAAAATGCCAAATTCTTTATGTAAAATGGTTCTTAAATTAGGGTGAAGGCCCAAACCATCTCACGCCTTAGGGGCAAAACAACCTTAAACTAAAAATCGGCTAGAAGCCATACAAGTACAAATAACAAGAACTAACAAGAAAAGGCAGTGCACCCAATGGCGCTCAGAAATTCCAAGGGTCAGCCTGGAATTCAAACACTAACGGTCGCTTAGGTGAGACAGGCAGTCGGCCCAACCATTGTCGATCCGACGACAACCCAACCGGCACACAGTCAACGGACCCACAGACAAAATAACTTCCTCTCCACCCGACCAGCACACAACAGGGAGCTCAATGGGAAAACGTAGAAAGTATTGGCGCCCACAACCAATTATACACGCAGCTCTCAGACTACACACCGTGCTGGACAGGGACAACACGATGAGGAAAATACACTGCCTGAATTTAGGTCAACGGCCAGGGCAGGTAACCGGAACGTTAACGGCCATAAGGCAGAAGATTCCGCTGGTGCACTTCAATTCAAATAACCAAGTACAGTTAAACTCCACCGAAGGGTGATTAAAATTTGCCAAATGTGAACAGTAGTTACTTGATGGTAGATTATGTCAAAACTCGACTTTCGTGTCCAGGATCGGTGAGCCACGGACCTCGTAGCAATGAGAATAGCATCACACACTCCGACCGCGCGTGGACGCTGCCAGCGGCCTCGGCCAAACTACCGCCGCGGAGATTTCCTCGCTGGTCCGTTCCGAACTGACTGCCAGACACACGACCACCCGGAAATACTGTCGGTGGCTCCACAGATGGCACTACAGTGCACTTATGAATACGCGCTGCTGCTGCCGCTCACGGGCAAGTAAGGCAGGAAGTCAGTGACGCCAGTAAATGGAATAAGAAAACGAGGCGGCAGTACCGTAATAGACGATGACAAACAATAAATGCATGAATACGAACTGTGCACGACTTACCTGGTGTTCTCGATACATGCTATCTGCGATTATTATGGTACAACCACATCAGCGTTTCGTTAGTAAACAACACCCGACGCCAGTCATGGGACGTCCATTTTGCAAGATTTCTAGTCCATTAGTAAGAGTGTATTATGTTGTGGTGTACGACGTGTAAGTAGGCTGTTTAAGTTCTTATATTGGTAACGCCACCGCCACCTAGCTCTCTGTATGAAAATCATGCTGTGTGCAGTCTATGGCTGGGTGGCATTGTTGGAATTTGCTATTTTAGTGTTGGGCAGTTGGCTGTTAACAGCGCGTAGCGTTGCGCAGTTGGAGGTGAGCCGCCAGCAGTGGTGGATGTGGGGAGAGAGATGGCGGAATTTTGAGAGCGGACGATCTGGACGTGTGTCCATCAGAAAGAGTAAATTTGTAATAGTGGATATCATGGACTGATATATATATTATGACTTTTGAACACTATTAAGGTAAATACATTCTTTTTTTCTATCAAAATCTTTCTTTTGCTAACTATGCCTATCAGTAGTTAGTGCCTTCAGTAGTTTGAAACTTTTATTTAGCTGGCAGTAGTGGCGCTCGCTGTACTGCAGTAGTTCGAGTAACGAAGATTTTTGTGAGGTATTAATTTAGTCAGGGCCATTCTCTTGTAGGGATTATTGAAAGTCAGATTGCGTTGCGCTAAAAAATATTGTGTGTCAGTTTAAGCACGGTCATGTATAATTTTTCTAAGGGGAAGTTTCATATGGCGAACCTGCCAGGATACCTCACTGGAATCTTCTGATTTTTTCTTGTAGTTTGTGTAATTAGAGTAGCTATTGTTTATTGCTAGTGCGTAAGTGTAGAGAGAATCTTCTTTGTAGTTGTCGTTTTTCATTGTTGTACAGTACAACAGTTGTGGCATGCATGTAGATTTGCACCAAGTATTTCGCAGCTGCGCTTGCAATTAACTAGATATTATTTTCAGTGCTATGCTAATGTTTTTTCTTATTTTGCTCTTCAAATTGTGCTTTTCTTTTTTATCGTGTGAAATATTGTGACAATAATGACGTGTGAAAAACGTAACACTAGGCTCCAAAGTAAGCTAAGGAATGACAGTGAAGACGAAGGGAGTGTGTTAGCGCCACCGTGTAATGAATTAACAGACATTCAAAGTAGTAATTTGGTAACTGTGCATAGGGAAATGGAGCGGGCTGCAAATAATGGTGTACACAGTGAAACAATTAGTGAACATGGAAGCATTATCGATCGATCGCTCGGCAACAGCTCGCCTCAGGAATCCGAAATGACAGGACACAATCTTGCAAATACTGTAGATTCAGGTTTTGCGTCTTCACCATTTTCTCAAATAAGTCAAGACACATTTTCTGCTTTTTAAAATGCGAATATTGCTGGTTCAAATGAACTGCCGAACAGCACTGAGGAACATGTTTCAGACACCAGTGCATTGTTATTACACTTAACGCTACAAATGGAACAAAGGCTACAAAAGTTAGACACAACCCTAGAACAAAATCCGAAACAAATGGGACAAAATCTTCAAAAGTTAGACACGATGGAACAAAATTAGAGACAAACACAGCAACAGCCTCAAAAGTTACACTCATTGGAACAAACGCTTGAAGAAACATGTGAAGGTTTAACTGCTGAGTTACTTAAACTCGAATCGAAATGTCAAAAAGTCTGTAATGACGTAAAAACACAAATTTGTGAGCATTTTCAACCTATTTTTTCACGTCATGTAAATGCATTACAGTATCACGAAGCAGCCATGAAAGAACTGCTAACTATTGTTCATGAAAATCACGACACCTTGCAAGCTAAAATGGACTCAGTTGCATCTATCGATTTGGTTACGCAACTTAGAAAAACTCAGGAAAACTTAAAAGACACAGTAGATACGATTTCAACACAAATGGACACTCTGAAACTTGGTTCAGAAAAACGCACTGAGGAAATCTGTTCAGTATCGGAGAAAGTAGCCGAACTTTCGGATCAATTCACTAACTTACCTACAAAGGTAGATGACGATCTGAATGACACAAGACCCGTAGACTTCACTGACACAGAAGAGTATGAACAAATTAGAAAATTCAAACAAAATCAGAATAAAATTAATACGCAACACCAAAAAGAAATCTGGGAAGTACGAGATCAGTTGGCACAAGTAATACAAGAATTACATATTTCAGAGGACACTCGCCCTCCAACACGGGAAGAGGGACTTATAAATACGGAAAAGCCACAAAATAATAACACAGGGCACTTCGGAAATTATGAAAGAAATTGACAAGGTGCATCGAATTTTGAAATGGAACCGCCGACACGACGTAACAATGACCGATATGCGACTCGCCGACACGATGATTTTGACTATAAGCCGTTCATTACTACGCGTAAATTCAAAACATTTAAGAATCCCGGCAATGACATTCATCCACAAGCATGGCTCCATCAATTCTCTCATTGTTTTCCTCCCAACAGGTCATTAGAGCACGGATTAGAATTTATGTGTGGCTGTTTAGAGAATGAACCAGCTGAAAGAATGCGATCGGTCATTCACGATTGTCAGAGTGAAGGAGAATTTTATCATGCCTTCCTCGCAGCATATTGGTCTCAAGCTACACAAGACCGAGTAAAACATAGCATCATAATGATGAAACATTTCGAACAATTTGAATTTTCCAGTCTTGTGTTGCACAAGAATCAGTACCTGTCAAACCCATACAGCCCCTGAGAACTCATCCGCATTTGCTTAATCAAATTGCCTGAACATTTACGACATATTACTTTGGCAGGACGTTGCAAAGGCGACATTGAAGCTTTTCAGGGACTGTTATAAGAATTGGAAACTGACACTGACAGTCACGGGACGCGAGAACAGGAACACAACAATTACAGGTAACATCCGTCACAATTCCGCGATGACAGAAATAATAAATGGCCATGACAAGGCTGTTCTTACAATGTAAATCGTGACCAAAACAGACACCACCCATATGACAACCGTTGGAAGAATAATTGTTATGGAGAAAGATCGCATTTCCGTAGTAATGAATATGACAGAGATAACCATAGAAACAAACAATATGGGAACCAAACCAATTATTATAAAGGGAGACAGAATAACTTCAGACGCAACAGTTCAGATTCAGGGAGACGTTCTCCACCACGTGACTGGCAAGAAAGAAACTATAGAATCTGCCGACATGACGACAGATGATATAATCGTAACGACAGACCTGAATTTCATCAGGACTTGAGGGATTCAAACAGGGCAGGGCCCTCTTGACAAAGTGAATTTGTAGAAGTTAGGTCTCCTTATCCCAATAACGACGCGTGCCAACAAAGAGACAGACAATGACTCACACCACAGGCAGCCACGTGCGCCGGCTGACTCAGAGAAAAATAACATAGCCGCTAACCTTGAGAAAAATTTAGCATTCCTTACTGATGTGTACAACATGATAATTGGTTTAAAGTTGAAGCTCTGCGCACTAGAAAGGGTAAAAGATTGCACCACATTTCACATGTAATACCGTTTATTGTGAGATAATCTTCTTTTTAACTTAGTCTTTCTCATAAAATTTTTCACTTCACGCTACTAGTACAATTTGTCACACTGAGAAACTGTTAAAATGCAACAATGTTTTGAAGTTAACTATCCAGTCTAGAACCTAGGGAACATATTTAGACAGTATTTACTAGTGCATTGTTATAGTGAACAGATGACACAGTGTTATTGTGTGTGTACATTCTTGCTTGTTAGTTGCACTATTACGTAACGACTCACATGCTTAGAACATGTACCGGTACTGCTAATGAGATTTTAATGCAACATTTTGGTTTACTTGAAAATACATTCAGGATTTAAAGTACTTTCTGAGAGATACCAGATGACACAGTGGTTAGTTTATTTGACAACTACACAATTATATCACGACGCTACTAATGAGTGACACGATTTATATTATTGCTTTTGCGCTGTATCTGTTTTATATCTGCACAGTTTTTCTGAGTTCTTCTGGAAAGTAATACACGTTTTAGTAGTAACTTTTGTGGTATAGCTACAATGAGACAGCCTTTTCCGTAGCACAACAATACGTTACAGTACAGTACTTTCTTCATCATGGCAGTAAGCGTAATAACTACGATATCTATACGCAAAGCATTTCACTTTTGTTTGTGAGGAGGTGAGTACACTGACTACAGCAGAACTTTGCTTACAGAGGACGATGACTACGACAGTTCCACAGAATTATCTTACAGCAAAATGCACATTCTGCGCTACAGGACACGCATTTGAGTGATTAATTTTGTACTTAAAACATTTATTTTTAAAGATTTTTGAATAACAATGATACAAAGGTTTTCCGTGATACATTTCATTCCATTGCTGTAATCTGTGACACCTGAGGTTATAATTACATTAATCCTCAGGGGGGTACACGCTTACTTTGTGTACCATGTGTTTGGCAAGCACAAGGAGCCCTAGCTAATATGGTATTTGCTTATACAACTATACACATAGGTAACATCTTTCTCTAACACTGAATTACACAGCTATCTGATTATTTAACAGAGAAACAAAAATTTTTTACTATGTCAGTGACACATGTTTACGCAATTACACATTTGGATAATTTCACACTTATGAAAATGTATTTTGTCTGTACTTTGTGAACTGTTCATATTTTTTTTAACCATTGTGATACTATGACAGCTTTGAAAGATGTATTTGGTGTGGGATCATGATTTTTAAAGTATGTTTGCGGTAGATGACACTATTGCAATGAGCAGAGAATTTTTTTTAGGTTTTGAAATTATTGGAGGAAGCAATGTCGATTCTGAGATTTGACTGAGGTGCTATGATGTTATTATTACGATGACGATGCGTAATATGCTGCTGAGGTATGTTTATGATCAATAAGCTGATGCTATATGAGGAATTATTATGCTACGTATTCATTATGATGAAATATTGAAGAAGTGTCGACGAATATGTATATGTGTAATAAGGTAAGGAACAATGAGTAGTGGTTACGGACTCTGGTTTGTGAAAAAGGATGTTTGAAACCAAGAATTGTACTTTAAGAGTTATGAAATGTGTGTAAATGCATGAATATATTACAATGCCGACGAAAATTTTTGGACACTTTTATATTTATAGGATTTTGTTTCTACACATTTGTAACGCAAATTCTCGACCTGTGTAATTTTTTATATGAGACTGTTGCTGTAGTGCAAACTGCTGTCGTAAATATTTCGGTAAGAAAGCCAAGTGACCTTGACGTAATGTTTTGTGAGCAGCCAGCTGTGCCAGCCACCTGGAGAAAGCCATTAGGTGGAAAAAAAAGAGGCCATTAACCTTGCTATTGACATTCCTTTGTAGAAAGCATCGCAAATATGACACGCTATTACTTGGAAACATATGATTATACTGTGGAGCATGTGCTTTGTGCTAGTTGCTGATATGCTTATGAGTTGATGGAAAATATTCTTACTTCTGCATACCTGATTATGACAAGTGTCTTTGTACAAGACTTGAGAGAATCTCTACTGACTTATGAAATGCCACATGGCTATTGAATGATGTTTTTAAGCTTTGCTTTACATAGCTGCTTATTTCGTTTGATATCTGGTTTCCAGCTGTGTTGCAGCATTGGTTATATAAAATAAAATTAAATGCAATTGCTAATGTGAACACTTTCTGTCAACAGATCTATTAAATAATAATTTTATGATCCACATTCTTCGAAAAAGAAGCACTTGGAAACGAAAGAACAACAAGAAGGGACTAATAACAGTAACTGCATATATAATTTTCTTTTCAAGTACTTGGTAATTTTTTGTACAATAAGTTTTGGGGTGCACCACTTTAATTACATAGACATTAAGATGTGAATATACATTTCCCTTATCTGCATTGTTGTCTTTAGTGTACTATTTTTTCTGCTTGTGGGTTTGTCATGTTTAGATATAAGTTATTACATTTGCTGCTGCTGTGTGCCAGGCATAGTGCTACTGAATTTCACTTTGTATTACTCTGTTAAGCCAGTTTTACTACTGATTTATTTTTCTTATTTGCTGCACATTGCCTTATCTTAGTTGTAATGTTGCATTTCCTTTGCTAATTTAGATATACTGCTGCTTGTTTTGCCAATTTCCATTATTTTGTCATTGCTGTTTGTGTTAATTGTTTTGTGCTGCTGCATTGCCTCGTCCCTTAGTTTAGCATCTGAGCTCAATAGATTTAAGTTAGCTTAAGATGGTGTAGGCTACATAAGAGAACGAGTTGTGATGAATTGGAAGAAATGCATTGAGAAGCTATACGAATATGGTTTGGCCAAAAAAAGTATTTTGAAAGAGGATATGAACAAAAAAGTAGGGTTTAGGGACAACAGGTTTAGGTAGGATTTTCTTGGAAATAAATGATGAGGTAAGATAATGGAAAATAAATAATGAGGTAAGAAATATGTGAACATATAAATACAGAAATCATGCTTGGATAGGATTTTTTTGGTGGAAACTAGTGTTGAAATATGACGAAAGATCTATGGAATGAAGTTTTGGGTTGGACAGCAGTACCAAATGATACACTGAAAACAAACCCTGTCCTTTCCTCCTGTGTTATTCTGCTATGTGTTTGTGTACTCTTGTGTATTTGTGTTTCTCCTGTCTTTATGTGTTTAGCTGATAAGATTTATGTTGTAGAATTTTTCTGGTACTAAGCTACACTCACTATGATGAGGAATACTGTTATTCTCAAATATAATTTGCATTAATAATATGTTATTTACTTTGTAAAGATGTTTAGACATTATTAATTCTGTTCTGTTTCAATGCTCATGTGTGAAATTAATGTTTCGAAAACTATTCTCATTATTTTATGTATTTACTTATGTCATAATTCCTGTAACACTGATGTATATGTTTATTTCTATTCTTTTGTGAAGCCTGTGTTACTACAAATGTTATCTGTACTGTTATATTCTTTAATGATGTATTTTGTACCTTTGTAATTGTATTCTTATGTTGTAAATTTATAATTGTATAGACACCAGTTCTTCAAATTAAGTATCATTTCACTGCACACGTTTCTGTTGGTCACAATATATGCACAGTATGTGAGAAGTTGGGACTGTTAGTGCTTGCACGTGTGTTGATAATTCAGCAAGGGACTGGTTAACACCATTGCTGGTTCTAAGGACAATTCCAAAAACTTTGTGAGTGCACAAGTGGTGATTTATGGACTTGCTATATTCTCCGCAAGACTCTTCGATGGTGATTGTGCACCTGCACAGTCGCAACAGATGCCTGCTGGCCGTCTCTACAAGGACTACAGTGGGTCTGAATCTTTGATGGCCCACCAATACCATTATTTCTACAAGGACTGCAGTGGGTCTGCACCTCTGGTGCCCCACCAATACCATAATCTCTACCAGGACTACAGTGAGTCAGCTCTGCGATGAACTACCTACCAGTATTCTTCACAACTTCGACTGACTCTGCTGTGGGTTTGCTCTGTTGTGGCCCATTATCTGTCTGCATGTCAAGAGTCAGCACTGTCTTTCCGCAGGGAGCATGGAGGCTATGTAAGTAGGCTGTTTAGGTTCTTATATTAGTAACGCCACCGCCACCTAGCGCTCAGTATGAAAATCACTGGCTGTGCTGTGTGCAGTCTGTGGCTGGGTGGCATTGTTGGAATTTGCTATTTCAGTGTTGGGCAGTTGGCTGTTAACAGCGCATAGCGTTGCGCAGTTGGAGGTGAGCCGCCAGCAGTGGTGGATATGGGGAGAGAGAGGGCGGAATTTTGAGAGCGGACGATCTGGACGTGTGTCCATCAGAAAGAGTAAATTTGTAATATTGGATATCATGGACTGATATATATATTATGACTTTTGAACACTATTAAGGTAAATACATTCTTTTTTTCTATCAAAATCTTTCTTTTGCTAACTATGCCTATCAGTAGTTAGTGCCTTCAGTAGTTTGAATCTTTTATTTAGCTGGCAGTAGTGGCGCTCGCTGTATTGCAGTAGTTTGAGTAACGAAGATTTTTGTGAGGTAAGTGATTTGTGAAACGTATAGGTTAATTTAGTCTGGGCCATTCTCTTGTAGGGATTATTGAAAGTCAGATTGCGTTGCGCTAAAAAAATATTGTGTGACAGTGTAAGCACAGTCACGTATAATTTTTCTAAGGGGATGACGTTTCAGACGTTGTGCTCGCCATGATCGGCGGAAATGGAGATATGCGTCATGTAATCGTATCCTAACTGTTTGATCCATTACATGACGCCCAGAAGTCTCTCCGAATGAATGCTGAATTCCCACAGTTCGTTTGACACAAAAGTCGTAGATATCGATCATCCTGTGCACCTGTCTAACATAGATGACCTATGTGGTGTAACTTGTCAAAACTACCTGTCAGCTTTCTGCACTTAACGTGATGATGAGGACCCGACCACTGCACGTGACTGTTGTTCGTGGGATGATGGGTGTTCACTCTACTGCAATCTATTCGAGTGCGGTGTTGTACCAGTAGATATTGTTTGTATGTTTACAAACAGCGTCAGGGATGACCTTCCGATCGGTGCAGTAACAGCCACAATACGACATGTCAGGAAGTTGCAAAACTTTTGTTGATATGTGTATAATCTCTGTTGAAAAAAAAAATGGTTCAAATGGCTCTGAGCACTATGGGATCTGAGATCACCAGTCCCCTAGAACTTAGAACTACTTAAACCTAACTAACCTAAGGACATCACACACGTCCATCCCCGAAGCAGGATTCGAACCTCCGACCGTAGCGGTCGCGCAGTTCCAGACTGTAGCGGTCGCGCAGTTCCAGACTGTAGCGCCTAGAACCGCTCAGCCACTCCGACCGGCAATCTCTGTTGAAACTTGAGTTTCTCTCGACGTATAAAATTTTAAAATATTTACACGGATGCAGCCGGGTAACGTTTTCGATAAACGCAAGACACTATCGAGAGCCTAAATTATATCGCTTTCGAATTGTAGGGCCTATATACAGAAATAAGTCGGTTTTTGCACAACATGAACTCGACAGATTTCTTACGTCAATTAGAGGGAATTTATTATCAACGGTTCTGTTATTTTAGTAAGTTTTAATGTGGTTTCTCTCTTGACTCTCGTTTCACTATCTAATTCGTTACGGTTAATTGAGATTTGTTTTTGTGTTGACTTAACGAATCTGTTTCCACCTAGTTTTTCTTCAATGACCAGTACTATAAGCAGACAGATGTAGTTCGATGGACGGCCCGTTGTCATCTATTACTGACTGTTTGTGGAAGTTCTCGAGGAACTTATCTTGGAGTCGGCAGCATTGAAACGTGCAGGCTTTTTCCAGACATGTAGACGATACTTTTGTTGTTTGGACCCATGGCAGTGAGAAATTAAATGGTTTTCTAGAAAACCTGAATTCAGTCCAACCGAATATCCAGCCGTTTACATGGAAGCCAACATCGATCTGTATCTACAGGGTGATGGTTCACTGGGCAAACATCATATCGGACCCTAGAAGTTTGTCAGCTGAGTTAGTGCATCTCGAAGTCGCCTTTCGTCAGTATGGTTATTGTGAAAGACAGATCAAAAGCTCGTTGGTCACTGGAATTCTGTGATAATGTGACGTGCAATGTGTTTTTAGGCCACCATATAAGATAATGAAGAGTTAATAAAGTACGATCTTGATTTGCGTAAGCCGGGTGTCTGGGTGTCTACAGTATCTCTTGCAATTGTGCTTGTCATATGTTGATCGTACCATCGGGAACAGGGAGAAACGGTGTGTCGACGGTAAGTGTCACGCACAGTTCCAACAGCCGAGGATATCTGCTACTGCCGAACATTGACTGGGCACCGGTTGTGCTGTGAATTGAAACGTCATAGAGCTTTTGGCATGCACTTCTAGATATTGGGATAGTTCTATTAGAAAGCAGTTGAAATTAAATTAACAAATGATCCTGTAAACAGAGATAGAGGTTTTACTCAAATTCTTTGTTTAATCTTTCACTCTCCATGGTTATGTAAACTGAAGGTAGAGGGGGAAAAAGAAGAAAACGGAAGGAATTGTTGATATGAGCTGCATCGGGACTTTATACGAATGAAGATGCTGTCATTTACCGTCTTTTAAAGTCATCTGATGATAAAAACAACTTGGAAAATGATTTAGATAAGATATCTGTATGGTGCGAAAAGTGGCAATTAACCCTGAATAAGGAAAAGTGTAAAGTTATTCACGTGAGTACTAAAAGAAATCAGCTTAATTTCGATTATGCGACGAGTCACACAAATCTGAAGGCTGTAAATTCAACTAAATACTTAGGGATTACAATTACAAATAACCTAAACTGTAACGACCACGTAGATAATGTTGCGGGTAGAGCAAACCCAAGACTACAATTCATTGGCAGAACACTTAAAAGGTGCAACAGGTCTACTAAAGAGACTGCTTATACCACGCTTGTCCGCACTATTCTGGAGTATTGCTGTGCGGTGTGGTATCCGCATCAGGTGAGACTGACGGATGACATGGAAAAAGTGCAAATAAGGGCAGCTCGTTTTGTATTATAGCGAAATAGGGGAGATAGTGTCACAGATATGACACGTGAATTGTAGTGGCAATCATTAAAACAAAGGCGTTTTTCGTTGCGACGGGATCTTATCATGAAATTTCAATCACCAGTTTTCTCCTCCGATTGCGAAAACATTCTGTTGCCTCCCACCTACATAGGGAGAAATGATCATCACAATAAAATAAGAGAAATCAGGGCTCGCACAGAAAAATTTAAGTGCTCGTCTTTTCCGCGTGCCGTTCTACAGTGGAACGGTAGAGAGACAGCTTGAAGGCGGTTCATTGAACCCTCTGCCAGACAGTTTATTGTGAACAGTAGAGTAATCACGTAGGTGGAGATGTAGACGAGTGAAAAATGTGCGACGGTCGAGGATTCGAATTCTGAATCTCGTGATTACAAGGCACTTGCTTGAACCACTGCGCCACCCGGACACAATATTTATCGCAATTTCGCCGACTATCTCGGCACGCATCCCGGGCGTCACAGATTCCCACACAGCAATGCTTATCCGCAGTCCCCATCCGTATCCTCCATGCTCGCTACTTTGTGACTCCGGCAAGTACTCGAACGTAATTGCGTATCCGCACTGAAGGTTGTGTATTTACACTACTGGCCATTAAAATTGCTGCACCAAGAAGAAATGCAGATGATAAACGGGTATTCATTGGACAAATATATTATACTAGAACTGACATGTGATTACATTTTCACGCAATTTGGGTGCATAGATCCTGAGATATCAGTAGCCAGAACAACCACCTCTGGCCGTAACAACGGCCTTGATACGCCTGGGCATTGAGTCAAACCGCGCTTGGATGGCGTGTACAAATACAGCTGCCCGTGCAGCTTCAAAACGATACCACAGTTCATCAAGAGTAGTGACTGGCGTATTGTGACGAGCCACTTACTCGGCCACCATTGAGCAGACGTTTTCAATTGGTGAGAGATCTGGAGAATGTGCTGGCCAGGGCAGCAGTTGAACATTTTCTGTATCCAGAAATGCCCGTACAGGACCTACAACATGCGGTCGTGCATTATCCTGCTGAAATGTAGGGTTTCGGAGGGATCGAATGAAGGGTTGAGCGACCGGTCGTAACACATCTGAAATGTAACGTCCACTGTTCAAAGTGCCGTCAATGCGAACAATAGGTGACCGAGATGTGTAACCAATGGCACCTCGAACCATCATGCCGGGTGATACGCCAGTACGGCGATGACGAATAAACGCTTCCAACGTGCTTTCACCGCGATGTCGCCAAACACGGAAGCGACCATCATGATGCTGTAAACAGAACCTGGATTCATCCGAAAAAATGACGTTTTGCCATTCGTGCACCCAGGTTCGTCGTTGAGTACACCACCGCAGGCGCTCCTGTCTGTGATTTAGCGTCAAGGATAACCGCAGCCACGGTATCCGAGCTGATAGTCCATGCTGTTGCAAACGTCGTCGAACTCTTCGTGCAGATGGTTGTTGTCTTGCAAACGTCCGCATCTGTTGACTCAGGGATCGATACGTGGCTGCACGATCCGTTACAGCCATGCGGATAAGATGCCTGTCATCTCGACTGCTAGTGATACGAGGCCGTTGGGGTCCAGCACGGCGTTCCGTATTACCCTCCTTAACCCACCGATTCCATATTCTGCTAACAGTCATGGGATCCCGACCAACGCGGGCAGCAATGTCGCGATACAAATGGTTCAAATGGCTCTGAGCACTATGGGATTTAACATCTATGGGCATCAGTCCCCTAGAACTTAGAACTACTTAAACCTAACTAACCTAAGGACATCACACAACACCCAGTCATCACGAGGCAGAGAAAATCCCTGACCCCGCCGGGAATCGAACCCGGGAACCCGGGCGCGGGAAGTGAGAACGCTACCGCACGACCACGAGCTGCGGACAATGTCGCGATACGATAAACCGCAATCGCGATAGGCTACAATCCCACCTTTATCAAAGTCGGAAACGTGATGGTACGCATTTCTCCTCCTTACACGAGGCATCACAACAATGTTTCACCAGGCAACGCCGGTCAACTGCTGTTTGTGTATGAGGAATCGGTTGGAAACTTTCCTCATGTGAGCACGATGTAGGTGTCGCGACCGGCGCCAACCTTGTGTGAATGCTCTGAAAAGCTAATCATTTGCATATCACAGCATCTACTTCCTCTCGGTTGAATTCCGCATCTGTAGTGCGTCATCTTCGTGGTGAAGCAATTTTAATGTCCAGTAGTATATTGCCCATCTAGATGAATCAATAATTATATGAAAGCGTGGTGTCTGTTCTTTGGAACATGTCCGTAAGAAGAGACACCACGCATTTGTACAAACAATAGAAGCGCACAGTTAACGTTGGCCCACTCGTTGGTTATTAAATATTCAACGTTGATAACTTATTACGTCGGCCAGCCTTAGTTACGTGATGGCGCTAGTGTTTACAGTGTCAGTGTGTTTGTGTGTGTGTGTGTGTGTGTGTGTGTGTGTGTGTGTGTGGGTGGCCGGCCGAGTGGCCGAGCGGTTCTAGGCGCTACAGTCTGGAACCGCACGATCGCTACGGTCGCAGGTTCGAATCCTGCTTCGGGCATGGATGTGTGTGATGTCCTTAGGTTAATTAGGTTAAAGTAGTTCTAAGTTCTAGGGGACTGATGACCTCAACAGTTAAGTCCTATAGTGCTCAGAGCCATTTGAACCTTTGTGTGCGTGTGTGTGTTTCCTTGAAAATAACAGGTGTTCATTTGTCGAAGTATGTGTGGTTGTCGAAGACGTCAGCCGGAAGTATAATCTGAATTTCTTGTATTTAAGGCCAGTAAGCAAGCTCTCCTGCTAGGTCGCAAAAGCGATTTCGAGTCCAGGAGCGACGATCTCTAGGGTGAAATGCGAGGCAGTTGGAGAGCCCTCGTCGGTTGTCGGTACGGCTCGATCTCAAGGCGATGACAGCGCCACGTGGTGGTGGCAGGGTCGCCACCGCCACCGCCGCCGCCGCTGCTGCCGCCGCCAGGTGTCGAGGGCGTGGGCGTCTGCCGGCGTGTATAAAATACGCTTCAATTAGGCATCCCCGCTGGTTAATGAGCACGCAGCGCCGCTAATGAACCCATAAAGCATCGGCGCGCCGCGATCGGCGCCCAGATTGGCCCGGCCAGCCGTACGGCGGCGGCGGTCACTCGGCAGATAGCAGCACGCGAGCCCAGAGCGGGGCGCCGCTACGTTTTTGTCGTGTCGCCCCGCACTGTTAATGCGCCGGTTCTTACACGCCTCCGACTAACGAGTACAGATTGCAGCGCGCGTACTGGCCGCTCCGATGGGAGGCCGCGATGCCCGCGCCCGCCAGGTACCGACCGCATAGTATTTCTTCTTGACTCCTGAGCACTCCTGCTACAGATTATCTCTGCTCTCCCTCTCGCTCTGCCTTGCCCCCCCCCCCCCCCTCTTCCCACCACCAAAAGCACCCACTACCTGCCCCTCCCCCCTCCTACCCAGCGTATGTGTTAGCGTGTGTCGAGGCAGGTGTGTGGGGGCTGAACGTCACGCCAGCCGCGGCGATCCCAGATAAGGACGGCACATTACGCGGCGGCTTCTCGGCTGGCGGCTTACGAGCTGAGCCGGCAGATACGGCTCGCCGAGCAGCGCGTCACCGCCGCCTGTCCGCTGGTCGGTGTCGCGGCCGTATCTGACAGCCCGCCGCGGGTAATGGTCAGCGCAGATGAACAGCCGCGGCGGCCGACGCCCGGATTAGTATGTAGAGAGCCGCCACGTCCCGCGCTGCGATAGAAAAGACTTAATCCAGAGCTCTCACTCCCGGGTGTCTTCTTTTGTGTCTCTCTGGCAGCCTCGTGTCCGGTATATCAAAAGCTCGGACGTTTCTTAAACACCGAGTGACGCAAGACTGTAGGTTTGGCTTAGGTACACATTAACAGGATTTGGGTGGGTGCAGTTGACAAGTCAGACGTGTGTGTCACTGGAGATCAGTGTTGCTCTGTCAGACACGTTAGTTTGACCTCAGAAATGCGTATAATCCTAATCTACATGAATACTGAAGTGGACGTTTCCAGCGTTGCTCTCTCCTCACATATGTACTCAACCGGGCAGCAACGATGTTATCATCAACGAATAACATCCACTGCTGTACAGAAAAGAGTCTCATAACTTTGTCATGTAACATTTTCTTCCACCTTCGCCATCGACGTTCCTTGCGCGTTACTCAATGTCATTTACTCACCTCGCATTCGGTCGTCGTCTTAGAATTCACTAAAAACTTAATTCTGCATAAATCTGGCTACGCGACACTCGAAACTCCTTTCCATTTTAATTATACGCTGAGGTGACAAATTTCGTGAGATACCTCCCACGACGTAGTGCAGCAACTCGATGTAGCATGCACCTAACAAGTGACCTGCAAAAATAATTACCCATGCTGCCTCTACAGCCGTCCATTCGCGCGAAAGTGTTTTCAGTTCAGCATTTTGTGCAGTAACTGACCTCTCGGTTATGTCCGGTAGATGTTCGACAGTATTCACGTTGCGCGATCTGGGTGGCCATATCATTCTCTTAAATAGTCCGGAATGTTTTCCAAACCAATCGCGAACAGTTGTGGCCCAGTGTCATGGCGCATTGTCATCCATAAAAATTACATCACTGTTTTTCTCCAAATGGTCTCCAAGTCTCCATACATTTACGGTCAATGGCGGGTACAGATAGACCAGAGCAGTCAGTTCATTCTACAAACAGCAAAAAAAGATTTGCTTAGCCCCGCTTCACAGAACTACTGAAGACAGACGTTGACTGTGGATATTGCATCGCAGACACTGTTACTTGACTGTTCAAAAATGTCACTAAAACCGCCCAAAGATGTAAACAACCATGAATGAGCAGCGCCTATTAGACGGAGGAGCCGGCCGCGGCGGTCGAGTGGTTCTAGGCGCTTAAGTATGGAACCACGCGGCTGCTACGGTCGCAGGTTCGAATCCTGCCTCGGGCATGGATGTGTGTTATGTCCTTAGCTAGGTTTAAGTCTAGGGGACTGATGACCTCAGATATTAAGTCCCATAGTGCTTAGCCATTTGTGCCATTTGAAGACGGAGGGAGTCCGACAGCCGATCAGTTCCAGTCATTCCATCAAGAAGGAGGTACACGGCTCGTGTTGTCTGTAGATACCTAGACGATCAGTACAGCGGATCGATCGCATCCTCGTTGTTACTTTGTGCCCTGGAAGGGCTTACAAGAAGGGAAGTGTTCAAGCGTCTCGGAGCGAACCAAACCAATGTTGTTCGGACATGGAGGAGATACAGAGAGACAGGAACTGTCGATGACATGGCACGCTCAGGCCGCCCAAGGGCTACTACTGCAGTGGATGGCCGCAACCTACGGATTGCCGGCCGGAGTGGCCGAGCGGTTAAAGGCGCTACAGTCTGGAACCGCACGACCACTACGGTCGCAGGTTCGAATCCTGCCTCGGGCACGGATGTGTGTGATGTCCTTAGGTTAGTTAGGTTTAAGTAGTTCTCAGTTATAGGGGACTTATGACCACAACAGTTGAGTCCCATAGTGCTCAGAGCCACCTACGGATTATGGCTCGGAGTAACCCTAACAGCAACGCCACCATGTTGAATAATGCTTTTCGTGCAGCTACAAGACGTCGTATTACGACTCAAACTGTGCGTCGTAGGCTGCATGATGCGCAAGTCCACTCCCGACATCCATGGCGAGGTATATCTTTGCAACCACCATACCATGCTGAGCGGTACAGGTGGACCAAACAACATGCCGAATGGACCGCTCAGGATTGGCATCGCGTTCTCTTCACCGATGAGTGTCGCATATGCCTTCAACCAGACAATCGTCGGAGACGTGTTTGGAGGCAACCCGGTCAGGCCGAACGCCTTAGACACACTGTATAGCGAGTGCAGCAAGGTGAAGGTTCCCTGCAGTTTTGGGGTGGCATTATGTGCGGCCGACGTACGACGCTGACGGTCATGAAAGGCTCCGTAACGATACGTGAATGCCATTCTCCGACCGATAGTGCCACCATATCGGCAGCGTATTGGCGAGGCATTCGTCTTTGTGGACTTCAATTCGCGCCTCCATCGTGCGCATCTTGTGAATGACTTTCTTCAGGATAACGACATCGCTCGACTAAAGTGGCCAGCATGTTCTCCAGACATGAACCCTGTCTAACATGCCTGGGATAGATTGAAAATGACTGTTTATGGACGACGTGACCCACCAACCACTCTGAGGGATTTACGCCGAATCGCCGTTGAGGAGTGGGACAATCTGGACCAACAGTGCCTTGATGAACTTGTGGATAGTATTCCACGACGAATGCAGGCATGCATCAAAGCAAGAGGACGTGCTACTGGGTATTACAGGTACCGGTGTGTACAGCAATCTGGACCACCACGTCTGAAGGTCTCGCTGTATGGTGGTACAACACGCGATGGGTGATTTTCATCAGCAATAAAAAGGGCGGAAATGGTATTTCTGTTGACCTCTATTCTAATTTTCTACACAGGCTCCGGAACTCTCTGAACCGAAGTGATGCAAAACTTTTTTTGATGTGTGTATGTTAACACAGCCCACATTGCTATGGAGGCACCACTAGCTTGGACAATGTCTTGTAGACAGTTGGGTCGTGGGGTCGGCGCCACAGTTGAACCCTACAATCACCTGTTACCAATTGAAATCGGTATTCAACTGTGGAGGTCACGGTTTTCCAGTCTTCTGGGACGCAACCGATATGGTCACGAGCCCAGGAGAGGCGGCACAGGCGATGTCATGCTGTTAGCAAAGGCACTCGCGTCGGTCGTCTGCTGCCATAGCCCATTAACTTCAAATTTCCCCGCACTGTCCCTACGGATACGATCGTCTAGATCCCACATTGATTTTCGCGGTATTTCACGCTGTGTTTCTTGTAAGTTAGTACTAATAGTTCGATGGAAACACTGCTGCACTTGAGCTTTAAGTGAAGGCCGTCGATTACTGCGTTTCCGTGATGCGAGGTAACACGTGAAATTTGTTATTCTCGGCACACTGCTGAGGGAGTGTATCTCGGAATGTTGAATCGCCTAACGATTTTTGAAATGGAATGTCCCATGCGTCTAGCCCCAACTACCATTCCACGTTCGAAGTCTGTTGATTCCCGTCATCCGGCTACTATCACGTTGAACAATTTTTCACGTGAATCACCTGAGTACAAATGACAGTTCTCAACGCATTGCCATTTTACGCCTTGGGTATGCAATACTATTGCCAGGTCCATATATGCAATTCTTGTCGTCTCATTGTATACCGGTGGCCATTAAAAATACAATATAATGAAGGCGACATACAACAAAAGTCAAACTAGCATGAAGTGCACTACATCCTGGAATTGCAAGGAATCAGCATGTCAGTGCACCGCAAAAAGCTGGCAGGTGTAGACACATTGTTCGCTGGACATGCAGGATTAAACAGTCACGTCACGCACCTTGGGTCAAAATGGTGATGTTTCCAGCAAGGCAAGAATCCACATGGACAATGCGGCGACGTCTGGAGAACTACGGTCTGTCACCACGGTGACAATCGTTGCTTTCCTTGAGGCGCCACCCTAGATAGATGCGCTGACGGTGGTGTGTCAGACGACACCATTGGACACAGCACTGGCACCACGTCACCTTTCATTTCTGCAGACAGCACCACGATGGATGTACAAGGGACGTTTAATAAGTAATACAACAAAATTTTTTCTGAAAGCAGGTTTGTTTTATTCACGATTCCAATACACTACGTTATTGTTTAGGCTCAAAAACAATATATTTCATCACAAGGTACGTTCAATATGACGGTCTTACGCCACCTTACTGGGAGGGCATATATGCCCAGATGGTACCACTCCACTGGTCGACGTCGGATCCAACCTCTTGCTGCATCAATGATGTCCCCATCATCCAAGTACTGCTTCCTTCGTTGGACCAAACCGATGGAAACCGGAATGTGCAAGATCCGGGCTTTGAATTGGATGAGGAAGATGAGACCAGTGAGTTTTGTGAGCTCCTCTTGGATGTGCAGACATGTGTGTGTCTTGCATTGTCTTGGAGAAGAGGAAGTTAGTTTGAGTGTTTCTGGCGACGAACAAGCTGAAGTCGTTTCTCCAGTTTCTTGAGTGTAGCGCAGAACATTCCAGAGTTAATCTTTGCACCATGAGGGAACTACCAACAGAGACGCTTAGTTGAATAGTCAGGTGTTTGATTGTGATCCGTCGATCATCTCGAAGGAGAATGTCCGCAAGTTCCAACATTGCGGAAGCTACAACCGTTTGCAGATGGCTGGCACGCGGGAGACCGAACGGGTTTACGTGACCTTGTTGCGGTGTTGACAGACGCCTCACTCACTGTGCTTTTGTTCACTGCCAAGGCTTCGTAGACATTCTGCAAGCGCTTATGAGTATCTGTAATGCTGTGGTTTTACACCAGAAGACACTCAATGACAGCTCTCTGCTTGGAACGCACCTCCGTTACAGACGCCGTTTTGAAGGCTACGTACAGACTCGCCATCAATCGGAATTTCATGAAACTATAAGTACTGAAGCGAGATTATTCCTAGATGTACCTAAAAAAACTAGACAATTTTTCAACCGAAAGTGGCTGAAAAAATGTATTGCTTTACTTATTGAATGCCTCTTGTATCTTTCTCGAACGTTCGAGAGTAGAAACGTTGCCAGATACCATTCGTCATTGTCATACTGCACCAGTCTTGATCAATGGCACAGATATGAAGAAGATTGGAATGACCTACACGTGTCATCCACGGTTAGATCGATTTGATGCCAAGCTGGATTCGATCCATTTATGTAGCCAGAAGTGAAAGTTCCGTCCACTAAATTTCGCAATGTACACACCCACAAGTTTAATCATGTATTATTCCTGCTGTAAAGTATACACACAGTAAGAAAAATTTCATTATAGCTTCTCTTTCCTGGTGTTGCAGATTGACTGGCTAGCTGTGTATACATTCCATTAACGATATATATTTGAATCAGCTTCGTTTTCCTCATAATACTGTAATGTGTTCGGCTCTACTGCAAATGAACTTAAATGATGAATGAAAAAATTAATAGAGACAGTTGAAAAATACATTTCAAAGTCAAGCTCAATAAGACTGTGTGGGCTGAACAAGAAGATAAACTAGCAAAACCTAAATTATGTTTTCAAACCAAGGAATCAGACTGATCTAACCCTGAGTTCACAATCAGTGTATTTTACGAGTGTTAACTAGTAGTAGGGGCCATAGGATTTTAAAACGAAAACCATTCCAGAACTTAGAACGGCTAAATGAAAAATGGAGAAAAACATGTTGAGAATTACTACAATCGAGAAACAGAAAAGAGAAGAATTTGGAGAAGTAAATGGAATTGTAACATCAATGAAGATGAAACTGAGTAGGACATATAGCCAAGTGAAGTGGTGACAGATACACCAGACACGATCCTCGCTGTATTCCAGATGATAAAGAAAGACCGAAGCCGCGACCTACTGAAAGAACGTTGGACACTGCGCGAGAAAACTCCCAGAAGAGACATGAATGTGTACGGCTGAACACCGCGAATCATGGAAAAGTCTTGAGAAGTCTTTGTTCAGAAATGGATATCAAATGGCTGATACTAGTAAAGATAACAAAATGTTGTTCAAATTATAACTACACGTGTTCTGGTGACGGAACGACATTTGAGTTTAATGGTATACGATATTTGTTTCAGAATTATTAATGACATACAACCCAAGGAGAAAAATTAGTTTCAGAGGAAAGATTGAGTACAACAACTACTTCGATCTGTCCATCGTCCCAACGCAAAGTGTTTACAACCTGGAAACATTTGACGAAGTAGTGCCTCTATCTGAACCCATTGTCAGTAAATATTTCAGTTATACTCGTTGTTAACTGAACCAACTTCATTGCTTTGGTTTTCCTGCAGACATGGAAGATAGCAAGGTAAGTATGTAACAAGAACACTAAACCAGAATAAGAGTTTCCAGTATGTAGAAAATTTCAAGTGCGAGATAAGAATTACAACCGCTGTATCTTTAGAGGAAGATTTATCTTTTATGTATTTATCTTTCCTTCTTCTTACTGTGGTATCTGCTTCATTGACGCAGTCTTTCTTTCTCCCTACCAGGACAAGAAATACGGCATGAGACAATGAATGAATATGCACTTCCACATTGCCTTCAAATTACACATGACTGAGTCAGTATGTTGTGCTATGTATAATAATATCGTATGTCTCTACAACTCGGCTCGGCTAATCCCGCGCGGCAGAACATCTTCACTTGCAAGTGCTTCGTGTGTATAATGACCGTTCCTTTTGACCCTCTCCGTTCTGAAACAACCAAACTCCACAAAATTCGTGTTTACGCTGGACTACATAGCACCTTACTGAATCTTGTTGCAAGATACGCTGATTGATTGTGTGTAATATTTTTTTATTCCTTTCTTTGTCTTCCGTATCGTAAGTTATGTGCTAATGGAGACTTATCTGGTGATATGGATTTGTTATTGAGCATACTTTCAATTTTCACTATGCGAACCTCAGTATGAAACACTTTTTCTGCAGAGAGATCATGACCCATATTCCTTTTTATTTTTACGCTCCATTGCTATGTCCGTTTTATATTTATGGAAAGTGTCTAAAATACACTGACGAGAAAAAAATCGCAGTACGAAGAAGGAGTTGTGTGACACAGACGAAAGTTGGCTGGTGCGTTCCTATATCTGCAAGATTATTTCTATTCAAATTTCGCGTAGTATCGCCACTATGAAGGTGCAAATTAGATTTGTTTTAAATAAACGCTGTATCGTCGTGAGCGTTAGTTACCTTCGAGACTGGAGGTGGTTAGTTGATGTTAGTCAAGTCTTTAATGCGACAAACACGCCATAAATCAATACGTCACTGAGTTTGAAAGAAGTCGTGTAATAGGTTTACGAGAAGCTGAATGTTCCTACTGCAGAAATACTTGGCAGGAATTTAGCTACTGTACATAAATGGGCGCAGCTGTGGTTACGACAATGTAGGTCGTAAGAAGACTGGACTCGGGTCGGCCACGTGTCACTGCCGAGAGGTAAGGCCATCGTGTTCGGCTTATGGCTGTGCCGCATCGTACTGTATCTGCAGTAGCAATTTGAGGAGTAGTTCACACCACAGTGATACAACAAACTGTTGCAAATCGGCTACGTCAAGGCATCTCCGAGCCAGACATGCATTCCACTGACCCCAAACTATCATCATTTATGACTTAAGTGGTGTCAAGCAAGAGCTCATTGGGAGCAGGTGTTTTCTACCTCGGGGCCAGTCATGGCCGTCTGTTGAGGGCTTGCAACCAACCTGTCAGCGTGCTAAACACATTGGAGTTTCGGTCTGGCGTGCGATTTCGTATGAGAGCAGGAGCAGTCTCGTGGTTATCCCACGTATCCTCACTGAGAATTTGTATGTCAGTCTGGTGGTTCAATCTGTTGTGCTGCCATCATAGCATTCCAAGGGCTGTTTTCCAACACAATAATGCTCGTTCACACACCACTGTTGTAACTCAGCATGCTCTCCGGAGTGTCGACATGTTGCCTTGGCCTGCTCGATCACCGGATTTGCCTCCAGTCGCACACATGGAGGGAAATCATCGGACGACAGTTCCAACGTCATTCCAAACAGCATTAACCGTACCTGTATTGACAGACCAAGTCCAACAGGCACTGAACTATCCGACAAACTGACATACGGCATCTGTACAACACAACACGTCTGCCATTCTTGCGTTCAACATTCTGACTTTTAAACCGTTATTAATGTACCAGCATTTCACTTTTGCAATGGCATATCTCGCGCTTAGATTAAAAACATGTGATCTTGCAATGTTAGTCACTTTAATATGTTACCTACACAAATTTATTCCAGTAATTTCATTACCGACATTAATTATTTTTTGGTGTTGCGAATTTTTTTTCCGTCTGTGTCGGTAAGCCACGAGAACATACTCGCTATCCGAGTGAAGATTTTTCAGATTTTGGTTTTCCATGTTTTCCTTAAAACATTTACGTCAAATGTCGGGATGGAACCTCCGATTTCGTTTCCCATTTTTGCTCAAGCCGAGCTTATGCACCGACTATGATAATCTCCACGACAGCGGTGCTTTGAACCGCAATCTTAATTTAAGTATATCAATTGTGGTTGAGTTCCGTGAGTGTGAACTTAATTACTTGAAGATATACAGCAACCCATTGGTCGAATGAAGTGCAGTCTTCCTTTCTACCTTCATTGTTCGAGATTACTATTTAGTGTAATTATGAAATCGTCAATTGGCGGAAGATCTAAAGCTTGGCCTCACTTGTATGTCACTGTAACTGCTTCCTTGTGTAATCGACTTCTCAGTTAGCCGGTATCTGAGTGGGCGACTCAGTCCTTTCCACACTTTTCCTTCACAGTATCCTAACGCCCACAACTAATCGATCTTGATCGTCCACGTCACTAGGCTACGCTGTTAATCACGAGATCACGGAGATGATAACCTTGTTTTGCGAACTAACATAAAATAGAAGCGGGATGACCAGCAGAGAACTCTTCTTTCTTTTTTATGCAAGTCTGTAAGTAGCAACTTACCAATTTGAATATTTCGTCAGTTAATTAATTCGATAAATTAACTTGGACTTTGAAACCCTTTGCTTTCTGTACTACTATATAAAGACAAGTCGTTGTTTAACGTTTTTCCAAAGTATTCGAAAAGTTCTCGACCGATTAATTTCAGATTTTTACGATAGTTTAATAATCGTTCGGACATACATAAACTATAATATTATGAAAAGGGTAGATTGCTACACACCACATAGTGGAAATGTTGGATCCCGGAGACGTGCGTCAAAAAGATTGCCGAACAAGTAAGCATTCCGTCAAAAAGCCTTCTTCCAAATCAAACACACACACACACACACACACACACACACACACACATACACACAGAGGGGAAACGTCACCAAAATATCTCGAAAGTTCTTAGCCGATTTACTCAAAATTTGTAGGTGAAACTCTATTGAATATTTGGACAGACGTAGGCCCTATATTTTTAAATAAATCAATGTACATGTTTTATATGAAGGCGTAAAAAGCTCGAAAAGTACGTTACAAATTTATTTCAAATCTTACTCTAGTAAACACTTGGACAGACATAGGCTATGTATTTTTAAATATATATAATACAGAAATATATATGCAATATATAATACGGAAATGTTGTCAGCAAAAATCTCGAAAATTTCTTGAGCAGTTGACTTCAAATTTTCGCACCGTAGTCTATCACACGTTCAGACGCACAGTGGCTTCGTAGTTTTGAATATCTGTGGTAGGGAAATGTCGTTAGATCTCAAAAACTGCATGATCTTTTCACTTCAAATTTTCGAACGCTAAGAAAATTTCAGACGGACATAGGTTACATTTTTTTTCCAGACAACTGTATACAGGTTTTCTATTAAAACCGGCTCGACAAAGAAAATGATCAGGTGTGCTCTGAGGTTTTGTTTTCTTCCTCGCAGTCAATTTTAACTACGATACCAGGACATTTAAACTATTAGACAAAGTGTGTATCCCACATATATTCTCTATGCATGGTGTTGTGTTTTCTTCCACGTACTCGGTTTAGTGAGAAAACAGGAAAGTTGTATATACGGCTTATCAGCTTACGATTAAAATAGTACTACGGAATTTGAATTTGTAATAACAATAAACGAGCCTAAACTCAATGAGGAGGAGAAGAGATGAAGAAAGGGGGCAGAGGGAAACGAACATAGTGTCGTCGGGGGAGCAGGTGATAGAGAGAGATGGCCGGGGGGGGGGGGGGGGGGGAGAAGGAGACTGGGACGTACATTCATTCCCTGTCACATTTAGTAACTGTGAGAAGCATTCCTAGGTTCGGTAACGAACAAATATATACAGCACGCATTTGGCGAATGTGATGTGCCAGCAGTACAACGATGAGCACTTTTTCCGATTTAGGAGGATGGATTACCGTTAAGGGTTTCACAGCCGCCAACGGTACGCGGTTTCCCTTCAAGTGTACACAAAAGCCATTTAATGGCTCAACAAGCCCCGCTTATCAGCAGGTATACATCTTGACAAATGAGCTTCTAATGTGTGTGTCCAGTTGACGACTTCGGTATCTGTAGATCTGAAAGTGGACGTGTATGACGAGTCAACAAGGAAGCTAAAGTGTTCTTCGCGACAGTTCTGAGTACAGGCACATAATGTACCTGCTTAATGGCATCAAGGGAAATTCCAATGGTAAGCGCAATAACCTTCTGTGAGCAGTGGGTTACTGGACAGGTTAGAAAGATAAGAGACAACGCATGTTTTATAGCTGGTGAATTTAAGTGCCTAGTACTTTCAGGAAAAGTGGGTACAATGGTGAGTGGCACAAATCTATTGATTACGTTATTCACTTACAAATATTTGATTCGAATGAAATGTGAAACATTTTGTATTGTTTTGGTGAACACAGACAGTTTGAAAATTACCTCAAAATAACTGCCTAAAATGAGCTGTGATTAACATATGTGCTGATTTGCAACTATGAAACGTAACTACAAAAAGAAAACTTCTCCGTATGAGTAGATTTCTACTATAAAACTTCTCCCATTATTCATTAAAGATTAGCTACATTATGCAGATCTGAAGTAAGACGAACTAAAATATTTCTCTTCGTTTCAATTCTTATGCTGTACAACAAGCACCTGCGCTTGTCGAAATATGAAGTACATTTTACGATATGTTTCTCCCCTGGAATCCAGTAATAGCAACAGTACAATTACTTTCAAGAGGATATTCGCAGTTTTTATTGCTTAAGCTAATCATTTACGTAGTAAGGTCACGCAGTTTCCTGACGAATCCACTAAGGACGAAATTTGACTAGCACTCTTGAATAACTGTAGCCTGAAAGTGTGGTGACAAAGCTCAACAAGTTTTCAGTTAATATTAGAAACAGTAACTAATGAGGCAAGTAGCTGAGCAAAAGTGGTATCCAGTTAATCAGGACGCACGAATAACTGTTGATTTAGCAATCAGGAATGCCTGGTCTACTTTTTAAGCCATTTTCCAGAATTGTATATTTAACACTGATAGTCGTTTCCTTTTCTTATTTCATGTTAACAAAGCACAAGTACACAAAATCGAATTCAATCTGCAGAGGTTAAGCGATTCTCTGTCACCTGACACATACAGCTTCCGTCCAAATCTTTGTTCAGCTTACGGCACAGCGGCGGAACCGTACAAGGTCAGAGAATGAAGAAATGTTATTATTAGTCAACTCCCAGTCGAACAGTGAGGTCATTGGCGACGAAACACAGGCTCCAACTGGACAAGAATGGGGAAGGAAATCATCAGTGTGCATATCATGTGAACCACCCGTCATTTGTCTCAAGCATTTCGGGAAACCAACTGAAAATACAAATCTTTGTGGCCGGGACAAATTATTGAACTCTAGTCTTGCTGAATACAAATCCTAGTCTTCCTACTGCGAAGCGTCAGTGGATTCCAGCCGCAGCAGATCATGACGAATCAACTACACATGAAAAAATTAAGTGCTAAGAAGGGGAAACGGACCCTTGCTTTAAAATTCGTTATAAGATTTATACGTAAAATTATAATCAGTCTTCATGTTACAGGAGGCTGTTTAGTCTGCTGGAAATGATGATTTCACGTACCTTACTTCAGTGATTTGTAGAATATCCAGAAGTACTATAAACACATATTGAATAGTAAAGTGAAATAGTAAAAGTAATGAATGAACAAATATCATCAGATTATACTACATTTTGCAGCTAAGCTCTAGATCCAGACTGGGATAGAACAACTTATAGCAATCTCAATGTATCAACTATCATCGCGATTGTGGACTTACCTTCACTTCGTTACACAGAAGGAGCTATAAAGAAAAATTGTTTCAAGTGTTCGTGTTTTCAGTAACTACGAGTCAATAGCTCATGGAAACGCTGCGTTATGACAACGACGTTCTTTAGCAACACTTTTCAGAAATGTTGGTCGGATTCATTTAAAGCAAATGGTCATGTCAGCTATTATTTCCGTTCAATTTCATATGAAGTACACTACATCACTAAAGCCTTGGCGTGGACTGAAGAGACTTTTTTTCCTAGTCAGCTGTAAGAGCAAACAAATTCTTACCGTTATGTCATGCTTTCAAATTTACAAAAAATTGAATGGGCAGCCATAATCTGTTGTTAGCGAACATCGTTGTCTTGAAGTCTTGAACTTCCACTTACATACTGTATTAATAATTGACGCGACAATAAACAAAGAGTTGTAGCTGAAACATATATGCACACACGTTTTTATCTTTCACCGTCCATATTATTTTTTCCCTAGTTCCAAACACTGCTTAATTAATGTTCCAAGCTGGTTTGGAACGTGTTTTATTAACCCATCTGCTCTGCTAGTAAATATTTTCTACAGATTTATTTCTCCCCCTGGCCATAGTGATCAAAGGGATACAAAGTAAGAAGCCGCAGGCACAAACTACGCAAAATAAATTGTTTGGAGGACAGAAAACATGGTGAGAAAACCAAAATTTCTGAGTCCTTAACACGACGATGGAGAAAATGAATAAGGCTTTTCGCCCTAGCGATGCATTGTTATTTACGAACTGCGCTCTTGGATAACTTGGGGCGGATGAAGAAAGGAAAATGTCTTGGCCTATTTCCATATGTCATGATTAGGTAATGCACCTATACTTAATGCAATTGTCATTAAATTTGCAGTCATAGAATAATTTGGAATGATATTTTATACAGCTACTGATCACTAAATCATATTTAAGTATCATAAGCCGAGACGGGGCATACCACAATAAAATTGGTCTCGATTCCTTCTGACAGTGTCATTCTCGTTCAGGGGGAATCAATGTTAGAAGCTTAAAGGGAGACTTGTCTAACACTACGATATAAGGTAGTGGACAGTGACAGATGGAGGTTTGGATGGTGCTGGAGAGCGGAAATAGATAAAGTGACCTCTCGCGATAGGCGGGATATCTATGTTCGAGTCCCGGCTGTGCACAAATTGGGTAATACATATACAACCATTGCTGCTGATGTCACGAAATTCGCATTGCTCAACCCGAAGATAGGTCTGAATATCAGTTTTTTACTATGCATGGTCCTGTTGGAGTTGGTATGCTCCAACATGCCTCTGACCGCCTTACACATTCAGTTACACTGAGGCCTACAGTACAGCACGGTCTCCAAACCATTGTGTAACGTTTACATTTTTCGTATGGAAAAATCATGTCCAGAGGTGAAAGAAGCGATAAGTACTAGGGACGACTGCGTGCTGAACCACATCTTGTCGATTCCTACACTACATTTATCCACTTAACATTGTTTCATCTCAGTTTCACTTATTCAACGACTGATAGTGACCTTTATGCAATTCACTGATAACAGAATGATAATACATGTTATACGTTTAAGTGTGTCTATTGCCACAGGATGCGGAATTTTTCAGCTGACATTTATCATAAGCCACACAAAACGGATTCGCAACTACAAAACTAGCAAAGGACTCATAGCTGCCTGTTTGCTGTGACAGAGGTTTCTAGTCTTTAAGGTAACCATAGAGTAAGGATATAATTAATATTTTCACTTAGTTTACGATACCCCTAAAAAGCGATGTCTGCTTCCTCCAGTTCTTCACATCCTTTTAACGAAAAGCTCGCAGTTATCTCTCGTTTTTGTGGGTAAGTACGGGAAGCTGTTTTCGAATCTCGTCTAGTTCTTCGGTCAGATCTGAAACTTTCTCCTACAACAACCTCAGTCCCTTCACATCACCTTCCGATGCATTAATTTTTGGAGGAGTACCTCGGACACGGTGGGTTGCTGTTCAGATGATGGCAGTTCATTGCATACCTTTCGAATTTCCTTCCCTAGATCATTCAATTCCTTACTCACGTATTCATCTTCGCCCATTTGCTGAACAGCTTTTCTTTTCAATATATTTTCCCCTTTCTCAGTTTCTCGAGTGTTTTTCGTACAGCATTCTTTCCGAATTGTTTATGGAGATTCATAAGAAATATCTTTTGCGTTATACGAACAATTTTGATGGCTTAAATATTTCAGCTTAAGGCTTCGATAGGGCTCCTTTTCAGAACATCTGATATCAAACCACAGTAATAGCTACGAATTAAAGAGAACTGGTGTTGGTTGTAGCTAGTGTTGCACCAGTATGAAGACCTATCTGTAAGAAATAAATAATGCATTATGCAACCATAGCGCCGACTGGCTAAAAGTCCCAAATGCTTATCTAATACGGATTGATCTCTGTATCTCTTGTGGATGAAGAACTGCAACTGTCATTTAAATTGGCGATTTATGTGGTGGAAATATGCAACAAGTTGTTTTGTTGTATATTGACACACTGCATGGTATCATTAACCAGTTTTCAAGCTACTGGAATTCCATCAGATGAAAGTGTTACAGGTACATTATGTGGACCATGTGAGGCTGAACGCTGGTGTCATGATGAATGCTCTGTCTCTCTATATCCACGACAAATTCGTTCTGATAATGCACATTTTGACAGCTTACACACGCGCACACTCACCCACCCACCCACACACACACACACACACACACACACACACACACACACACACACACATTATGTAGCTATTCAGACACAAAACTCTTCGTAAGACAAAAATAAAAAAAGAGCATAGAAACTGTTATCAGATTTCATCGTTTAAATTATTATGAAGATGAAAGTTGCAATATCCCTTACATGGTTGATCTAGAAGCATTCACCAGCCTGAGACATAACTTCAGTATTATGTTGTATTGGGGCTCCCCAGTAGTTAAATTACATTATTTTTACTTTACTTATCTCGGCAGTAACGCAATTTTAAGTTTCTGTTTCGTCTTTAACTTGTCACTCATTTACAATGTGTCTGTTTTTTACAATTTATGGCACACTCAGGCAAAAGGAAAGAGATTTCCGCATCTTTTCCCGATGACGCTGGTTGGCCATATACCCGAATGTCGTGCGGAGAGGATTAATTGCATCATTTTGAAAAACAAAAAGATTAAATTTGATCCCGCTCAGGCCTATTTAAGATACAATCCGTCGTTCGAATCGTGCTACGGATAAAGGAGGTATAAACAGAAGCTGGACTCTCTTTTTTAATATTTATGGTCGGGATTAGTGCGAGGCCAAATACGATACGTGCCTCAGCTGTGTACTAGTCACTTTTTGAAAACTGAAATTCAGGTTAACCCACGTGAATAACACATGTTCCGCTTATCAGTACCGCAAGGGTGAACTCTCAGTATGTGATAAGCTAGAAACTAAAGGGCCAGATAATAGTCTCTCGATTATTAAGTGCTCTCAATTAAGTATGTATTCGAACCATACCGATTAAATACTCGTTCCTGATAGAGAATTTCTTGACATTCAGGACAAATACACTATCCCAGATGGAGAGATTACATCCTAGGCGTTACCAAAGGAAGTAGTGTAGAGAGCAGTTACCACGTCTTTCATGTCTTAATGAATCGTGACAAGTTGTTAAGTTAAATCTCAGAGTTTAGGAGATGATGCAGTTTCCTTTAACGTTTCGACATGGAGAAACCCAATAAACATATTCAATAAATTCTTGGGTAAGTTTGTTATTAGCATTAACGCTGGAAAACATCCTTAACCCTCCTAGCATTTGTGAAGTCAGTACAGCTTCATAAGCACACTGGAAATACATATACCCCTTGTTTTCAAAACTATTATTTTCAAAATATATGACTTTCTCCCCTTGAGTCAGTCGTATCCAATTATGTTTTCCTCGGTTTTAAATTTACAAAAAAAATAAAAAAATAAAAAAATGGTTCAAATGGCTCTGAGCACTATGGGACTTAACATCTGTGGTCATCAGTCCCCTAGAACTTAGAACTACTTAAACCTAACTAAGCTAAGGACATCACACACATCCATGCCCGAGGCAGGATTAGAACCAGCGACCGTAGCAGTCGCGTTAAATTTACAACAAATTAAAATTTATTCATTGTCTTTTGCACTGAGAACCACTGGGGTTCGGTCTAAATTTCATTTGTTTTCTTGAATGTAACATTTATGCAAATGGAATGATGACCTCAAACATTCTAATCCATTATGTCTCTAGCATCTCAATGTACACATTATAGTTCACTCTGGTGTTCACCCAAGCAGGGCCTGACTTACCTTTAGAATCATATTGAAACCCATCAGTGCCATCTAAATTAAATTTCTTCTCATAACTGAAAATCACTTTACCCCATTCTGCAGTCCATGACTTACGTTTTTCAGCAAAATCCTATCCGACCTGTTTATGTTTGGGTGTTAGAGCAAGTTTCTGCAGTAGTTTCTTGAATGGAAGATTTCATTTGACAAAATTTGTCGTACACGTCTTGCAGATACCGGTAACTGCAAATCAGCAAAAAGTTGAGAAGAATAACGGTTTGTGGCCCTTGCTTTGCGCAAAGCTAACCACTTAGATGCCTCAGACAATTTTCTGCTTCACCGTATTTTACTTTTTGTCCACATCGAGCGCGAATCTAACTAAATTATAAACCACTGTACTTGAACGGTTCAACTTCTAGGGGATTTGACGCTGCAGAATCCCATTTCCTTCTACGCTCCGAATTTTGCTTTTTCATCACATGATAACGGTTTTCCTCGTGGCTATGTCACAATCTTGGTTTATGTACACAATAAACACTTTCACTAATGGTGTCCGTTTCTTATCTCCAGAAAAGGCACGTACACACACACTAACGCCACACAGAGCCAACCGCCTTTATACCGAGTTCCACTGTCTCCCACCTGCATCGTTGATGTCTTGCTATATACTGTACTACTGACATCAAATGCGATACTTTTTGAATACATTTGTCACTATAATGGATCTCATACTATTGCATATACACTTTGCGCAACTATTCCAACCGACAATGTTAATTTTCCTACAAATATCCACACCTTTATACTGGTTTTTACTACTTTACTGTGGTGCTTGAATTTAAACCTGGATGGGAACTGCAGACACATACCTGCAAACAACCGAGAAATTAATATCGCGCATTTATTCTCTCAATGTAATAACTGAAACTTTATGACTAACGCTTAACAGGTAAATTACATTTTCAACAGGCACTTGCGCGGTGTTTCCACCGATGTTTTAACAGCTATGGAAATTCATTAAATTCGTTATTACGAAGAAGACACACAGAGTACAGGAAAAAGTGTTGTAGAACAAATGGAAGAAAATATATATGTAGACAGTTTGTAGTAATTATGAGCGTCTAATGCGACGCAGTTTTCATGTCTATAAATTTCCAATGAACCGGGCGAGATAGTGAAGTAATGACAATGAAATAGTTTCCGTAACGCCTGGGGTTCAAACCCCATGGGACCACCTTGACTTGTCTTCCGTGGCTTCCCTTAAGTTACACCCGCCACAAGCTCCTGGATAATGCGTGGCGGAGTGTCCTTAGTATCAGTATTAGCGACATTTTCTCCCTATTCCATTCGTGAACGGAGCCACAGAACAATGGCAGTCCTCACGTCTCGGTACGTTCCCTGACCTCCCTTACGTTCTCTTACGATCCCTACACGGAGTACACAACGGAAACAGCAAAACTGCAGTACAAACTTCTTCAAATACGTACCTATTCTCTAATTTACCACCTGAATGTGCGAAACCAGAGTCGACTGTTATGCAGAGAATCTCGTTTACGTTCCCTGAGCATCTCAATTACTCTTTCGCGCGGAATTATACAGGACTGTCAACATTCTAGCAGTGCTTTTTTGTGTTCCTTCGTTGTCTCCTGTCATATCTTCTTGGGTACTATTCTAAACGTTCGAAGGGTACTTCATAATATTACAGTCTTGCCGGTTCCTTTATAGATACCCTGTACTTTCCCAGGACACTTCCCAATGCCCTGGCCCTAATGATGTTAAGTACCCGCCCAATTTAGCCTTTACACTAACTGTAAATTTTTGCGTTTTGGCACCCAGAGGAGGTAGGTACCCTGTTGGCCACTAGTTCTCAAACCATTCTCGACTCAACACCATCTTGTCGCCTTGGAATGGTAGCCTGATAACCTTCCCCCCACTATCACCTCTGCACGTCAGGATAATCTCAAATCAGCTGAGTTTAAACGCAGTTAACTGTTACCATTCATATGAATCCACTTACAAAATCTTGTAATACTCACAGCTATAAAAATGTATATAAATTTTTATACGTAATAGATTTACATTAAGGATACAGGGTACTTTTCCTGCTCAATACTATTTAAAAATCTACACCTATTTCTTTCAGGTACGGTTTTACAGATTTTTTGTTGATATGAGGTAAAGAAGCACACTTTCTAAACAAATAAGAAGTATTTTGTATATTTTCAAACCTGCTTAGTGTTACTGAAAAAATTACAAAGAAACTGAAGCAATATTTATTTTTTCCAAAATGCTTCCTCAAATTGAGGTACCATTTAATCCAATGTTATACATTTGAAGGAGACCAAATTTTTACCAGATGTGCATGACGTGATGGCTGAGGTACTACACCTATCTAATTTCACCTATTATGAATATTACAAGAATAAAAAGTATCACATCTTACATTTTAATTTTTATAATTTTTTCCTAATAAAAATGTTATTTTCTTATAATTTAGTTGATTCTGCAATAAAGCTTAGGTGTACTACGTAATTATGGACTGTTGCAAGTTACAGAAAAAAATTAGAGCAATGATTTATAAACTTTAGGAAATATTTGTACCTGAATTCTGAAAAATACAACTTGCGGGAAACTGCAAATGAAGATATGAGTCCTATTAAACTGTGCCTCAGAACATTCCTGATGCATATTCTTCATCCTCCACCATTTCTTCAGCTTCAGTCTTCCTCTTGGCGTTCCTTTTAGCACTTTTGCTTCTTTAGTAACTTGAAGAGCGAATCTTTTAGCTTCATGCACCTGTTGTCTGTCACATGCAAGCAACTGATCTTCCATATTGGAGCCACATTTCATGTCTAAATTTTTCAGGACTTTCAACTTTCCTATAATTCCATCATTGAAACATATCACTGCATCTAGTACACCAACTTTTAATGTATTTAGTCCTACAAAAAAAAATTCTTAGGTAATCTTTCCCATACGCAGTGGTTGAAACTTTCATTTGTATTCTGAGTGCCTCCGTGATGCCATTTACTAAGCAAAGCAGGGTCACTCAGGCCTCTAAAAATTGGTTTTATTTCATTCATAACAGGCTCAGGAAGGGAATGGTTATAATGGTATATTTGACCACTTTCTTTTGCTTTTTGGTAACCACATCAGGAATCTGCTCCTTTAAGGCAAAGTCCGTGAACAGGGTGGTCATCTGTGGACAACTTGTGAAAGTAAGTGACCCATACAGCTTTTCTCATTTCTGTAACGTCATTCAGAGGTGCAGTTCGTCTAATGGCCAGTCCATAATAACTCTGAAGAAGCTCTATTTCATTTTCTGTCAGTCTGCCTCGGCCAGACAGAGATTTTCCATCTTATAGCAACTTTCCTTTCAGTTCTCTTCGTAACCTCCTCAATCTAGCACCCATCCTCTTTTGCACATGTCCACAACACTCCAGTTTTGTTACCAATGTATCACCATAAACATTGAACTAATTAATTTTATTGAAGCTTTAAGGTCCCCTTTGCCTGTGTACTTCGTATAACTAACGTTATAAACGGGCACCGCCCTCTGAAATATTTTTAGAGCTTCATCACACTCCATACATCCACTGTAACCATCATAATTCTTAAAACACTGATGTTCAATATGTCCTTCATTGTTACCATCACACGTGTGGCTGTACTTAGATAAGCACTCAACATCAACAACTTTTCCATTCTCCAGAGACATAGCACTTACAACACCATTCAAGAAACGAAGTCTTCGACGTTGCCATGCCCCATCAACTGCAACAGCAATGTCCCTGGTTCCTCTATTTACAGTTTCTTCTGCTGCAAGTTTCATTGATGCTTTAGACACAACCGTCAAGGCTCCTAAAAATATTTTTATGTACTTGATCAACCTACTGGGTGGAGGAGGAAAGTCTATCAAACCACAAAACGTCTGAGCAGCCTTTTTTCCTTTTCCTATTTCACGCATTGCATACACGAACTTCAAATTGCCATCATATGAATCACGCACAATGTTCGGTCTCATTTTCGAGGTAGATATACCGCAGTATCTACACACTACAACTAATTTTGACGCTAAACCCTTCCTGCTACTTCATTGTTCAGTTATTTCCAGACAGCCTACACCATCACATTGTTTACATTTCGCCACTTCCTTTATCAAAGAAGATAAGATGCCCACACCAACAACAACAAATCCACTAACAAACAGCGTCATTGTTAACACAAAAATTTGAATCACCAGGAGGCGTGCCACGTGGGATTTTCTTCCCTGAAGAAATGATACATAGGTTACTTTCAACAGTGCGGCTTGCATTGTTTGTGAAGTGGTTACCACGGAATTTCCTTTTATTGAATTTCTTGATGCGTGGCATAGTTCGTATATATTGCACACTAAAGGATATATACTTCCACAAATATATGTATCACTTGGGTAACAAACATTCAGCAGCACATGAACAAACTGCTTCAGCGAAACAAAAGTAAATACTAGCAAAGATAATCATTTACAGACTCTAAAAACCTGCACTATTACCTCCATTACAATGTATCATACGTATAATCGCTGGAAACAGAAAGTTCACAGTTCTTTTCGAAATAATACTGGTTTTAGTAACAGAAATAAAGGAAGTGTGGAGGCATATATGACCGTAACTTTAAAATTTGGTATACAGGCTGGTCCATTGATAGTGACCAGGCCAAATATCTCACGAAATAAGTGTCAGACGAAAAAACTACAAAGAACGAAACTCGTCTAGCTTGAAGGGGGAAATCAGATGGCTCTATGGTTGGTCTGCTAGATGGCGCTGCCATAGATCAAACGTATATTAACTGCGTCTTTTTTTTAAATGGGAACCCCAATTTTTTATTACACATTCCTGTAGTACGTAAAGAAATATGAATGTTTTAGCTGGACCACATTTTCGCTTTGTGATAGATGGCGCTGTAATAGTCACAAACGTATAAGTACGTGGTATCACGTAACATTCCGCCAGCGGGGACGGTATTTGCTTCGTGATACATTACCCGTGTTAAAATGGACCGTTTACCAATTGCGGAAAAGGTCGATATCGTGTTGATGTATGGCTATAGTGATCAAAATGCCCACGAGCGTGTGCAATGTATGCTGCTCGGTATCCTACACGACATCATCCAAGTGTCTGGACCGTTCGCCGGATAGATACGTTATTTAAGGAAACAGGAAGAGTTCAACCACATGTGAAACGTCAACCACGACCTGCAACAAATGATGATACCCAAGTAGGTGTTTTAGCTGCTGTCGCGGCTAATCTGCACATCAGTAGCAAACAAATTGTGTGAGAATCAGGAATCTCAAAAACGTCGGTGTTGAGAATGCTACATCAAGATCGATAGCAGCCGTCCCATATTTCTATGCACCAGAATTTGCATGGCGACGACTTTGAACGTCGTGTACAGTTCTGCCACTGGGCACAAGGGAAATTACGGGACGATGACAGATATTTTGCACGCGTTCTATTTAGCGACGAAGCGTCATTCACTAACAGCAGTAACGTAAACTGGCATAATACGCACTATTCGTCAACGGAAAATCCACGCTGGCTGCGACAAGTGGAACATCAGCGACCTTGGGGGGTTAATGTATGATGCGTCATTGTGGGAGGAAGGATAATTGGCTCCCATTTTATCGATGTCAATCTAATTGGTGCAGTGTATGCAATGTATGCGGATTTCCTACGTAATGTTCCACCGATGTTACTACGTTTCGCTGCATGACAGAATGGTGATGTACTTCCAACATGATGGGTGTCCGGCACATAGCTCGCGTGCGGTTGAAGCGGTATTGAATAGTATATTTCATGACACGTGGATTGGTCGTCGAAGCACCATACCATGGCCCGCACGTTCACCGGATCTGACGTCCCCGGATTTCTTTCTGTGGGAAAAGTCGAAGGGTATTTGCTATCGTGATCTACCGACAACGCCTGACAACATGCGTCAGCGCATTGTAAATGCATACGCGAACATTACGGAAGGCGGACTACTCGCTGTTGAGAGGAATGTCGTTACACGTATTGCCAAATGCATTGAGGTTGACGGACATCATTTTGAACATTTATTGCATTAATGTGGTATTTACAGGTAATCACGCTGTAACAGCATGCGTTCTCAGAAATGATAAGTTCACAAAGGTACATGTATCACATTCGAACAACCGAAATAAAATGTTCCAACGTACCTACGTTCTGTATTTTAATTTAAAAACACTATCTGTTACCAACTGTTCATCTAAAATCGTGAGCCATATGTTTGTGACTAGTACAGCGTCATCTATCACAAAGCGAAAAAGTGGTACAACTAAAAATTCATATTTCTTTACCTACTACACGAATATGTAATAAAAAGGGGGGTTCCTATTTAAGAAAACGCAGTTGATATCCGTTTGACCTATGGCAGCGCCATCTAGCGGGCCAACCATAGCGCCATCTGATTTCCTCCTTCAAGCTAGACAAGTTTCGTTCTTTGTAGTTTTTTTCGTTTGACGCTTATTTCGTAAGATATTTTGCCCAGTCACGATCGATGGACCACCTTGTATATAGGTCATTTTTCATTTGAAACCCTATAATGTGTATATCAATGTAGTCAGGAAAGACTACATAGAATTTAGTTAAGCCATAAAAAATTTCGATTTTTCCACCATTTATAAGTACACTGTATCCTTAAGATAAACTTACCATCATCCGAAAAATATATCCTTTAAGCATTTTGTTGAAATTTTTCAGCATGCTTTTAAGTATACATTTGTGTCTACAGTCACAGTTAATTTATCTTGCCTACTGGCTACGCTATCCCTTGGCACGGAGTCGCTACGCTTGCTTCCCAAGTAAGTGTGGCAAAATAAATAAACTGCGACTGTAGACACATGTACTTTTACAGTTCTGTATTGGTCGTCGTTCCACCGGCAGTATGTCGGGAATATGTAATACTTTTTAAGACGATGTCATAGATTTCATAACACCTTTTGTAAAAAGACATCAGCGTTAAAATCGGAAATGAACAAGGAAGTATTTTAATCAACTGAGTAATTAAAAATAGGTCTGTCTGGGACACAATAACAATTAAATTTGGATGGAGGAGACGTTGTCTGAAAAGATTGGGTAATTCAAACTTTAGTTACTATCTAACAGGAACGTGAGACGAAAGAGGAAATAGACGGTACAGATTAATCTTTAATTGTCAACAGAATTTTACAAGATGTGAGAGTAGTAATAATTATAGTTACAATAACCACTTGAACCTATGCTAATAGCAGTTCCCTTGAGCCTGACGAGCAGATGCCAGTTTCGCGGTATCTGTTTCAATCTTTGTGAATCATAGTATCAGGTCCTTCCTTTCACAGACTCTCATTCTCATTTGCTTAGTGTTGAACCCTCCCTAGTCGCCGAATATGGGATGTCTAGGAAACCTGGTTTCTCGGATCGCTTGACAACAATTCAAGCAAATCGTATTAATGAATTTTATTACAAAAGGAAAAGATTGCAATACTTAACTTTGTATTTACACAAATGCGTCACAAGCAAAGAGCGACATGCAAAATAAGAAATATACACAATTCTTAAGTCGCTTGTCTGAAAGTACCTAATCTTGATGCAGGAGCAGAGCTGGGCCGCGGCTAGTCGGGAGCGGCGCTTAATGTTCCCTTCGCATAGAGGCCGCTGCTGTCGCGTTGTAGTCCTGGGGAGGAGTCGGTCAGCCCGCACTTGGCTCACGTCTTCTTCACATCCCTCTCTGCTCTCTCGTCCCCGACTGGCGTGCCGGCGCTTGACTTTACGCCGTAACACTTATGTTAGGAGGTGGTGCATTACACTTGAAACGCCCCCTTAGCAAAATTGTGTATGACTGTGCTTAAACTGACACACAATATTTTTTTTTAGTGCAAGGTAATCTGACTTTCAATAATCCCTACAAAGGAATGGCCCTGACTAACATTAACCTATACCTTTCACAAATCACTTACCTCACAAAAAATCTTCGTTACTCGAACTACTGCAATACAGCGAGCGCCACTACGGCCAGCTAAATAAAAGATTCAAACTACTGAAGGAACTAACTACTGATAGGCATAGTTAGGAAATGAAAGATTTTGATAGAGAACAAACAATGTATTTACCTTAATAGTCACAATATATATAGCAGTTCATGACATCCATTCTTACAAATGTACTGTTTCTGATGGACACACCTCCAGATTATCCATTCTCAAAAATCCGCCATCTCACTTCCCCACATCCACCACTGCTGGCGGCTCACCTCCAACTGCGCAACGCTACGCGCTGTTCACATCCAGCTGCCGCTGCCCAACACTACAATGGCAGACAACAATGCAAACTAGCCACAGACTGCACACAGCACAGCCAGTGATTTTCATACAGAGCGCTACGTGGCGTTACCAATATAAAAACCTAAACAGCCTACTTACATAGCCCCCATGCTCCCCTCAAAAAAATTTACAAATAGTTTTGGGCAGTGGCCAATACAGATTTGAAAAAAAATTTTCATAATTACAATAACAAAGAAATCAAATGCACAAACTTATCGATACAATGTTGGTAAAAAGCTAAAATTTTCTCACAGTCGATAAAGACAGTTTTGATCATTCATCACAGTAAAATTGCAGTGTTTTTCTCAAAGTCTGAGCAGTAAAAGAAAATGCACATGGAAGTAGTGGATTTTCATGCAGTCTTGAAGAAGTAGTCTTGTCCTTCCAATGGAAAGACAGTGCTGACTCTTGACATGCAGACAGGTAATGGGCCATAACAGAGCAAACCCACCGCAGAGTCAGTCGAAGTTTTGAAGAATATCGGTAGGTAGGTCATCACAGAGCAGTCACGCTGTAGTTGTGGTAGAGAGTATGGTATTGGTAGGCCATCAAAGGTGCAGACCCACTGCAGTCCTTCTAGAAATAATGCTATTGGTGGGCCATCAAAGGTGCAGACCCACGGCAGTCCTTGTAGAGATGACTAGCAGCCATCCGTTGTGACTGTGCGGGTGCACAGTCACCATTAAAGAGTCTTGCGGAGAATATAGCAAGTCCATAAACCACCACTTGTGCACTCACAAAGTTTTTTTTCTAATAGTTCTTAGAACCAGCAATGCTGTTAACCAGACCCTTGCTGAATTATTAACACACGTCCAAACACTAACAGTCCCAACTGCTCACATACTGTGCATAAATTATGACCAACAGAAATGTGTGCAGTTAAATGTAACTTACAAGTTACTTAATTTGATGAATCGGTGTCAATTACAATTTTATAACATAAGAATACAATAACAAAGGTACAAAATACATCATTAAAACATAATAATACAGATAACATTTGTAGTAATACAGGCTTTACAAAACAATAGAAATAAACATATACATCAGTGTTACAGGAATTATGACATAAGTAAATACATAAAATAATGAGAATAGTTTTCGAAACATTTATTTCACACATGAGCATTAAAACAAAACAGAATAAATAATGTCTAAGCATCTTTACAAAGAAAATAACATATTATTAGAAAACTTCCACAACATAACACATATCAGCTAAACACATAAAGACAGGAAAAACACAAATATACAAGAGTACACAAACACATATCAGAATAACAGAAGAGGAAAAGGCAGGGTTTGTTTTCAGTGTAACATTTGGTACTGCAGTCCAACCTAAAACTTCATTCCATAGATCTTTCGTCTTATTTCAACACTTGTTTCCACCAAAAAAATCCTATCCCAGCATCCTTTCAGTATTTATATGTTCGCATATTTCTTACCTCATTATTTATTTTCCATTATCTTACCTCATCATTTATTTCTAAGAAAATCCTACCTAAACCTGTTCTCCCTAAACCCTACTTTTTTGTTCATATCCTCTTTCAAAATACTTTTTTGGCCAAACCATTTTCTTATAGCTTCTCAATGCATTTCTTCCAATTCATCCCAACTCGTTCTCTTATATAGCCTACCCCATCTTAAGCTAACTTAAATCTACTGAGCTCAGATGCATAAACAAGGGACGAGGCAATGCAGCAACACATAACATATTAACACAAACAGCAATGACCATACAACGTAAGCTTAAGTGAAGACAAACAGCAATGACAAAAAATGCAAATTGGCAAAGCAAGCAGCAGGAAATCTAAATTAACAAAGCAATTGCAATATTACAACTAATATAAGGCACTGTGCAGCAAACAAGCAAAATAAATCAGTAGTAAAACTGGCTTAACAAAGTGAAATTTAGTAGCACTATGCCTGGCAAACAGCAGTAGCAAATGCAATAACTTATATCTAAACATGACAAACCTCAAGCAGAAAAAATATTACACTAAAGACAACAATGCAGATAAGGGAAATGTATATTCACATCTTAATGTCTATGTAATTAAAGTGGTGCACCACAACTTATTCTACAAAATAAATTACCAAGTACTTGAAAACAAAATTATGTACGCAGTTCCTGTGAAGGGAAATGTCTTTTTGTGCTGCCTCGTTTTTTTTGGAAGCATATCATAAAATTATTATTTACTGGATCTGTAGACAGAAAATATTTACATTAATACATCTATCAAATTTTATTTTAATCAATGCTGCAGTGGAGCTAGAAACTAGATATTAAACAAATTGAGCAATCTCTCAACTAGAAAGACAATAGATGTAAAAATGTTTCTCATCATTTCATTAGGCATTTTAGTAAATATCATAAATTAAGAGCTCCACAGTGTAATCATATGTTTTCAAGTTTGAGCATGTCGTATTTGCGATGCTTTCTACAAAGAAATGTTAATAGCGAGGATAATGGCCTCCTTTTTTCTCCACCTGCACCTCTGAAAGGCACACACTAATGGCTTTTTTCCAGGCGACTGTTGCGCAGCTGGGTGCCCATGACGCATTACGTGAAGGTGGTCACTTAACTTTCTTACCGAAATATTTACAACACCTGTTTGCACTACAGTGACAGTCTCATATAAAAATTTCACAGGTCGAGAATTTGTGTTACAAATGTGTAGAAACAAAATCCTTTAAATATAATAGTGTCCAAAAAATTTTCATCGGCATTGTGATACATTCATGCATTTACATACATTTCATAACTCTTAAAGTACGCTTCTTGGTTTCGAACAACCTTTTTCACAAACCAGAGTCCCTAACCACTGCTTATTATTCCTTACCTTATTACACATATACACTTCTTCAATAATTCATCATAATAAATACATATCATAATAAACATTCCTCAACAGCATAATACACATCGTCATTGTAGTAATAACATCATAACACCTCAGTCAAATCTCAAAAATGTCATAGCTTTCTGTAATAATTTCAAAACCTAAAAAAATTCTCTGCTCATTTCAATAGTGTCATCTACCTGAAATGCACTTTAAAAACCATGATCCCATACCAAATACATCATTCAAAGCTCTCATAGTATCACAATGATTCCGAAAAAATATGAACAGCTCACAAAGTACAGACAAAATACAATTTCATAAGTGTGAAGTTATCCAACTGTGTAATTACGTAAACATCTGTCACTGATGTAGTAAAATAAATATTTGTCTCTCTCAGTTAAAATGATCAGATAGCTGTGTAATTCTGTGTTAGAGAAATATGGTACCGATGTGTAAAGTTGTATAAGCAAATACCATATTAGCTAGGGCTCCTTGTGCTTGCCACACACATGGTACACAAAGTAAGCGCATACCCCCATAATCATTAATGTAATTATACCCTCAGGTGTTACAGATTACAGCAATGGAATGAAATGTATCATGGAAAACTTTCTTTGTAATTCAAAAATCTTGAAAAGTAAATGGTTTTAGTACAAAATTAATCTCTCAAATGCATGTCCTGTAGGGCTAAAGGTGCGTCTTGCTGTAAGATAATTCTGTGGAAGTGCCGTAGTTATCGTCCTCTGTAAGCAAAGTTCTGCTGAAGTCAATGTACTTACCTCATCATAAACGAAAGTGAAATGCTTTGTGTATAGATATTGTAGTTATTACGTACCTTACCGTGATCAAGAAAGTACTATAATGTAACGTATCGTTGTGCTACGTAAAAGGCTGTCTCATTGTAGGTATACCACAAAAGTTACTACTAAAACATGTTTTACTTTCCAGAATAGTACAGAAAAACTGTGCAGATATAAAACAGATACACGGCAAAAGCAACAATGTAAATTGTGTCACATATTAGTAGCATTGTGATATAATCGTGTAGCTATCAAAGAAACCGAATGCTAAGTCATCTTTAATCTCACAGAAAGTATTTCAAATCCAGAATGTATTCTCAAGTAAACCAAAATGTTGCATTAAAATCTCGTCAGCAGTACTGGTATATGCTCTGAGTATGTGAGCCTTATAGTCGTTACGTAGTCATACAACTAACAAGCAAGAATGTACACACACAATAACACTGTGTCATCTATTCACTATAACAATGCATTCGTAATTACAGTCTAAATATGTTCCCTAGGTTCTTGACTGGATAGTTAGCTTTAAACATTGTTGCATGTTAACAGATTCTAAGTCTGACAAAGCATACTAGTAATGTAAAGTGAAAAATTTTATAGCAAAGACTAAGCTAAAAAGCAGATTACCTCTCAACAAACGATTTTACATGTGAAATGTGGTGCAATCCTTTACTCTTCCTACTATGCAGAGCTCCAGCCTCAAAGGAATTATGTGGTATGTGGTAGATTGGTAAAGAATACTCAAATTTTTCTCAAGGTTAGCATCTATGTTATTATTCTCTGAGCCAGCTGGCGCACGTGGCTGCCTGCGGTGCGAGTCACTGTCAGCTATCTCTTTGTTGACGTGCGTCGTTATTGGGATTAGGAGACCTAGCTTCTACAAATTCACTGTGCCGACAGGGCCCTGCCATGTTTGCAATTCAGGACTGTCCTTACGATCATATTGTCTGTCATCATGTCGGTAGATTCCATGGTTTCTTTCTTGTCGGTCACGTGGTGGAGAATTTCTCCCTGAATCGTAACTGCGCACTGGACCATTGCGTCTACAGTTATTCTGTCTCCCTTGATAATAATTATTTTGGTTCCCATATTGTCTGTTTCTCTGATTGTCTCTGTGATAGTCACTACCGTGGGGAGGTGATATTTCCCTGTGATTATTACTACTCTGCCAACGGTTGTCATACGGGTGGTGTCTGTTTTGGTCACGATTTGTGTTGTGAGAATAGCCTTGTCGTGTCCAGTTATTATTTCTTGCATTGCGGAATTGTGACAGATATGACCTGTAAATGTTGTGTTCCTGTTTTCGCGTTCTGCGATTGTCAGTGTCAGTTTCTAATTCTTGTAACAGTCCCTGAAAAGCTTCAATGTCGTCTTTGCAACGTCCTGCCAAAATAATATGTCGTAAATGTTCAGGTAATTTGATTAAGCAAATGCGGATGAGTTCTGAGGGGCTGTATGGGTTTGAAAGATACTGATTCTTATGCAACATGTCTTCAAAATATTTCACAAGACTGGAAAATTCAGATTGTTCGAAATGTTTCATCATTATGATGCTATGTTTTACTCGGTCTTGTGTAGCTTGAGACCAATAAGCAGAGAGGAAGGCATGATAAAATTCTCCTTCACTGTGGCAATCGTGAATGACCGATCGCATTCTTACAGCTGGTTCATTCTCTAAATAGCCACACATAAATTCTAATCTGTGCTCTAATGACCAGTTGGGAGGAAAACAATGAGAGAATTGATGAAGCCACGCTTGTGGATGAATGTCGTTGCCGGAATTCTTAAATGTTTTGAATTTACGTGTAATAATAAACAGCTTATAGTCAAAATCATCATGTCGGCGAGTCGCATATTGGTCATTGTTACTTCGTTTCGGCGGTTCCATCTCAAAATTCGGTGCACCTTGCCAATTTCTTGCATAATTTCCGAAGTACCCCGTGTTATTATTTTGTTGCTGTTCCGTATTTCTATGTCCCTCCTGCCGTATTGGAGCGCGAGTGTCCTCTGAAATACGTAATTCTTGTATTACCTGTGTCAGCTAATCTTGTACTTCCCGGATTTCTCTTTGGTGTTGCGTATTAATTTGATTGTGATTTTGTTTGAATTTCCTAATTTGTTCACACTCTTCTGTGTCATTAAAGACTACCGGTTTTGTGTCATTCAGATTATCATCTACCTTTGTAGATAAATTATTTAGCTGATCCGAAAGCTCAACTACTTTCTCTGATAATGAACTAATTTCCTCCATGTGTCTTTCTGAACCAATTTTCAGAGTATCTACTGTGTCCTTTAAGTTTTCCTGAGTTTTTGCAAGTTGCGCAACTGGATCGGTAGATGCAACTGAGGCAATTTTAGCTTGCAAGGTCTCATGATTTTCATGAACAATAGTTTGCAGTTTTTTTATGGCTGCTTCGTGATTCTGTAATGCATTTTCATGCCGCGAAAAAATAGGTTGAAAATGCTCACAAATTTGTGTTTTTATGTCATTACAGACATTTTGACATTTCGATTCAATGTTATGTAACTCAGTAGTTTAATCTTCATGTGTTTGTTCAAGCATGGTGTCTAACTTTTGAAGTTTTTGCTGTGTTTGCCTCTGATTTTGTTCCATTATGTCTAAGTTTTGAAGCTTTTGCTGTGTTTGTCTCTGATTTTGTTCCATTGTGTCTAACTTTTGAAGCTTTTGCTGTGTTTGTCTCTGATTTTGTCCCATTTGTTGCGTTAATTGCAATAATAATGTATTAGTGTTTGGAGTGTGTTTCTCTATGCTTTTTGGCAGTGCATTTTCACCGGCAACATTCTCATTTTGACAAGCATAAAATGTGTCTTAACTCATTTGAGAAAACGGTGAGAACCCAAAACCTGAGTCTACGGTATTTGCAATATTGTGTTCTGTCATTCCCGATTCCTGAGGCGAGCTGTTGCCGACCGATCGATCGATATTGCATCCCTGTTCACTAATTGTTTCACTGTCTACACCATTATTTGCCGCCCGCTCCATTTCCCTATGCACAATTACCACATTAATACTTCAAATGTCTGTTAATTCACTACACAGTGGAGCTGATAAGCTACACTCGTCGTTACTATTATTTCTCAGTTTACTTTGGAGCCTAGTGTTACGTTTTTCACACGCCATTATTGTCACAATATTTTACACAATAACACGGAAAAGCACAATTTGACGAGCAAAAATAAGAGAACACATTAACATAGCACTGAAAATAATATCTAATTAATTGCAAGCGTAGCTGCGAAATACTTGGTGCAAATCTACGTGCATGCCACAACTGTTTTACTGTACAACAATGAAAGACAGCAACTACAAAGGAGGTTCTCTCTTCAATTACGCGCTAGCAATAAACAATAGCTACAATAATTACACAAACTACAAGAAAAAAATCAGAAGATTCCAGTGAGGTATCCTCGACTAAGGGTCGACATATGAAACGTCCTCTTAGAAAAATTATACAGGACTGTGCTTAAACTGACACACAATAATTTTTTTTAGCGCAAGGTAATCTGACTTTCAATAATCCCTACAAAAGAATGGCCATGACTAACATTATCCTATACCTTTCACAAATCACTTACCTCACAAAAATCTTCGTTACTCGAACTACTGCAATACAGCGAGCGCCACTACTGCCAGCTAAATAAAAGATTCAAACTACTGAAGGCACTAACTACTAATAGGCATAGTTAGGAAATGAAAGATTTTGATAGAGAACAAACAATGTATTTACCTTAATAGTCATAATATATATAGCAGTTCATGACATCCATTCTTACAAATGTACTGTTTCTGATGGACACACCTCCAGATTATCCAATCTCAAAAATCCGCCATCTCACTTCCCCACATCCACCACTGCTGGCGGCTCACCTCCAACTGCGCAACGCTACGCGCTGTTCACATCCAGCTGCCGCTGCCCAACACTACAATGGCAGACAACAATGCAAACCAGCCACACACTGCACACAGCACAGCCAGTGATTTTCATACAGAGCGCTACGTGGCTTTACCAATATAAAAACCTAAACTGCCTACTTACACACTGAAACCCTTTCTAATAGTTAGGTAGATACGAAACCTAAAATGAGTGACTTAACAGCCTGCCACAAAAGACGACAGAGTTTCTTCGCTTTCAACCAGAAACATTAGTAGTTACATAGATGAATGTGTGCTCGGCCTTCGCAGTCATATTTCAAGTGAATAAACTGCCTTACAGTCCCTGATTAAGCTCTCCAGCGTCTAATAAAACCCGTTTAAGTTCTCTCTTTGATATACCAGAATACATATATCATGAAGTGCCATTTACATGTTCTATGATTTGTACGGTGAAAGAGAGAAAATTATCTAAGTTATGCAAGCCCTCGATTGGTTTTAATCACAAATAAATGTATGAGTGATGTTAAATGTTATTATCTTTAGACGAAAAATTATCTTCTCAGGAACCTTCAAATCAATTAATTTTTATATGTGAATTAGTGCATTTACTCGTGTCACTTTTTTTATCTGTACTTGCTGTCACTTTCATTATTCAAATTAATAAATTAATTAACATAATAAGAATGAACCTTGAATTGCTGTGTACCCATGCACTCTACAACAAAATAAAAACACTGAACCGATGAGGGAGTATGAATGAGAACAGTGACGTGTTTAAGTTTACAAAAATAACGAGAGGTTTTATTAATCATTTTACAACTACAATGAGCTGATAAACCTTACACAAAGAAATGACTGACACAAATCAGAATAGTGATTTTTCTTGACTGGCAAAACACTCATTTAGGGTGGAAGCTACACAAATTCTCCCCTGAATTAAACAATTTTACAATGCAAACTGACGTTGCTTACATAAATCCAGTGTGAGGCCCAACTCTTTTCAAATGAAATCAACTACGACCAAGTATACCAGAAAGTATGGTTCACCGGAACACAGAGCGCTGTGAATCTCAAACTAGGCCAGCGCAACAATATTTTTCCCTTTCGCCTTGATTCCGGCGGCGACAGAAAACGGCACGCTGTGGGCAAGGCGCGGCGCGCTGCGACAGCTGTAATGTTCTGACGCCTCCACGAAAATTTACAAACTACGCGGACTGCCGTTCTGATTATCAGAACGTGGGAAACTTCCCTATCGTAGCCCTCAATCCCCAACAGATCTCAGATTGGGGCCCTCAAGCCCCAGTAGACTTCAGAGTGAGGTGCACAAGTTTGTCGATCTATCCAAACCAACTTGACTCACAGGAACAATGGTGCGTACTGGAATTGTCAAATGTCAGATGGTCGACTCAAGACAAATAAGTTCATCCTCGTGACACACGATGTCTCCGAGATGATACGCAGTTCCACTGTCAGTACAGTTGGAAACTGCCTCTATATCTTAGTCCACCATAAGATACAGGCCACAAGTCTCACCCACTAGGGAAAGACCTGAAGTTCCCACCATAGGAGGGCCTGAAGACGAAGAAGGCTTTCCACTAAGCCTCGGTATGGCAGCCGAATTAGTAAAAACAAAACTGCCCCCATCTTGTACAAACCAATCGAACTATCCTTAACTCACTTGAATCTTACCTCTTGACTGTTCTGTTGGCTTGGTAGCCAATCCAGAAACAACATCGGGGTTCCCACACTGGTGAAGCAAGTCTCTACTTTGCATATTCTGAGAGGAATCAGTGACTCAAAATCTCTCTTATCTGAAAAAAAGGAGATTTTAGACTAGGTGGCGTCGTTCTCATGGTAAGCATGGCCACGTTTCTGACAAAAAGAGAAATCTAGCTAGATGGGGCCACACTCTCTCATTTACGGAGACATCTAATCCTGTCCAGTCTGATCATTTCAAATTTCTGAAAGAAGGCTGATAAACTTCCAAGACAGTTGTGCCATTAAATATATGTATTTTGCCAATTGTTAAAAGAACCTGGCTACTTCCTGGCATCAGAGGTGTTACAGTTTTGCTTCCACTAAACACATGCACCAGCTGCTGTCACGTATCTTACCAGTTTCTAACATGAGAATGCATGGAGTTTTATGACCTTCTCACCATTTTCACGAAGGTTCAGTTTACAGCAGTCTCACTTAAATGGCTTCTTCCACTCACTTTCCACCAACTCACTGCTTTTGTGACAGATTGCCCCCTGGCTAAGGTAAAATGTTTTGCGAGCCGGCGCCCTCCTGCTCTAACACTAACAAGGGGAGGCCGTCAATTGTGAAATTCAGATTCGATTCATACTGCGCATAATAAAAGCTCATGGCCAGAGGTGTAATGTGGCAAAGCACCAAGATGCACTTCTCAGCCGTTGTCGAGAAAATCGACAGTTAAAAGAAACCGTTGCTGTGAAATACTCTCTACGATTAATAACTTTTCTACAGCGTCGTGGCGCAGCGGTAAGCGCTCGGGTTCGTAATCCGAAGGTCGCCGGATCGAATCTAGCGCCATGCAACCATTTTTTTGTATTTGTTTTTTGTAATTTATATATATATATATAATTCCCGGCAATCAGTTGCAACAATTATGCATATAATAAGTTGTTGAAAGTCGTTTGTCGTGGAAAATCTGGCGACTTCGAACATCATTATGTTTTCCGCAAAGAAAGTTGTATTTCACAAATGTTATTAATTGTCTTCATAATGTTAACCACGTATAGTTAACGGAAGACGTAGAAACGATATTCCGAAACGAATACGTATAGCGTAAGTCAAACGTTCGAATTAGAATAGAGACCCCACGAACACAAATTTGCTGTGGCAGGTATGAAATATAAACTCCGTTACTCGCTCGTTACACTTGAAGAACAGACGTTGAATGGGCCGAAACGAGCCGCTGCATAACAGTGTAGTTGCCTGCTAACTTCGAAAGAAGGTAGATGCGGTCCCTAGCGCAACTTATAACATCGTCGAAAATCAGTGCGGACGGGAGAGCTTTGGTACACCCTGTTAAAAAAACGGAAAAATGGAGGCGGTACAATTGGAGAGCGATCCGCCTTCACCAGTATGCATAAGCAATTCATTAATAGTATATATATATATATATATATATATATATATATATATATATATATATATATATATATATATATATATTTGAATTACAAAAACTAATAATAAAAAAAATTACATGGCGCGAGATTCGATCCGGCGACCTTCGGATTACGATCCCGAGCGCTTACCGCTGCGCCACGACGCTGGAGAAAATTATTAATCGTAGAGAGTATTTGACGGCAACGGTTTCTTTTAACTGTCGATTTTCTCGACAACGGCTGAGAAGTGCATCTTGGTGCTTTGCCACATTACACCTCTGGCCATGAGCTTTTCTTATGCGCAGTGTGAATCGAATCTGAATTTCACAATTGGCGGCCTCACCTTGTAAGTGGAAAGAGGGGAGTGCAATGGCCAGAAGTTCCTCTGCAGGTACCATCCATAGAAAGCTGCTTCCCAGAATCACTCGCACAGCCAGGTAGCTGCCATCAGCATTTATGGCCTGCAGTCCAACTCTCTCCCAATTCTCTGTCCCCTCAATAGTGGCCTCTCAGGTACAACTTCTCCACAGCCTACGCATGCAGTTATATGAACATTACGCTCACAATTTCTTCATGTTAAAAGTAATTAACTACATATAGCAAATGTAATAGTGGGGAACACTGAGATCATGGTAAAATTTAAACTTCCACAGCCGGAAATGTCGCAGTTAATAATATGTTAATTAATATAATGTTCTGGGCTATTATAACATAGTGGAATGGATTTCACTTTAAAAATCGACGTTTCGTCCGTACCTGCGAAGGTCATCTTCAAGGAGGATTGTAGCTTTGTTGAATGTCCGGTTCACATCTTGGCTCGCTACTGACTACAGGAAAATCCCGATTCCGCGAGTTTCCCCGCAGTGGTGTGACATCACATATTTTCGATATGCGAGGGCAATTGGCCGTTGTCTACTGCCATCGCCTGTTGTCGCTATCATCCCATAGTGGAAGACTATGCACTTCTTCAGCACTAGAATCTACATGTTATTCAGTTTCCCGCTCTCCTCCCTCCTCTTTAAACTCCTCGAGTGCTTTGTGATCTTTACGGCCTCTCTGTATAGTCTTTCATGGTACCGCCTTGGCCGGGATGTGTGGTCGCTTAATCCTCGAAACCTTCACAACAACACTGACCGCTCAGCAACGAGACAGAACTGTGAGGGAATATAAAAGCTACACTCTCTTCTTCTGGAGACGTTCGATGCGTCGCACATTTCTTGACATCTCCTCCCCACAGAGTCGTCTCATTGTAAAATGTAAGCTTTCACGGCCGGAAATGTAACACTTAATAAAATGTTATGGGCTTCTATACTGTGATTCAATGGATTTCACTTTAAAACCCGAGTTGCGGCCCCATATACGGAGGACATTTTCAAGGAGGATCGTAGCTTGCCAAGGGTGGAAATTTGGCCTTTAGCCAGCGAGTTGTGCCCACGGAAGAAAGAACACACAGTGTAGAAGCAGGCATTCGTGATGTGGACAAGTTTACTGCGTAGTGGCGGAGGACATATTAGTTAGTTTTGATGTGGTGTCGCTATTCACAGTGGTTCCACTCAATGAAGTGTTGCAACAGCTGAATCGGATTTTTCCTTCCGTTATCCTGAGACGTGTTTAAATTTTGCATCACAACCACGTATTTCGAGTGGATCAAAGAGTTCTGTGAGCGGACGGATGGTGTCGCTCTGGGGAGCCTCTCACGCCCGGTCATAGCGAACTTTTTTACAGAAAAATTCGAGGAGCAGACATTGGAAATGGCGAAGAAGAAATCTAATATCTTGTTCCGTTGCGTGGATGATACGTTTGCTCTGTGGCGACGTGGAAGGGAGGAACTGGATCGTTTCCACAAACATCTGAAATGGATCAATCTGAAGATTCAGTTTACCACCGCACACGACCGCTACCTACACCAGAATTCGAACCACCAACCAGAACAGAAACGAGGCGCCATAAATACGTTTGTGGACGGAGCAAAAAAAAAAAAAAACTGCGAACCAGAGGTGCTTGACGCGGAATTAAAACATCTCAAATGCATTGCTCAAGAATAGTAATTAGTTTACTGAGGTGAAGAGAGCGTTAAGGTCACCGCGTAGAAAATATAGCAATGCTCAAGCGCCGGTGAAATCGTTAGTTTTCTTGCCATTCATTAAGGACGTGACTGACTGCATAGGAAAAAACTTGAAAAAGCGGAGCACCGCGGTAATCTACACACCTACACGGCAGATACAATATCACCTAAAATTGGCCAAGGATGCTCGCCAACTGCTAGAAAAAGCTGGAATTTATAGGATTCCGTGTAGTTTTGGGGAGGCGTACGTGGTTACTACAAAAAGAAATGTCAAAAAACGACTGGAAGAGCACAAGGGCAACTGCAGAAGAGGAGAGACTGGCAGATCAGCTGTTGGGGAATATGCCTTACGGCCAGGAGACCACCACATTCATTTTGATAGGACTCAGGTACTGGCAGCCACAAGGGGGTACCATGAAAGGCTACACAGAGAGGCCACAGAGTTTGAAAAACACCCCAGATTTTTCAGTAGGAAGAAGGAGGGCGCGAAACTGAATGACATTTGGATTCTGGTGCTGAAAGAAGATGTGTACCAGTCTTCTATCATGTGATGATAGCAACAGCAGACGACGGCAGTCGACAGTGACCAATTGCGCTTACGTATTCAAAACATATGAGTCGTGCCACTGCGCGGAAGCTCGCGAAATTTTGCTGTAGTCAGTAGCGAGCTAGGGTGTGAATCGGGTATTCGTCCTCATCTGTGGAGGACATTTTCAAGGGGGACTGCAGCTTTGTTGAATGTCCACTTGATACCCTGGCTCGCTACTGACTACAGGAAAATTTCAATTGCGCTAGTTTCCCCGCGTTGGTGTGACGTCACATGTTTTGAAAATGTCCTCCACAGATGGGGACGAAACGTCGAGTTATAAAGTGAAATCCATTCGACCACGGTATAATAGCCCCGAAACATTTTCTTAATCGCGACTGAAATTATGACCTAAAATATGAATATTAATTTTACTGACAGTGCTGGTAAAGTATGGGTAGCTTGCCGCCTCTCAGTCTGCGTCTGAAATTTTATCTCCGTCTTTGCGTGCCACTTGTTGAACGTTTGATAGTGACAGAGTTCAGACTGATTCAACGTCCAGTTCGGCAATGAATGAAGAATATTGTACCTGTAGCTTTAATGAAATCAATGTCGTCTCCCAGTAGATTTGTTTGACCTTGGTGAATTTGTCAATTATATTTGCGGGCCGGCCGCGGTGGCTGAGTGGTTCTAGGCGCTTCAGTCCGGAACCACGAGGCTGCTACGGCAGCAGGTTCGAATCCTGGCTCGGGCATGGATGTGCGTGGTGGTGATCTGCAGTTTTCAGTTATTGAAAGTGAAATGGTTACCATGTTGTCGTGAGTGATTTTCCTGGCTTATTCAATCTTACTTTGATGTCTTACGATGTTATTGTGTATAAAAGTAATCTGATGTTCCACCTCAGTTTCGCAGTATTTTGCTATTTCGCTTTTCTTTCTTTTAAATAGATCATCTGATGACGTTATAGGAATTAAGCTCCACCTATTATGTAAACACCTATTATTATTCTCATGTTCAATCTTGATTCAGCATCTCTGTGCCATCGTCAGTGGGTTTATTTTTTGCAGTCTATGAAATGCAAACATGCCATAAGTAATAATTATCTTAACAAATTACGCCTGTTAACACTTTAAATCTATTCTGATTTTCATCATTCTCCATATACTGTTAGGGACTGTTAGACCATGTTTCCATTAATCTATAGCCTTCGAGCGTATACAACAAAATAATGTTATTGTGAAGTTAGTTGGTGAATTTATAGACGTAATTTTGTTTCGCGAAAATATATTGTGATTACTTAGTGTTATAATTATGACTATTGTCCTCGCGTGCGTGCTCATCTGCTGTAGAAACACAAACATAAACCGGCACATACTTGTACCAAATGAATCTCACAAGTTCTAGCTTCGAAAATTTACACAGACTGAAATTTGATTTGATGCTCTACGTTTGGCCCCTCTTAAGTTTCACCTGTTTTCATGCACCTCCCGGCACCTCATTTGAATTATCTTTACGTTATCTCACTATCTCTGTCTCTCTCTCTTTCATGCCCTATGTGTATGTACGTGTGTGTGTGTGTGTGTGTGTGTGTGTGTGTGTGTGTGTGGCTTCACTTTTCTCTTTTCTTTGTTTTTTTCGGTTGTTTGTAGCTCCTTAAATTGCCCAATAGTATGTCATTAGGTAGGGAAGTGTAGTCGTTTGCAGTCTATTTTTCTTCTACTATTGTAAGTTATTACTTTACAGACCTGTGAGATCTTCGAAGTATCTTGTTACAAAATTTCTGCATATTTGCCATACGAATACTGACTGACATGAGTTCCATGTAAGTTGGTGTATGACTGATCAACTTAACTTGTCTGTAGATGTGTCTTGTGTGCTACATTTTTCTGTACCATGAATTACGTACGGTAACCTCTTTGAAGTTTCCGTTTCTTTCAAATGGTTCCCATTTTGAGGACTATTTTGTTATTTTAAGTGAACATGTGCCATTTTGTTTCTCAGCCAATCTGAATGCAGCTCGAGGTTGCAGAATTATGACTCCAAACTTGCTGAGCGTGAGTGAGGACCACAGATATCAACCACAGTCTCATGACCTACACTTAGCAATACAAGGCCAAAACTAAACCTGTTGGCAGTTAGGAAATCAACAAACACACGAAAGGTACCAGAAGTTAAATTTACTTTAATAAATTTGAATTAACGTTTGATTAATGTATTTCTTTATTTAATTGTGATTTCCTATGTACTTCATCTATTCTCTTGTTACAATTTCAATTCTGTGTTTTAGTTTGTTTTTGTACCATTTTCCATGTGTAATATCTATTCTAGGTGTTCTTTATTATTACTCATGTCAAGCAGTAATTTTAGTTAAATGTGTTTTTTAATTTAATTTATTATATAGGCACTGTTCATCGAGTTTAGTGTTAATCTTTTTCTTGATTTGCTCCCTTTATATTTCTTTACTGTTCAACTTTTTATCTTTTCAACTGCGTTACCACAGCATTGTTAAAAGATGACACTTTCTGTCTTAGTCTATATGAGCAACAAGTTTCTCAGTGTTGTTTACGAATACTGTAACGTCTTTGACGACGGAAATCAGTTAAAGTCTGATGATTCTACAAGAAGCGACGCAAGAATCTGCTAACAGAAGAATCTCTTAAACTATGGAAAACATATTCACTCACATAGAAGTTCAGTGAGCTGAACATAGAACTCTTCTGTGCGAAACAACTTCTGTAGCTTGTAATGAACTGTGAGCCATACCCTAGGTACTGACGTATTTATTCCTTGGATAGTTTCTCTTCTTCCACTATTGAGCACATTTTTAATCGAACGTACTGTCATAAACTGGTGGCAGTCACTTTTCAGCGTTCCTCATGTGGTCTATTTACAAACTTATTTTAATCGAAAGCTGTAACAGAGATCAAATTACGTTTATAGTCTGAAATTGCATCTAAGATCAGTTTCAGTGTTGAATTTACGTAAGCAGTGTCAAGTCACCACAAATAGGTGTAAGAACGCGAGAAGGACGCTGTATGTGGATCCATTTTCTTTTATCACCTTTCTGTTGTCCATTTTTCTTTTTTTCGGTCATCTGAGAAGTATCACTAAGAATAGCACTTGCATGCAAAGTTGTCAATTATTTATTGGATACATTCCAGTCTCTTCCTTCTCCTACAGTTCTTACCCTCTCCAGCTCTCTCTAATGCCATAGAAGGTATTCCCTACATGTTGTATCATCCTGTGTCTTCTTCTTCTCAGTGTTCTAGAGATGTTCCTTTCCTCGCCGGTTTTGCGGAGAACCTCTTCGTTTCTTTTCTTATCTGTTCACCTAATTTTCAAAATACTTTCATGGGATCACATCTCAAATGCTTCCCTTTGTCTTCCTTATTTCACACAGACAATAAGACGAAGTTTTACTCATTTTCGTACATTCATCTTCAGACAGGTAGTGGGACAGCAGGTGGTGAACCAATGAATACCACTGTCAGCAGTGTATCTTCGTATTTATTCAATTGTGACCGGTTCCGATGGTCCACTTCACAACCATCAGGCCCCTAGATACGTAAAACATAACGTTAGCGTCAACTATCTAAAACATGCAGCATCGTAATGTCTATGACAACGTTTATGAACCAAAGTTGAGTTAGTTAATATTATACTGAACCAAATTAAATTACACCTGTTTGTGTTACCAGCAAAACTCTAAAACTATAAAAGAACCTGAAATACAAATGTTGTTCCATTGTAACACTCATATTCACTGTTGAAGCAAAACGGCTAAAACAATAGCTGTACTGTTCGATAAAAGCAGACTATCACATATATTGAGTAAGGCACAAACGCATAATAAAACTTGTACAGGTCAGTTAGGCGAATTGAATTACACGGTGGAAACATCCAAATAGGGTACAATTAATACGATAAAGGTATGTTACACCTGCCTATCTACGACATTCCATCCGTTCAATATACGCAAAAACATCAATTGGCTAAGGAATACCATCCATACTATAGCATGTCCTGGGCTCATGACGAAAACACAGAGCTACTGAAGCTAGGCTCTACCTCTATAATTGTGTATGAAGCATAACATTGCAACTCTTTTTATGTGCTGCAATAATTAGGTCCAGATGGATTTCAGTTTAGTTTTGCTCTGACTATTTAGGAATAATGGATAGTACACTACTAATCACTTCACCCATCAACATTTTTTCTTAATATTTGCTATAATTTATAGTGGATAGATTAGTGAATATAGCTTCTTAGGCAGCTACCCGTTTTGGCATCCAATCAGTACCACCTATTTCCCTAAAGCAATTATGAACTACTTCTAACTCACTTATGTGTACGATTATTTGTCATTTCCTTAGGTGATGCGCCCACATTGTATGAAGCATAACATATCAACACTTTTTATGTGCTGTTATGAACAGCCGTTAATGTAACTGGCCTTATGCCAAAAAGGACTGAAAGCAAGACTGCAAATTACTGTTCTTTTTGATGACTCACAAACCCCTCCCCCTCACGCACACACACACTACCGGTCTCTCCACTTCTTTACGTAGAGCTATCGTCTTCATCCGAAACAAAAGACTGACAAGCATGCAAATGGATTCACCTAAAGCAGACCTTGACAAGGATATCTTAAGCTCGGTTTTCATATTCTATCTATGCAGATAAAAGTTTGACACAATGATTAACTTTCACACAGAAGGCAGCAAAATAAATTTAAGAACAGAATTCAGTTGTAATTAGGTAACCATCATGAAATTAACGTTTCGAGTTTTCCTTCGCTGTTGCCAGGTGCGAAAAAAAGTGTTAAACTACACGACTTTTGAATATCATTCCACTTTGTATCTGTGGCATAGCGACGGCACAATTCTGGACATTTTACTAAAACACGCTTTTTAAAGCATCATAGAATCGATAGCGAACTGTTGACGACTAGATTACTAGAGACAAAGTACGAACTAAAACTGGGGCATAGAAAAGAAATCGTTTGTATGATACTCATACCAAAAAATCACAGCATTTGGCGTAAGGCATTAAGGAAAACAGTAGGAAACCTAAATGTCAGTGCTGGACGTGGATTAAAACCGCAGCCCTCATTACCTCTAAATTGGAATAATTTTTTCAGAAACAAAAGCAAAGTATAATTATGAAATGTCTTTATATTACTCTTCTGTAGTAACTGCTTGATAGTGCTTAAGAACGTTTACTGGTACTTTTGCTGGATTAACATAGCCACTTGAAATGTTTTGAAATTTGGGTGCTATTTCACCTCTGTTCATTATTTAGCAAAATTTTCATATATGTGTGCACGGGCTGGTCCTCGGTAGGCTTTGTGCAACAATCTTTGGGATGACCCATGGCAGGGTGACAATTGCGTCTTACAGACTCCTTTGTGTGGCATCACATATCAATGCCACCCCAAGGGCGTCTCTCAGTTGGTAACGGAATGGCAATTTTCCGTCTGATGCCAATGGTCACACAGTGCCTGGCGGATCCAATGATGCGCATCTGCTGAGCCACAGTTCCAGCAGCTCTGTACTATGAGCGCCCTGTGCCGCCGCAATAAAGGACGGCCAGTGGCAGCCGGTCACCCGACTTGCGCTTGGAGCCACTTCGTTACGGGGTTCTATGGAGACGCCGCTAGTCGCAGCACTGACATCAACGATTGTGCTTCAGAACAGCGAGCCTTTTCCTTGCTGACAATGTGATAGCTGGACTCTGTTTCCTGCTGCAGTATTTGGAACGAGTCTTCATACACTTGGAGAAACACAAGTGAAGGTAAATCTTCTAATTACTGTGTCAATTTGATCGCTAATAATCTTTGCTCCTGTCGAGCTTTCATACGATCACAGCCACTGCACCAGTCTGTAGCCCACCTCTCCTTACCGCTGTGTACTAAGCAGAACACAACACCTTCTAGCGGCAGGGGACCGTGGCGGAGGTTTGGAAGGGAGACACATGAAAGAGCACTCTCTGAAATATGCAGCCAACCAGAAATCTTTGGAATCTGCATCGAGTTTTCTCGGAAACTACCTGCCTATTACGTCACGGTCTACCCGCATCCTGAGTCCTCGTCCACTAGACAGGCTCCGCATGACCGCTTCGGGGCGTTGTGCTGCCATGTCCGAGCCGCGTCGGCGCTCCCATCCATTATCAGAAACGTAAACAAAACTTCGTGCTGGCAGAAGAAGAGCAAGAGAGCCACCAATTGTTGACTTAACGTTCTACGATATGCCTTCTAACATAAGCATATGACACACGTCGTATTTGTTTTAACATTTAAATAGTGCTATTTGCTCTTTTATAATGCACACTCTAACCTAATATGGATAATCGTTACCCTTTGTCACCTTAATTTTTTTGTTTAGTAGTTACGTACGTTGTTTTGTGATAAATTAAGGTATTCATCGAGGTGACAAAAGTCGTGGGGTACCTCCGAATATCGTTTCGAACTTCCTTTTGCCGGTTGTAGTGCTGTAACTCGACGTGACGTGAACTCAACAAGTCGTTGTAAGTTACCTGCAGAAATATTGAGCCTTCCTGCCTCTATAACCGTTCTTAATTGCGAGTATAGATTTAAGCGTCAGGAAGTCGTTTCTGAAAGTATTTGTATGGAGTGTAGCCATGTATAGAAGTGAAACATGGACGATAACTAGTTTGGATAAGAAGAGAATAGAAGCTTTCGAAATGTGGTGCTACAGAAGAATGCTGAAGATAAGGTGGGTAGATCACGTAACTAATGAGGAGGTATTGAATAGAATTGGGGAGAAGAGAAGTTTGTGGCACAACATGACTAGAAGAAGGGATCGGTTGGTAGGACATGTTTTGAGGCATCAAGGGATCACAAATTTAGCATTGGAGGGCAGCGTGGTGGGTAAAAATCGTAGAAGGAGACCAAGAGATGAATACACTAAGCAGATTCAGAAGGATGTAGGTTGCAGTAGGTACTGGGAGATGAAGGAGCTTGCACAGGATAGAGTAGCATGGAGAGCTGTATCAAACCAGTCTCAGGACTGAAGACCACAACAACAACAACAATTGCGAAAGTGTTGGCGGTGCAGGATATTGTCTACGAACTAGCATCTCGATTATGTCCCTTAAATGTTCGACGGGATTCGTGTATGACGGTCAGACTAATGAAATCATTTGTTCGAAATGTCAAGGATTTTCTTCTAACTAATCGTGAGCAGTTGTGGCCTCGTGACACAGCAAACTGACATCTATGAAAATTCCGTCGTTGTTTAGGAATCTGATGTCCTTGAATGGCTGCAGATGGTCTCCAAGTAGCTGAACATAACCATTTCCAGTCAATGATTGGTTCATTTGGACCGGAGGACCCAATTCATTCCATGTGAACATATCTCACACCACTATGGGCCCAGCAACAGTTTGTACAGTGTCTTGTTGACGACTTGGGTCCATAGCTTCGTGGGATCTGTGCCACACCAGAACACTACCATCAGCTCTTACCAACTGAAGGCGAGACTCATCCGACGAGGCGACGGTTTTCCAGTCGTTTAGGATCCAACCGATATGATCACGAGCCGGCGATGTTAGCAAAGGCACTCTCATCTGTCGTCTGCTGCCATATCCCATTAACGCCAAATTACGCCGCAGTATGTAATGGATACGTTCCTTGTACGTCACACATCTATTTCTGCGGTTATCTCACGCAGTGTTGTTCGTTCGTTGGCACTGACAACTCTACGCAGTAGCCGCTGGTCTCATACTTTACGTGAAGGCCGTCAGCCACATCGTTGTCCGTTGTGAGAGCTAATACCTGAAATCTGGTATTCTCAGCACGTTCTTGAGAGTGTAGATCTCGGAATAGTGAATTCCCTAATTATTTCCGAAATTGAGTGTCTCATGCTTCTAGTTCCATCTACCATTCCATCTTCAAACTCTGTTAATTCTCGTCGTGCGGCCATAATCACAGCGGAAATGTCTTCACGTGAATCACCTGAGTAGAAATGACAGCTGCCCCGACGCGCTGCCCTTTTATACCTCGGGTAGGCGATACTACCGCCATCTGTATACCTGCATATCTCTATACCGTGACTTTCTGTCACCTCACCGTAATGCTGATTTATTTCACGTGGCAACAATTACAATGACAAGCCGAATCATCGAGGAGGATTGCTCCTATTTAATTATCGCATCACTGCAAAGACGAATAATATAGATATTTGTGCCAAAGGTGTTGAAACCGCTAAAACCGATGAACACCGTAACAGATTCTACACCGATCTTGTAAGTGAGTCACCTTCGCTTTTTATCTTTATCTACAGTAGATCCCTTCAACAAAAGCTCTTAACCAGTCGTTGGAAGAAAGCAGTGGTCACACCCATCTACAACAAGAAGTGAACCACAAAACTGACGTCCAAGATCCTTGAGATCCATTTGCTGTAGAATCTTAATAGCACATTCTGGGCTGAAATGTAATGACAGATTCTAACAGAGTGATCCCCTCCATGCCGAATAACACTAATTTCAAAAGCATTGAAGATCTGGCATATGACATTCTGAAAGCTGTGGATAAATGCACGTAGATGCAGTATTTCTTGGTTTCCGAAACCCTTTTGACTAGGTCCCGCACCTTCACTTATTATCTAAAGTACGATCGTACGGCGTACGAAGTGAATTTTGTGACTGGCCTGAGAATTTCTTGGAAGAAAGGACGGAGTATCTTATCTCTGATGGAGAGTCCTCATCAGATGTGGAAGTAGCTGCGAGTGCATCCCAGGGAAGTTTGTTGGGACTCTTATTGTTGATGGTGTGTAATTACCTTGCAGACAATATTCTTGTAATCTCAGATTTTTCGCAGATGTTGTAATCATCTGTAACGAGGTAATATCTGAAAAGAGCCGCACAAATGTTCAGTCGGATCTGATAAGATTCTAAAGTCGTAAAAAACTGGTAACTTGCTTTAAATTTTCAGAAATGTAAAACTGTGCACATTACAGAAGAAGACAGCGTAGTATCCTGTGGCTACAGTACCATCTAACCACAACTGGAATCGGTCAAGTCATACAAAGACATGGGCGTAACAATTTTTAAGGATATGTAATGGAAAGATCACACAGCCTCTGTCGCAGGTCAGATTGCAGACTTGGGTCCGATGGTAGAATACTACTAAAATGCACTTAGTCTACAAAGGAGATTGTTTCCAAAACAAATATGTGACCCATTGTAGAATATTGCTCAAGTACGTGGGATCCGTACCAAATAGGACTAACAGTGGGCCTTCAGCACACAGAAAAGGACAGCACTAATAGTCTCAGGTTTGTTTGACCCTTGGTAGGTTGCTCAGGAGATACTAAAGAGACTGAACCGGCAGACACTTGAAGACCGAGGCAATCTATCCAGTGAAATCCTAATCATTAAGTGTCAAGAACAAGCTTTAAATAACGAATCCAGAAGCATACTACAACCCCCTACTTATCGGCTCCGTACGCATCTTGAGGATAAATTGAAACTAATTACAGCGCCCAATAAAGTTTTCAAGCACTCACTTTTCTCGCGCTCCATACCTGAATGGGACGGCAAGGAACCTAATAACTGATACAATGGGAAGTACCCTCTCTCACACACTTCACAGTGGAAATAGATGTAGATATAGAGGTAGAATTATTGCTATGAAGAAAGTTGTTTTTATGTTTTTAGAGGACACGCTCACGCAGTGCTAGGACTGGTACAATAAGCTAAGCACAAATCATGTCACCTATACTGTACATGCACAGTGACGTTTTAATTAGTATGATAACGCATCTTATGTACATTACTTACACCATATGTTAATCCACGGGTATAGACCGTATTTTATCCTAAAGTTTGTGTTGTCAAGTAGAAGAGATACGTTTTTTCAAATCCAGTTTCATAATTAGATTTAAATGTCTTCCAGAGTATTTTCTGAAGATCTGATCGTAAGTAAAAAGAAAAACAAATGTTATTGCGTGCGACAGAAAAATTATTGCTTCCGATTGTAAACATGTAGGCAGTCCTTGTTCAAGCATCTCCAGCCCTTTCCATCGGCACATCACATGGGTTCCCTCGACTCTTCTAATCGCTAGGTAAGTCGTGGATTTAGGACGGTGGGATTATGGACACATCCTCAATCTTTTCTTGGCACAAATTTCATTGGGGCAGATGTCACTGTATGCATCTTATAGCAAATGTTGAAAGGGCTGGTTTTTGTTTTGGTTCTCGTGGTGGAATACCTGAATTGGGCAGAGGCAGATCTACACGGAGCCGCATGCTACTTAAATTGACGAGATCGCAAAATAATATTGGGCGTAGCGAACGTTATGATATTATAATTTCCAGCAATAAATTACAATTCATTCTACTTGCGATGCTGATTTCACTCGCCCATGTAGATACTATGATCAGATCTACTCGCAATTCACCTAGCCCTGGCTCGCTTGAACCAGAATTCGTGATTTGCTAATGGATTTGATCTTCGAGTCTACATGGGCGACGACATTTGCTCACTCATCACCCGTTCTTGTATAGCATCCCCTCGAGAATTGTCTTAGAGCATTGTGAATAATGTTATCGGAGCTCAACTATGTTAATAATGGATGCGACTACTTCCTTGCAACTTACTACGCTTTCCACCTGTTAATATCTCCACTGCTAGCCAACTTTCGGATTCAGTTTGTGGGTTATTTTGTGCTGTTACTTAGCGAGTCCATCTTATATGTCAGTCTTGTTTGTAAAACAGACTGAAGCACCTGGAACCGCTCGGCCACAGCGGCCAGCAAACCTGCAACAAGCGGCATCGTGCAAAATGTCCTAATTAAGCACACTTTCCAGCACCTTTGCAATACTAGCTGCGTAGCTGATTCTATTTACAATCTGTAATTTTCAGTGTCACAAGGAAAGTTGGCGAGCAGAGCATCGAGTGATAACGTGCAGTACCTTCCTTTGAATTAAACCACGTAGCCTCTTAACAAATGACGAATCAGCATGCTTATACCTTGCAGTTAGTGGCAAGACTCTTCGATGGTGATTGTGCACCTGCACAGTCGCAACAGATGGCTGATGGCTGTCTCTACAAGGACTACAGTGGGTCTACACCTTTGATGACTCACCAATACCATTATTTCTACAAGGACTACAGTGAAATGAAATGAAATGTCGTGTGACGAGGGCCTCCCGTCGGGTAGACCGCTCGCCTGGTGCAAGTCTTTCGATTTGACGCCACTTCGGCGACTTGCGCGTCGATGGGGATGAAATGATGATGATTACGACAACACAACATCCAGTCCCTGAGCGGAGAAAATCTCCGACCCAGCCGGGAATCGAACCCGGGCCCTTTGGATTGACGGTCTGTCGCGCTGACAACTCAGCTACCGGGGGCGGACTAGGACTGCAGTGGGTCTGCACCTCTGGTGGCCCACCAATACCGTAATCTCTACCAGGACTACAGTTGGTCTGCTCTGTGATGGCCTGCCTACCAATATTCTTCAAAACTTCGATTGACTCTGCGGTGGGTTTGCTCTGTTGTCGCCCATTACCTGTCTGCATGTCAATAGTCAGCACTGTCTTTCTGTTGAAAGGACAACACTACTTCTTCAAGAGTGCATGGAAATTCACTACTTCCGTGTGCTTTTTCTTCTACTGGTCAGACTTTGAGAAAAACACTGCTATTTTACTGTGATGAACGGTCAGGACTGTCTTTATGGACTGTGAGAAACTTTCAGCTTTTGACCAACATTGTATCAATAAGTGTGTGCATTTTATTTCTTTGTTATTGTAATTATGAGTATGAAAAATTTTTTCAAATCTGTATCGGCCACTGCCAAAAACAATTTGTAAAAGTTTTTGAGGGGAGTGTGGTGTCACCGCCAGACACCACACTTGCTAGGTGGTAGTTTTAAATTGGCCGCGGTCCATTAGTACATGTCGGACCCGCGTGTCGCCACTGTGTGATCGCAGACCGAGCGCCACCACAAGGCAGGTCTCGAGATACGGACTAGCACTCGCCCCAGTTGTACGGACGACGTAGCTAGCGACTACACTGACGAAGCCTCGCTCCTTTGCCGAGCAGATAGTTAGAATAGCCTTCAGCTAAGTCCATGGCTACGACCTAGCAAGGCGCCATTAGCCTTACATAGCTTGTATCTAAAGAGTCTCACTTGTATCGTCAAGAGCGATGTATACAACAAGGATGGATTAAAGTTAAGTATTCCAGAAGCTACGTCCTTTTCTTTATAGCATTCATTATGTATCCTGTTACAGACCTATCTCTTGCCTGCGTGAACTAAACGCGTGCCTTTCGGCTACTCCGTGGCGTGGCTGTCTTGCTACGCCACAAAAGGGAGCATGGGGGCTATGTAAGTAGGCTGTTTAGGTTTTCTTATTGGTAACGCCACGTAGTGCTCTGTATGAAAATCGCTGGCCGTGCTGTGTGCAGTCTGTTGCTTGTTTGCATTGTTGTCTGCCATTGTAGTGTTGGGCATTTGGCTGTTAACAGCGCGTAGCGTTGCGCAGTTGGAGGTGAGCCGCCAGCAGTGGTGGATGTGGGGAGAGAAATGGCGGAGTTTTGAAATTTGTAAGACTGGATGTCATGAACTGCTATATATATTATGACTTTTGAACACTATTAAGGTAAATACATTGTATGTTCTCTATCAAAATCTTTCTTTTGCTAACTGTGCCCATCAGTAGTTAGTGCCTTCAGTAGTTTGAATCTTTTATTTAGCTGGCAGTAGTGGCGCTCGCTGTATTGCAGCAGTTCGAGTAACGAATATTTTTGTGAGGTAAGTGATTTGTGAAACGTATAGGTTAATGTTAGTCAGGGCCATTCTTTTGTACGGATTACTGAAAGTCAGATTGCGTTGCGCTAAAAAAATATTGTGTGTCAGTTTAACCACAGTCATGTATAATTTTTCTAAGGGGACGTTTCAGTCTTTTATTTGTTTTCAGTATATTCAAGCAGGTTTACAGGCTATACAGACAGCACGAATAGTTCCTATAAGGGAAAATCCAGATACATTAAGGCTTTCAGTTGCGTGTTGTAAACTTTCAGGGCCTAACTATTAGCGTGTGTGCCAGACTGAGATCAGTTTGATCCATCACAGCACAAGGAGAGGCAGTTGGATGCAAAAAGGCTTTTAGTAGTAGTTCCTCTGAAAATTAGTTGTCAAGGATTAACTCTTGTCAAATGAGTAGTAACTGGGCTTAGAACTCAAAGAATTCACTATAAACTTAGCCATAAGTACCTTTACTTTAAATCTTCTTCACCTTTTTTCCTCATCAAGCACGTCTTCGGCTAACAATGTGTCTTGCAGGCTTACGGCCTCGAGTCCACCCACGTTGTGCATGGAATTCATTGACAGTAGGCTCGTCAAAAGAGGGAGCAGGAGAAATAGCGAGTCAGGATACCATCCGGCCTTTGGGGTTAAAAACTGCCGGAAGAAGGAAGAATCAGCAATATTCAACAGCATAGGGATGCACAAGACAATGGAAATCACTTAATTACAGATAGATGAACAGTATATCGTGAACAAGCAGCTGTAGCGATGATGATTCTCGGAGAGATGTAATTAGCTAATCGTCTGTCCTGAATGTTCCAATTTTCTTGCAAGCAAGTAAAAGAAAATCTACCTGCAGTTCTTCTATGCACTGACGTGGAGACATCTGACTTCTCTTGCTAAAGGTTAATATATTGCCAGAATAAATTATGTTAAATACGAGACAGAGGGGAAATAGCTACAAATCATCAAAGCTAAATCAAGTACGTTGTTGCCTTGTTACGCTATGGAAGAAATCAACCATTAATTCTGGATTTTTCACCTGTTTTATTTATTGAGAAGAGATAAAGTATTGGAGGTAAACATCAAGGGCGATGTGACTCACAGTGAGAATTATCGAATACTGACGCCAAAGGGGTGGGGTGACAGTTCTTACCACGTCAGCATCGTTGAATATGTGACGCCAGCAGTTTCTAGTACAAGCCACGTAATCCATACATATTATAAAAGTGGATATATGGATGTACGAATGTCCGACATTTCTTCGTAAATCACCTAATGAATCAAACTTGGCACACATATCACTTACAATCTGAAAATACCACCGCGGAGGGAAGAACTATTACCGTCTCAATGGAAGGAGGGGGTGGGGGGAAGGAAGTATGCAGCCCACGACGCACATATAGTCAGACTATATTCATCTAGTACTTGAGAATGAGAGCTCTTAGTGACATGCAACAAACAAAACATGAAACTTTTACGAGACTTCTCCTGGCTAACACCTCCCCCCCCCCCCCCCCCCAGCCACGTAATGATGAACGGAAGATAGTTTATTTCTTACTACGCTTTAATTGTTCATGTAGTAAAAGTGCCACATGAGGCATGACTTACAATTTATTGCTTGTTTACTACTAATTCCGTTCGCAACTTACTTTGCAGAAAGTATCCACAAATACCGCAAAATTATATGATTGGAGGGCAAGTAGATCTGTGGAAACTATCGCATCATACCACTGGATGTACCTGCAAAATTAAATAATTGTACGATACATAATTTAGGAGAGAAGATGTCGTACACATTGAGCTGTCGAAAACGAAACTGCAAGGCGAAATTCACTACAGATTCAGGTCAAACATATACACATCAAAAAAGTTTTGCATCACCTCAGTTCCGAGGGTTCCGGAACCTATACAGAAAATTGGAATAGAGATCGACATAAACATCACTGCCACCCTTTTTATTGCTCATGAGAACCATACATTGTATGTTGTACCTCCACACAGCGAGACCTTCAGAGGTGGTGGTCCAGATTGCTGTACACACCTCTACCTCAATGGTGATTCGGATCCCTCAGAGTGGTTGGTGGGTCACGTCGTTCATTAACAGCCCTTTTGAATCTATTCCAGGCATGTTCGATGGCGTTCATGTCTGGAGAACATGCTGGCCACTCTAGTCGAGTGATATCGTTATCCTCCCGGGTTCGATTCCCCGCGGGGTCAGGGATTTTCTCTGCCTCGTGATGACTGGGTGTTGTGTGATGTCCTTAGGTTAGTTAGGTTAAGTAGTTCTAAGTTCTAGTGGACTGATGACCATAGATGTTAAGTCCCATAGTGCTCAGAGCCA